>NW_016107317.1:9952510-9969950 GCF_001604975.1 Cebus imitator
TTTTTAGATGGAGTTTCGCTCCTGTTGCCCAGGCTGGAGTTCATTGGTGTGATCTTGACTCACGGCAACCTCCCCTTCCTGGGTTCAAGCGATTCTCCTGCTTCAGCCTTCCAAGTAGCTAGGATTACAAGCATGTGCCACTACATCCGGCCAAATTTTTTTGTATTTTTAGTAGAGACAGGGTTTCTCCATGTTGGTCAGGCTGGTCTCAAACCCCAGACCTCAGGTGACCCAGCCGCCTCAATCTCCTAAAGTTCTGGGATTACAGGTGTGAGCCACCGCGCCCAGCCAATCATTTTCTTTAAAGATCTGAAATCTCTCCTTTTAGGTTAATACTTAAACAATTGATGAAGACAATATCTCTTATTTGGGCATTACATTTTTCTTCTGGTACTTCAGAGATTTATCACATTCATCCTAAAATTAGTGACTACAAATCTTCTTTAGCAGGGTGGCCCAACTTCCATTATGAATATCATAGACATTTGTTTTTTCATTCCACCATGTTCAAGAGAAAAAAAATTATGTGTTTATGTACAGAGTTAAGGAGATAACAAATGATTCTGAACTTCTAAAAAGTTCCTTTAAGTTACTTATCAGGTTTTGAAGGAGTCTACAACCTTTCTGGTGGTTGGTTTCTTCCTTCTATTACCCGCCATAGTTTAACCATCCAATTTAATGCCCTGTGAGTCATTCTGTGACACTCATCTGTCTCCTACATGGCTGCTCTGAGTCAAAAATGTGAAGGAAATCTTGAGTTTCTTTTTACTTCACTGTGTCAGTTTATTTTCTCCTCTTTATTGTCCTTCTTCCCCACTGCCTCTTTCAACAACTTGTCTCTCAAAAAACTGCCCCTACAAACACATAAATACATTTTGGTACCTTCTCAACCTTGTCTGTTTCAAAATGATTTCTCCTTGTCACCTTCTTAACCTCCCCTCAACAACACTGCGGTTTCCTCTGGGCAGCTGATTTGAGCAGGATCTCAGGAAAAGTTCCTCCCCAACTCAGTACCACCAAGAAAGGGAGAGAGGTTCAGTCCTGTGCCAGTCTTCCTTATCTTTCACACATATGACCTCCTAATAAGAGATCTGGGGAAAGCACTGGTATCTCCATTTTATAGGATCAGGGTCATAGAATTTAAGCAGTTTGCCTAATTTCATAAAGCTAGGAAATGCCCAGTTGAGGTGTATACCCAGGTCAAGTATTCATGCTAATTCCCTCTGAGCTACAAAATTCATGCTATTTCACTGTGTTATTTTGCTTTCTACCACATTCAGAATCAAACTCAAAATTTATCAGTCTAGCCATCATAGGTTTCCTTGATCAGAATCATTTTTCTTTTTTTGAGACATGGTCTCACCCTGTCGCCCAAGCTGGAGTGCCATGGTACAATCTTGGCTCACTGCAGCCTCTCCTGCCTGGGTTCAAGCAATTCTCCTGCCTCAGCCTCCTGAGCAGCTGGGATTACAGGCATGCACCCCCATGCCCAGCTAATTTTTTTTGTATTTTTAGTATAGATGGGGTTTCACTATGTTGGCCAGGCTAGTCCCGAACTCCTGACCTCAAGTGATCCGCCTGTTTTTGCCTCCCAAAGTTCTGGGATTGCAGGCATGGGGCACCACACCCCACCAGAATCAAATTTTATTCAATCAGCTTTATGTGCCATGACTCCCAGAAACTCCATTCAGGATAATCATCACACAGGCTCTCCTGATTTTATGTCCTAAGGTAGGCTGTACCTTACCCCTTCCTTTCCCATTCCTAAGTCTACCTGTTCTTTAAGGATCACTATGTCCATCTTCCATTGGACCTTTCTGACTCCTCTGGATCCAGCTTTTCTCCTAAATACTTGAGGAGTTTGGAAGATAGTGTTCCTTGTTCCTCCTCTACCATACCAATCCAATTCCACTCCTTTATGAGCTCAGTGGTTCTTGCAGATGGAAGACAGGCTGAGCCTGGAGGATTGAAGCATGGCCTTAATCTAAGTTGTGCTGGATGGAGAAATCTGATAGCTGGGGCAGGAATTTTGCCTTGTAGTTGGAATCAGAGCCTGGAGGCCAGTATCAGATTGGCCCTGGGGGGATTTGTACATCTCTGTGGGGAGAGAAGTGGCACTAGCACAGGTAGGTATTCCTGAAAAGCCTGCTGGTCTCTTTGGCAGGAGAGTTGAATAAATGGGTCAAATCTACTCCTTCTTTGAGGCTGAAAGGCCACTGGCCTTTGTAGCCAATAAGACCACTGGGATGTTTTCCTAGTGCTCAGAAAAGGAGCTAGCAACTTGCTGAACTTGCTGGACACCAGCTATCTCCCCGGTAGAATCAACTGTGGCTCTTACCTTTGGCTAGAGTGTCTATATATAAGGTGCCCCAGCAGCTGGACTTGAGTCCTATCTGGAGTAGTGGGTCTCAAAGTGTGCATCACAGACCAGTAGCATCAGCATTACCTGAGAATTTTTTTAGAAATGCAAAAACCTAGAAGAAATGGATAAATTCCTAGACACATGCAACCTACCAAGATTGAATCAGGAAAAGATCCAAAACCTAAACAGACCAGTAACAAGTCATGAGATCACGGCCATAATAAGAAGTCTCCTAGCAAAGAAAAATCCAGGACCCAATGGCTTCACTGCTGAATTTTATCAAACATGTAAAGAATAACAAATATGAATCCTACTCAAACTATTCCAAAAAATAAAAGAGGAAGGAATACTTCCAAACTCATTCTATGAGGCCAATATTATTCTGATACCAAAATCAGACAGACACAACAACAAAAAAAATAAAGCTATAGGCCGATATCCCTGATGAATATTGATGCAAAAATCCTAAACAAAATACTACTAAACCCAACTCAACATTAAAAAGATCATTTATCACGACCAAGTGGGGTTTATACCAAAGATGCATAGATGGTTCTGCATATGCAAATCAATCAATGTGATACATAATATCGACAGAATGAAGGACAAAAACATGTGATCATTTTTCAAATGATGCTGAAAAAGCATTTGATAAAATTCAACATCCCTTCATGACAAAAATTTTCACAAAATTGTTACTAGAAGGAACATACCCCAACACAATAAAAGCCACATATGACAGACTACCCACAGCCAGTATTATATTGAATGAGGAAAAACTGAAAGCCTTTTTGCAAAGGTCTGGAACAAGACAAGGATGCCCACTTTTTACTGCTGTTGCTTGACATAGTACTGGAAGTCCTAGCTAGAGCAATAAGACAAGAGAAAGAAATAAAGAGCATCTGTATTAGTTCACTCTTGCATTGCTATAAAGAAATGCCCGAGACTGGGTAATTTATAAAGACAAGAGGTTTAATTGGCTCATCATTCTGCAGGCTGTACAGGAAGCATAATGCTGGCCATCTACTCAGCTTCAGGGGAGGCCTCAGAAAACTCACAATCATGGCAGAAGGCAAAGGGGAAGTAGGCTCATCTTACATGGCCAGAGCAGGAGCAAGAAAGAGAGTGGGGACGTGTTACATACTTTTAAACAAGCATATCTCACAAGAACTTCCTCACTATTATGAGAACAGCACCAATAGGGATAGTGTTAAAACTTTTGTGAGAACTCTACCTCCATGATCCAATTGCCTCCCACCAGGCCTTACCTCCGTCATTGGGGATTACAACTCAACATAAGATTTGGGCAGGGACACAGATCCAAACCATATCAGCATCCAAATTGGAAAGGAAGAAATCAAATTATCCTTGTTTGCAGATGACATAATGTTACATTTGAAAAAATGACTCCACCAAAAAAACTACTAGAATTGATAAACAAATTCAGTAAAGTTACAGGATAGAAATTCAACATACAAAAATCAATAGCCTGTCTATATGTCAATAGCAAACAATCTCAAAAATAAATCAAGAAAATAATTTTATTCATAATAGTTGCAAATAAAATAAAATATAATAAAATACCTAGGAATAAACTTAAAGAAGTGAAAGACCTCTATAATGAAAACTGCAAAACATTGATGTTTCAAATTGAACAGGACACTATAAAATGGAAAATATTTCTGGTTCATGGATTGGAAGAAACAATATGGTTAAAATATCCATGCTACCCAAAGCAATCTACATATTTAATGCAATCCCTATCAAAGTACCAATGACATTCTTCACAGATGTAGAAAAAATAAATTTAAAATTTATATGGAGCCACAAAAGACCCAGAATAGCCAAAGCTATCTTGAGCAAAAAGAACAAAACTAGAAGAATCACATTACTTGACTTCAATTTATACTGCAGAGCAGTAACCAAAGCAGCATGGTACTGGCATAAGAACAGACACATAGACCAATGGAACAGAATAGCAAACCCAAAAATAAATCCATACATCTACAGTGAACTCATTTTCTACAAAGGTGCCAAGAACATATATTGGGGAAAGGACAGTCTCTTTAATAAATGGTGCTAGGAAAACTGGATATCAATATGCAGAAGAACGAAACTAGATCCCTATCTTTAGCAATATACAAAAATCAAATCAAAATGGATTAAAGACTTAAATCTAAGACCTCAAACTATAAAATTATTAAAAGAAAACATTGAGGAAACTCTCCAAAACATCTGGGCAAAGATTTCTTGAGTGATATCACACAAGCGCAAGCAACCAAAGCAAAATGGAAAAATGGGATCGTATCAAATTAAAATTCTTCACAGCAAAGGCAAAAATCAACAAAGTGAAGAGACAACCCACAGAATGATGAAAAAAAAATCTGCAAACTATTCGTCTGACAAAGGAATATTAACCAGAACATATAAGGAGCTTAAACAACTGAACCAGAAAAAATTTAATAATTTGATTAAAAAATGGGCAAAAAATCTGAATGGATATTTCTCAAAAGAAAACATACAAATGGCAAACAGTTATATGAAAAGGTGCTCAACATCACTGACCATCAGAGAAATGCAAATCAAAACTACAATGAGGTATTATCTCACCCCAGTTAAAATGGTTTTTATCCAAAAGACAGGCAATAACAAATGCTGGTGAGGACGTGAAGAAAAAGGAACCTTCATACACTGTTGGTGGGAATGTATGTTAGTACAACCACTATGAAGAATAGTTTGTAGTTTCCTCAAAAAACAAAAAAGAACTGCCATATGAACCAGAAATCCCAAAGCTAGATATATACCCCAAAGTAAGCACATTAAAGCAATATCAAAGAGGTATCTGCACTCCTATGTTTATTGCAGCACTACACACAATAGCCAAGATTGGAAGCAATCCAAGTGTCCATGAACAGACAAATGGATACAGAAAATGTAGCATATATACACAATGGAGCACTATTCAACCACAAGAACGAATAAGATCCTGTTATTTGCAACAACATAAGTGGAACTGGAGGCATTATGCTAAGTGAAATAAGCTAGGCACAGAAAGACAAACTTCACATTTAGCACTCACTTATTTGTGCGTGCTAAAAATTAAAACAATTGAACTCATGAAGATAGAGAGAGTAGAATGATGGTTTCTAGAGGCTGGGAAGGGTAGTTGGGGGAAGTGGAGGAGAAAGTGGTGATGGTTAATGGCTACAAAAATATAGTTAGAACGAATAAGATCTAGTATTTGATAGCACAATAGGGTGACTACAGTGAACAACAATTTATTGCACACCTAAAAATAACTAAAAGAGTAGAACTGGATTGCTTGTAACACAAAGAAAGGATAAATGCTTGAGGTGATGGATACCTCATTTACCCTGGTGTAATTATTACACATGGCATGCCTGTATCAAAATATCTCATGTGCCTCATAAATATACATACCTACTGTCTACCACTCCCCCCTACATAAAAAGACAGCACACACACATGAAAATAAAATGCAAATGTTTAGCCACTATCTCAGACCCACTGAATCAGAAACCCTGGGAGTAGAACCAATGATCCCATTTTAATAAGCCCTTCAGGCAGTTCTGATGTATACCAAAGTTTGAGTGCTGTGCAACTGGATGTGTAGTGCACGGACCAGTAGCATTGGCATCACCTGTTAGAAATAGGTGTAGAAATATTGGCATAGCTTGTTAGAAATGCATACACTCAGACCACACTTTAGATATTCTGAGTTTGAATCAACAGTTTAAAATATCCCTGAGTGATTCATACACACATTAAAGTTTGAGAAGGACTGACTTTGAGAATAAATGCTCTAAGGCTAAAAAAGCATAACCTGTACAGCAGGAATTCCATGCAAAACAGAACTGCTAGAGGAGAGAGGCAACAACTTGAACTAGAAAAAATTAAAAGTGAACTTAAGAGTATTAGTTATAATGCTTAAAAAAAAAAAAAATGAAACCCAAAAAAAAAAAAAAAAAAAAAAAAAAAAAAAAACAAAAAAAAAAAAAAAAAAAAAAAAAAAAAAAGCAACCCATGACTTTTTAACTAAACAAGCAAGTGGATGAGCTGAAGATGATTTATGTTGGGTTTGAATTAGTAACCTGAAAGAACAATTGGAAGAAGTATCTCAAAATAAGGAGCAATAATTCAAAGAGGTAGAAATCATTAGCAAAGAGATAACAGACTTGGAAGATAGATCCAGGAGACCTACATGTAAATATTAGAAAAATATAAAAGCACAGATTGAGGAGAGGCAAAATAAGTTAAAATTAGATTTATCCAAGTCAGCAGATGGAAATATATTACCAAGATCCACACACTTAGACATATCCTGGTAAGATTTCTGAACTCTAAGGATTAAGATAAATCTTATAAATATAGAGACAGAAAGATCAAATATGCAAATATCTATCTATAGACACATACGTACACATATATAGAAGAAGGAGAAATGCTAGACTGATACATGACTGTGTCATCTACAACTCAGGAGCTAATAAAAATTACTAATATCAGAGAGAAAAGAACTGCAATCCAAGAATTTTATATCTGAGGCAAGATATTATCATTCTTTTATCAGGAGAAAAAAATATATTTGTGGCTATGCAGGAATTCATAGAAAATATCATCCTCCTATTCTATCTTAGGGAAACCAGATCAGAGTAGAAGGTGAAGAAAGGAAACAAAAATGGCAAGCAGCAGAGCTTGCAACAAGTAAAGTTAGACGCAAATAGGTGTTAACAGAGCGAGATTAATATAATATAATAGCTAAGTAAGTAATCTTTAAAAATAAGAATTTACTGCAAGAGAAATCTCATACTAGCCCAGAACCCAAACTATTAAGCCATATCAGCAAAAAAGGCATTTGAAAGCAGACTAGATTCTATTCAGCAGAGTAAAAATTTAAAGATTATCTGGCAGAAAGAATGGAGAAGTAAAGGTATTCAAAGGTCTCATTTATTGCTGGGAACAGTGAAAAAAAGGGTGATTTAGTTGAAAGGAAAAAGCATGTGGATTTCATATGATAGTCCAGAAACTTGTGTGTGATGATAAAGGGAAGGTAATTACCAGTAGAACTTCCAATTAACAAGAAAACTGGAGAATGTAAAGCAATCTGAACAAACCAGCAAAAATGAAGAAAGAAAAAAAGAGGAAATGCAAAGTAAGACCAAAGATAAGCATTAAATAAGATAGAATGAACAAAATAGTTGTTATACTTAATATGAATGGGCTAAACTTTTCTATTTAAAACAGAGACTGGCAGGTTGGGTTAAATAACAAAACCAAGCAATACATTGTTTATTGGCTTTTTAATGCTTAAAAAAAAGTGAGTTTTCTAAAGACTAAAAAATGAAATGGACAAAGAGATATCACAAAGAGAAAGCAGAAATTCATATTAATACCAGATGGGCAGAATTTAAGCTTAAAATCACCAATGAAATTAAGGATGAGTAATATATAATTATAAAAAGTACTTTTTTTTTTTCTTTTTTGAAACAAGGTTTCACTGTTGCCCAAGCTGAAATACAGTGGCATGATGATTGTGCACTGCAGCCTTGAACTCCTGGGCTCAAATGATCCTCTTACCTTGGCCTCCCAGAACACTAGAATTACAGGCATGGGCCACCATGCTTGTCCAAAAGCACAATTTAGGTAAAAGATATACTAGTCATTACTTCGTATGTATTAGATACAGCAACTAAATATATAAAGTATTAGAAATGCAAGGAGAACTTCATTTAGAAATATAATTAAAATTAATGTTTTTATGTATGTCTTTCAGAATCATTCAAATCCAGTGGGGCAAAGAGCAGTGATAATGACAACCAGAAATTAAACAGCAAAACTGTTGAAATGATGGGGTTCAGGACATACTACCCCTATTTCTTCTTCTCTGAAACAGGACATAAGACCTTAACATGAGAGGCACCTTCCCGATACTCAGAGGTAAGGACACCTTAATCACCGAAGATGGGAAGAAGGAGAGATGTTGAGAGGAGTACAAACCAATAGGTCTTGCTTAGTTCCTCCAGTTTACTATCCTAGTTCAAACCCTCTTTGCCCTATCATATTTTTCCACAACTTTCTACTCTTTGTCAAACCTAGTATAAGAATACTCGAGTTAACTGTTTCTTTGGGTCTTCATTTCCATTTCTGTGTTATGTAAAACAGATACTAAATAAAGTTGTATTCTTTTCTCTTGTTAATGTGCATCTTACAGCCCCAGCAAACAATCTAGAAGTGAGAAGATTTTTCCTCCACTACAATATTAAATCATATATCTGTTGAGTAGAAAGTATTAAGTAGAAAATATTCTTATTTTTGCACATTCATGGAATATTTATGACATTTGGTCATATTCTTGGTGACAAAAAACTTTTTAAAAGGACAATTTTACAGTTTGTATTCTCTGATAAAGCTCAGAAATAAGAAACAAAGAATGGCAAAAATTCTAAATACTTAAGAATAAACAACAACAGTTAACAACACTTTAATAGCTGTGGGTCAAAAGGAAAATAAAATCAAAATTAAAAATTATTTCAAAGCAATAGCAAGAACTACTATTTATGTCAAACCAATAAGACATATGGAAATCTATGAGAGGAATATTTGCATCTTTAAGTGCCTTTGCCATTAAAGACTAAGAGCTGAAAAGTAAAGAACAATACTCATCTTTAAGAAATTAGAAAAAGGGCTGGGCACGGTGCGCTCTGGGAGGCTGAGGCGGACGGATCACCTGAGGTCGAGAGTTCAAGACTAGCCTGACCAACATGAAGAAACCTCATCTCTACTAAAAATACAAAATTAGACGCACATGGTAGTGCATGCCTGTAATCCCAGCTACTCAGGAGGCTGAGGTAAGAGAATCGCTTGAACCCAGGGGGCGGAGGTTGCGGTGAGCTGAGATTGTGCCATTGCACTCCTGCCTGGGCAAGAAGAGTGAAACTCCGCCTCAAAAAAAAATTAGAAAAAAAGAAAACAAAACTAAACCAAAGTGGAAAGATTAAGATGGTGAAGGAAAATAATGAACAAGAAAGCAAAATAGTAAGTAAAATTGTAGAAAAGATAAATAAACCTAAAAAGGAAAATCAATAGAAGCCTGACTAAAAGAAACATACACAAGATAAGAAACGAGAGAGAGAGACAATCAAAGATAAGACATTGAAAACATTATAGGCGAATATTAGATTCAATGGCAACATTTCAAAAAACGTAGAGGGAATAAATATTTGATCTTGCAAAATATAAACTAACAAAATTGACCCAAGAAGAAATACAAAACTTGAGTAGATCAAATGCTATAGAAGAGACAGGAGGAGGCTTAAAAGATCTGCTTTCTAAAAAATTACCAGGACCGATAGATTCAGAGCTAAGTTCTAGCTGATCTTTAAAAATAAACAAGTAAACCAGGTAATTCATATGGATTTGGTACTTTTCCAGAATATAGAAAAAGAAATCTCTGGTCTTTGCTTTTTTCTCTTCATCGTTTTTCCTTTCTTTAATATTTGTCTCCCAGTTTACCTCACCCAAACACTTTGGTACACTTAACTGTTCTCACAGACTTGCTGGTTTCAACATCAGTGCTCCTTGCTCTCTTCCCAACTACCTTCCGTCATCAAAATGTCTGCCTCCTTTGGCAGCTGGTCAAGCTGGGCCTTAGGAGACAAACGCTGCCTGCCCAGGTACTGCTCAAGAGTTTTATTCTGAAGGGGCTTCTTAGAGCTGAAGGTTTATCTTCCCTCCATGGAGAACACTGACTTCCTCCGTGGGCTCTGCTGTTTTTAGGCTTCCAGGAACAGAATATCAACTCAAAATGTCATAAACAATAAAGGAATATATTATCTGAAGTAATTCAATTGATTCAATGATTCAGCAATATCATCTAGAATCCAGCTTCCTTCTCTGTGCTACTATTTATGACATCCACTTAATTGTAGGGCTGCTTTTCCTCATTGTCCTAATATGGCTACCAGCATAGCTGGGTACACGTGTGTGCTTGTCCATGTGCAGGATTCAAAGACAGCTGGCTCTTTCCCCTGACAACTCTTCTGAAACACATCTCACATTTCATTAGCCCAAGAGCAGATAGGGAACACAGTTGGCTTTGAGTGATCATCTGAGGGAAGACTGTTAGAAAGACAGCCACGATGCCCTTTTCAGTTCCCACGTCATTTTCCCAATTGGTCAGCAGAAAAATCCAGCACTAGCCCTTAGGAATGCCTAATAAAAATGGAATTTATCACCATGAAGGGTAGCTACCAAGATATGCTATAACCCTCAAAATACGTCCTTTTGTTATATTGAATATTTTAGCTAAGGGGCATCGAGGCCAACCAACACAGAAAAAGTTTTAAAAATAGGGCACAAATTTTCCTTTAGTAAAGGAAATTTACATTTATAAAGAAAATTTCCGTCTTTAAAGGTGTCTCCTTCTCCCTGATGGTGAAGAGGACTCAGTAAGGCTTATTAATGGAGAAAGCAGTAAAGAATCCTTGTTTACCATACTTTTCTTGGTCACCTTCTTATAACTTGCTTCCTGACCCAGAAGTCCCAAATCTCTTTTCCTTTATTTAGCCTACGCCTCAACCATCTGGTTGCCTCCTTGAGCAACATTTATCTTTATAAATTCTGGTGTTTAACTATGTAGCTATATACGTAATTAAAACTTTTTTTTTTTCTCTTGTTAGTCTGTCTGTAATTTGTCTGATTCATGGGCTCCAAGCCAATGAACCTAAGAGGAGTAAATAAAAAAAATTATATTTTCTACCCCGATAACCAATAAAAAAATTAATCCTTTGACACAGGAGATGTTTTATTATTATTATTATTTTTTACCACACCTCATCTTGATTAGTTACTTGTTTATAGAAAGACTTTCCTCTTTGATTCTTTTTGTTGTTGTCGTTGTTTTGAGATGGAGTCTCACTCTGTCACTCAGGCTGCAGTGCAGTGGCATGATCTTGGCTCACTGCAACCTCTGCCTCCCAGGTTCAGGTGATTCTCCTGCCTCAGCCTTCTGAGTAGCTGAGAATACAGGCATGCGCCACCACATCCAGCCAATTTTTGTATTTTTAGTAGAGATGGGGTTTCACCATGTTGGTCAGGATGGTTTTGATCTCTTGACCTCTTTGATTGTTTTGTTTGACAGCAGGAATGATTAAGATCAGCAGAGTATTATTTCAAATTCTCTCATAAGACTGGATTATAAATCACTTACTGTCATGACTGTGGCCAGTTGCCATTCAACTACGCTTAATTCATATGCTATTTCTATGACATGTTTCTCAGGTGAGTGAAAAGTTTCTATGCCTCTATATTTTAATTGGTTTAGCTCAAATTTTTAGCTAAATGTGTTAAAGAAAAACAAAGCCAGATGCTAGTTAAAAATTATAAGACAAATCAAGATAGAATTGAGCTCAATTCCAATCCATATAGAGGTGACTGGGCATTTTAAAGGGAGAATGAGAGAATGAAGAGAGAAACAGCAGGGCTCAAGCAAAGTTATGAAAGTGAAAAATTATAATAATAGAGTAAAAGGGGCTGGCCAATATGATTAGACCATTGGGTTTGTTAACTAGTGCTTACTGAAGTTAGGCTCTTACCCTCTCACAGAGCCTGGAAGACAGAGGCCAATCTTCAGATATTGGCTAGAACAAACAGTAAATTTTTCAACAACCTTGAGATTTCCCAGACAGGAACTTGAGGAGGGCTGGGTTGACCCAGGGTCAGGGCCTTGAGCTATGCTAGCGTTTAATCAAGTCTCTTGGTGGGGGAGTGGGCATGTCAAATCATTTGTGATGAAAGGAAAGGACAGTTCTTAGATGTAGCCTAAAGAAATTATGCTACACTAATGATTTTAATATGTACAGCAGTTGACATATGATTCTGCTTGGTCACTATATTTATAATTTCACCTACTAATATAAAGTCAAATTAATACTATATATTGAACTTTTAATTGAATAGAGGACTAATTTGCATGTTATGCCTCAGTTGTCCCTGAAGACAATCTTATGTAACAGAATAATAAAACTGGTTCCGAAGAGAGCCTTAAATCCACCATCAAGAAAAACTTAAAAATAGAGGAATAAGGTTTTGTGTCAAATAGTCAACATTTGTCCATTAGCTTTAAGTGGTGATAGAAAATCATGGAGTTAGTAATAAAAGCCTAAATAGACACTTGAAAAATAAGTTAAATAAAGAATAGCACTTTTTAGCCTTGTGAATTATTTCATTGTAGAAACATTATTGAAATAACTGACCATAAATGATCTATATTCTTTCTGGAGTTGTTAAAAGAATATGTGCCAAGTTAGTTCTCAGAATCTTTCCCCATGCACATACACTCCTTGGAAACATTTTTGTGAAAATGTGAAAACCTTTATAAAGCTGATAAAAATGAAAAGCAATTCTAGTAAAATGGCCCATCATTCATTCATTATTGGCTGTAAAATAGTGTATCTTTGCAATCACAAGCAGTACTATGTGGAATAATTTGCTATAGGGAAATGGAATTAAATGTTTTGCTAACACAGATATGCCTCTGGTGGGATTTGTTCTGTACTGTATGCTGAAAGTCCAAGAGGAAAAAAAAAAGTTGTCCTAGTATAAACCACAGTTTGGACTTAGAAGATGACAATAGGTCATCTAAGATGAAAATTGAGCAAAATGATCCCAGGTGGGAATTTGCAAACCCTAGGTCAAAGGAGCCCCTCCAGGGTAAAACTCAAGCAATACGTGGGCAGGCCAACACTGTTCTCCTACGGCCCAGGTTGACCAGCTGCCAGAGGAGGCCAGAGGAAGCCTAGGAGATCAGAATGGTTTCGGGGGACAGTTCCAACTATTCTCTATAGACACACTGCCCAGAGCTGCCTCAGGACACAGGCTCACTACATCCTGAGGCAGATATTGGCATTATTCTTCTTGTACACTCTGCAGAACTGTGAGCCAAAATAAACCTCATTTCTTTAAAAATCACCAAACCTCAGGTATTTCTTTACAGAAATGCAAAATAGACTTCTTGTATACTCTGCAGGACTGTGAACCAAAATACACCTCGTTTCCTTATAAATCACCCAACCTCAAGTATTTCTTTACAGAAATGCAAAATAGTCTAATATAAGAGGACTCACACTTCTTGATTTCAAAACTTACTATACAGTTATAGTGATCAAAACACTGTGGTACTGGCATAAAGTTACACATATCCACCAATGAAATAAAATAGAGACCCCAGAAACAAATCCTCACATATGTGGTGAAATGATTTTCACAACAGTACTAAGATCATCCAATGGGGAATACACCATCTTTTCAATAAATTGTGCTGGAAAACTGGATATTCATATACAAAAGAATATCCAGTTTTCTGATACCATATCTCACTTTAACACCATATGTAAAAATTAGCTAAAAATGGATTAAAGATTGTCTTTGACTGTTTTGTGTTGCTGTAACAGAATAACTGAGACTGAGCGATTTATAAAGAAAAGTTTACTTAGCTCATGGTTTTACAAGCTGGTAAGTTCAAGAAAGATAGTGCCACCATTCACTTGGGTTCTGGTAAAGGCTTTTGTGTTGCAGCACAACATGGTGGAAGGTCAAATGGGATGTGGAAACATGTCAAGAGGCAAAACCTAAGGGGCATTCTGGCTTTGTAACAACTCACTCTTGTAGGAACTAATCCATTCCTGCTAGAAGTAATTCAGTCTTGTCAGAATCAGAGCACACTCACTACTGCAAGAACAGCACCGAGCCACACATAAGAACAGAGCCCTCATCACCCAAATACCTACCATTAGGCTCTACCTCTTAGAGGTTTCACTTCCCAACATTGCCACATAGGGAATTAAGGTTCAATATAAGTTTTAGTGGGGAAAAACCATACTCGCACATAGCAAAGAACTAAATGCAAAATCTAAAACTATAAAACTCTTAGAAGAAAACATGAAAATAGTATAAAAACATTGGATTTGTCACTGATTTCTTGGATAAGACATGATAGATGCTGGCCAGGTACTGTGGCTCACACATATAATCTCAGAATTGGAAGCATTGAAGAGTGCTTGAGCCCAGGAGTTCAAACTAGCCTGGGCAATGAGTAAGACCCCATCTCTACAAAAATATTTGTTTATAAAACTAGCTAGACATAGTTGTGCATACTTATAATACTAGCTACTCAGGAGAATGAGGCAAGAGGATTGTGCTTGAGCCCAAGTGTTCGAGGCTTCAGTGAGCTGTGATTGCACCACTGCACTCTAGCCTGGGTGACAGAGAGTGACCCTATCAAAACAAAAACAAAATAAAACAAACAAACAAAAAGAATAGGCGACAACAACAACAAAATAAACAAATTGGACTTCATGAATGCTTAAAAACTTTGCAAGCAAAAAGAACAAAGCCGGAGGCATCACACTGCCTGACTTCAAAATATATTACAAGGCTATAGTATCCAAAATATCGTGATATTGGTATGAAAACAGACATATTGGCCAATGGAACAGAGTAGAGAACCCAGAAATAAATCCATGTATTTATAGCCAACTGATTTTTGACAAAGGTGCCCAAAACATACACTGAGGGAAGGACGCTGTCTTCAATAAATGGTGCTAGAAAAATTGGATATCGATACGCAGAAAAATGAAACTAGACCCCCATCTCTCATCACATACGGAAATAAACTCAAGATGGATTACAGACTTAAGCATAAGATCCGAAACTACTAGAAGAAAACATAAGAGAAACAATTTAGGACATTGGTCTTGACAAATACTTTATAATTAAGACCTCAAAAGCACAGGCAACTGAAACAAAAATTAGACAAATGTGACTATACAAAACTAAATATCTTCTGTACAGCAAAGGAAACAATCTACAGAGTGAAGATACAATCCACAGAATGGGAGAAAATATTTGCAAAACATTTATTCAACAAAGAACTAATATCCAGAATATGTAAGGAAATCAAAGATCTCAATGGTTTAAAAAATCCCATTAAAAAGTGGGCAAAAACCATGAACAGATATTTCTCAAAAAAAGATATATAGGCTGGGCACGCCTGCAATCCCAGTACTTTGGGAGGCTGAATAGGGTAGATCACAAGATCAAGAGATTGAGACCATTTTGTCCAACATGGTGAAACCCTGTCTCTACTAAAAATACAAAAATTAGCTGGGCGTGGTGGCACCTGTGCCTGTAATTCCAGCTACTTGGGAAGCTGAGGCAGGAGAATCATTTGAACCTAGGAGGCAGAGGCTGCAGTAAGCTGAGATCATGCCACTGCACTCCAGCCTGGTGACAGAGCGAGATTTCGTCTCAAAAAAGAAAACAAAAAAAAAAGACATACAAATGGCCAACATGTATATGAAAAAATGATGTACATCACTAATCATCAGAGAAATGCAAATAAAAACCACCATGAGATATCATCTCTCACCCCAATTAAAATAGCTATTATCAAAAGACAAAAAATAACTAATGCTGGTAAGGATGAAGAGAAAAGGGAACTCTTATACACTGTAGGTGGGAATATCAATTAGTACAGTCATTATGGAAAACAGTAGGGAGATTTCTCAAAAAAGCTAAGAATCAAACAGCTACCATACAATCCAGCAATCCCACTACTTAGTATTTAACCAGAGGAAGATAAATCAGTGTATTAAAGGGATACCTACACTCCCGTGTTTATTGCCGTACTATTCACAACAGCAAGGATATGAAATCAACCTAAGTGTCCATCAATAGATAAAGGGATAAAGAAAATGTGGTATATATACATAATGGAATACTATTCAGCTATAAAAAAAATAATAAAATCATGTCATTTGCAGCAACATGGATGCAATGGGGCATCATGTTAAGTGAGATAAACCAGATTCAGAAAGACAAATATTGCATGTTCCCACTCATATGTGAGAGCTAAAAAAGTTGATTTCATGGAGGTAGAGAGTAGAAAGATAACAGAGCCTATCTGTGGGTGGGGGCAGGAGATAAAGAGAGGTTGGTTAATGGGTACAAACACGGTCAGAAGGAATAAGTTTTAATGTTCAATAGCAGAGTAGGGTGACTACGCTTAATAACAAAGTGTTGCATATTTGAAAATAGCTAGAAGAGAAGACTTGAAATGTTCCCAAAATATAGAAATGATAAATACTTGAGGTGATGGACACCCCAAATACCCTGACTTGATTATTACAGTCTATGCATGTAACAAAATATCACCTGTACCTCATAAATACGTACCAATATTGCGTATCAATAAAAACTGTGTATCAAAAGACAGTATCAACAGAGTTAAATGCAATCCACAGAATGGAAGAAAATATTTGCAAATGATATATCTGATAAGGATTGATATCCAAGATATATATGGAACTCATAAAACTCAACAACAAAAAAAGCAAACAAGCCAATTCAAAAATCGGCAAAGGACTTTATAAGCAATTCTTCAAAAATACACAAATGGCCAGTAAGTAAATAAAAAGATGCTCAATCTCACTAATCATCAGAGAGATGCAAATCAAAAACTGCAAAGAGAGACCACCTTGCACCCATTAGAATGGCTACTGTAAAAAACAAAACAAAACAATTCCAGAAAATAACAAGTATTAAGCAAGGATATGGAGAAATTGGAACCCTTGTGCTCTGTTAGTGGAAATGTAAAATGGTATGGCTGCTGTGGAAAACAGTCACAAACTGAAGACTGAATTACTATGATCTAGCACTTCCCCTTCTGGGAACACACACAAAAGAATTGAAAGCGGGATTCAAATAAATGTATAGCCACATTCATAGCAGCATTATTCATAACAGGAAGCAACACAAGTGTCCAACAAATGAATAGATAAGTCAAATGTGGTATATACATTCAATTGAAAACTATTCAGCCTTTAAAGGAAGGAAATCCTGACACATGCTACAACATGGATGAATCTTGAGGACAGTATGTTAAGTAAAATAAGCCAGTTACCAAATGACAAATACTGTATGATTCCATTTATTTGAGGTACTTATAAGTCAAAATCATAGAGACAGAAAGTGGTGAGTGGTTGCCAGGGACTGGGAGAA
>NW_016107317.1:9970168-9971209 GCF_001604975.1 Cebus imitator
TTTTTAAGAGACAGGGCCTTGCTCTGTTTCCTAGGCTGAAGTGCAGTGGCACTATCATGGCTCACTGCAGCCTTGAATTCTTGAGCTCAAGTGATCTTCCTTCCTCAGCTTCCCCAGTAGGTAGGATTGCAGGCACACAAAACCATGCCTGACCAATTTAAAAAATTTCTTATAGAGATAGGGTCTCACTATGTTGACCAGACTAGTCTTGACCTCTTAGCCTCAAGCCATCTTCCTGCCTTGGTCTCCCAAAGTACTGAGATTTCAGGTGTACGCCATCCCACCCAACCACAGATAGTTTTATTTTGTCTTTATAATTCTGTGTATTTCAAATTTTCACCAATGAACGTGCATTAATTTTATAATTAATATAATTAACAAGATGGGATTTTCTGTGTGTTCAGGGGTAAGCTCTACCTACAGGAAAAATTATATAGAGAAACTCATTCCTAACACAGTCTGACCATATTGCATTAGACAATGAGGAAATGCTCTTTGTGTGCCTGATGTTGGTTAGGTCCTGAATATGAAAAAAAAAAAAATGACATAGTCTCTGTTTTCATGGAGCTTAGACTCTAGAAGGAGACAAGTTTTACTATAATGTTTATTAACTCATTGGCATTAGGCATTTTACTTAGATCATCTCACTTAATCTTTGCAGTAATTCTTTGAAGTAGATATTATTTTTGTCCTTTTTCATAGTGGGAAGCTGAGGCTTAGAGAGGTCAAATGACTTGGCCAAGATCACAGCTAGTAAGTAATGAAGGAGAGCTTCAAACTCAGGTAGACCAGCTCCAGGTGATCTTTATTAAGACTGCCACAGACAACTATGATCAAGGTGACATGTGCTAAGATAGAGGTAAGCACAAGCCGGGCGTGGTGGCTCACGCTTTCAATCCCAGCACTTTGGGAGGCTGAGGCAGGCAGATCACCTGAGGTCAGAAGTTCGAGACCAGCCTGACCAATATGGTGAAAACTCATCTCTACAAAAACATAAAATGAGCTGAGCATGATGGCAGGTGGCTGCAGTCCCAGCTACTG
>NW_016107317.1:9971269-10000435 GCF_001604975.1 Cebus imitator
AAAAAAAAAAAAAAAAGGTAAGCACAGAGTGTTATCAGAGCACTCAGAATGTGTGTCTAACCCATACTGAATGCAAGAAAGGATGCTAAGGCTTCCTGGAGGAGGTGGTATGGTCACAAAACAGAACAGGAGTAGGAGTTGGGTCTAAAATAGGTTCTACACAGTGTTCCAGGCAGAAGCAGCCCTGTGTGCCCTGGGCCCCAAAGCATAGACTGTGGCACACTCAAGAATGCAAGTGGTTCAGTGTGGATGGAGCAAGGTTGCAAAGGTGTGAGGGCTTGGGAAGCAGGGAGCAAGACTGAAACCTTGTCACAAAAGGACATATTTGCCTCATTCAATAATATTGTGTAAAATGAAAATCTATCAGCTTTGCACTGCTGGGTAAGAAAAACAGTTAAGCAGGCTTGCAAAATCCCATTCCTGTTTGGCTGATTACTGCCATGGCAACCCAGCAGTAGCCGACATTGTCAAGGCCTCTTCTTTGGATACAATAATAAATAGTGATAAAACATTACCTCAAGGCTTTATATTTTTGCCATCAGTTAACATTTTGTTCTTGGCTATGGTGAAGACTTTTCCAAATTACAGAAAAAAAAAGAAAAAGAAAAAGTATATTTTGAATAATGTACTAGAAATACTTTATGCATGTGCTTTAAGAACTCGAAGCCCTAACATTTCGGGAGTTCTGAAGGGGCTTTCTCCCTCCTATGAATAAGGACTTGGCAGAAGGTAAACAGTGACACAGCACTTTGCAATTTTGAAAAGCATTAGCCCCATTATGTCTGTCATGATTTCTGTGGAGGTGAATAGCTACCCCTTCTCCCCTCCTTTCTCTTTTAACTCTAGTTGAAAGAGAGGAGCCAGTCTCACTATTATTGCTGGGTGACAACTGTGTGATGGGTGGGAACTTGTTTCTAAAACAATCCACAAATATTTAGATAAAGTATCATTCTCAAAGGCATTCCCAAATCAGGCAGCTTCTTCAACAAAAGTAATTCTGTAGAGTAACTGAAGGCATCTCAGCTTTGAAGGGAGACCTAGCTGGGTTCAAATGTCAGCTCTCACTCCTGGCAGCTTCACTTTCATGCTTTACCTAACCTCTAGGAGCTCAATTTCCTGCCTTGTAAAATGGAATTTATACCTTCTTCCTTGCAATGTAGTTGAAAGGATTGGAAATAATGAATGTAAATGTGACAAGCAACGTATTTTTTGTTCAACAATTGGTCATAGCTATTACTATTTATTAAGGGTCACAGACTCAGATGATAATTCAGATCATAAAACACTGTGAAATGGCCTCGGCAATAAGTTTGGAACCTTTGATTTACATATCATATTTCATCAATTCTACAGCACATGGTATTTCATGATTTCACATCTCTATAACTGGGATGTCTCTTACAACATATGATGTGTCCTAGTTAATTGGCAATACTTTTTCTTTCTTAGTTGATCATAAAATAAGAGAGTGTCTTACAATGGGGGAAATCTTAGATTAGATGAAATAGGGTAGCTCCTTTCGGCATATGGAACATTTTACTTTGGTTATAAGCCAACAAATAAAAGAAGGAGCCAAATCCAATTTCTATGCAATAAATCTCTGACAGAAAAGATAAGATTCATGGCAAGTACTCATCTCATCTTTCTGAACTATTGCAACCTGGCAACACATCTGTTCCTAAGAGAAGACGCGTCAGAATCATCCATCCACTCAGTTTCCTATGTGATCCATACAATCTGGTGCCCTTGTTCCATATCTCCTCAACCTTCTCCCACCCCATGGATTCCTGCTAAAACAAAACAAAACAAAACAAAAAATACTTAGTTTGATATTTTCAAAGTTGTTTCTAAAAATGGAACCAGGCAAGAATATAATGAACATAATTTTATAGACTTGCAGAAACATGCTAATCACAGTCTTATTGTTGGGGGAGGCAGTAGGAAGAGGCACACACACACACACACACACACACACACGCACACACACACACACACACACTCCTCTGTCCCACATTACATATTTCTGCCTTAAGACTTCACATGACGATCCCCAGAACTAGCGCTTTAAGGGAATATGAGCAGTTGGGACCCCAGAGTTGCTGTTGTCACCGGCTTGGAAACAGGAGGTCCACACACATACATTTAATCTTTTAGGTAGCAGAACCAGATTATAAGTAGGTTAGGAGGCACTTGAATGGGGACTCAATCTACAAAAGTGTTAGAATATCATTAGCATAGGCCAGACATGGTGGCTCATGCCTGTAATCCCAGCACTTCGGGAGGCTGAGGCAGTGGATCACAAGACGAGCTTGGCCAACATAGTGAAACCCCGTCTCTACTAAAAAAAAAAAAAAATACAAAAAAATTAGCTGAGTTTGGTGGTGGGCACCTGTAATTCCAGCTACTTGGGAGGCTGAGGCAGGAGAATCACATGAACCTGTGAGGTGAAGGCTGTAGTGAGCCGAGATTGCTCCATTGCACTCCAGCTTGGGCGACAGTGAGAGACTCCATCTAAAAAAAAAAAAAAAAAAAAGTACCATTGGCATAAATTAGCACTCTGATATCAGCTAAGATTTTTTAAAGTGAAACCCTTTGAGATTTTTGAAAACCTTTATGGTGGCTGAAACATAAAGTTGGTCCTGTTACTAGGAAAGGAGACACTGACCTCTAGGAGAAATGGTTAAAAACAAAACAGAAAACCCCAGCTCCCTCAGATGCTAAGCATGTTTCAAATGAGTGTTTTTGTAGTGCTCATAAGGAAGTCCTATAGTACTCTTATGGGATGAGCCACCAATCCTAAAATTCTGTGCCTGAAATGAATACTTGAGGTAAGTTAAAATGACTACCAGAAACTGCCAAGGACCTACCATGTCACTCTCCTTGCAAGCTAACAAATTAGCCTGCTACTGTTTCATGGATGCTGGTAGAAGATACTAGTCTCCTGGGTCAAATAGTTTGGAACAAAAGGCAGTCAGTGCCTTGCTTGCAAGATGTGTAGAGACCCTGGAGAATTGTCTCCTAACAGTGATGTAATATGTTAAACGCATGTGATATAGTGGAATATAGCAGAGTAGGTCTCACCCCACTAAACAAATACATATTGAAACATATAGAGAAAGAATATCAGTGGAAAGGGGCACAGATTAGAGACTATCTAGAAAGTCCACATGGTCCACCTCTAACTTGGAACAGTGCAGGTTTAGTCTTCTCATGGAAATGAACTTGAATGAAAAGGTCAATTCATGGAGAAGGAAATAGTACAAAGGAAACAATTGTTCTTTTATTTTTTGTTCAGAGACATACATATTAAGTATTTCATAATACAGAGGGAAGAATAAAACTAATTATTTAAAAGTATAGTACTTGGAAAAATCTTTCCCTAAAGGCAATGCAAAGGTACAAAGTTTAGTTATGGAGACCTAATTTTTTTTCCTCTTCCTGCATAGATGACTTTTCCTTTCCTTTGATGATATCTAACAGTTCACAGTTCTTTGTCCTCATATTTAAAGGCCTTGAATTGGGAAATAAAGTTGCCAGATTTAAGATGAATGAAACTTGAATTATTGTAAATAGGTATATCAAATTGATTGGAACATTTTGTATAATTTTAAACTGTGTAATTTAGCATAACTTAGATTTCTAAATTTCTATATTCTAATCATTTTCTCCTTTTCCTAGAATCATTACATTTTATTATAGTCTCCTATGTAATAATCATTTTCTAAATAACTTTTACTAACTGGCAGCCTAATGCTATTTTATTTTTATTTTATTTTATTTTTTTGAGATGGAGTTTCACTCGTGTCACCTAGGCTGGGGTGCAGGGTATGATCCAGGCTTACTGCAACCTCAACCTCCCATGTTCAAGCAATTCTTCTGCCTCTGCCTCCCAAGTAGCTGGGACTACAGGTATGTGCCACCACACCTGGCTAATTTTTTTTTTTTTTTGTATTTTTAGTAGCAATGGGATTTTGCCATGTTGACCAGGCTGGTCTTGAACTCCTAACCTCAGGTGATTCATCCGCCTCAGCCTCCCAAAGTGCTGGGATTATAGGCCTGAGTCACTGTGCCCAGCACTAATGTTATTTTAGAAAATAACATTTGATATAATACTATTACCTAATCTGTAGAACTTAATCAAATTTATCCAATTATCCTTTTTCTGGTTTAAAATTTAATTCAGGATCCCACATTGTATGCAATTTTCATGCCTCCTTATTCCCCTCCATCTGGATCAATTCCTTTGTCTTTACTCTCTATGACTTTGATATTTTGAAGAGCCTTTCAATTTGGGTTTGTTTGATGTTTTCTCGTGATTCAACAGAGGCTATCCATTTTTGGCAAGAAGGCTGCAGAAGCAATATTGTGCTCTGTAAATCTCAGGAGGTTCATGATGTCAATAAACCTCATATTACAAATGGTGATATTGACTTTGGTTAATGTGGTCTTGGCCACGTTTCTCCACTTGGAATTTATGATTTTTTCCCCATTTTAACTAAAAAGTATCTTGTGGGGAGATAATCTGAGACTCTGCAAAGATCCTATTTCTCCTCATAGTTTTGTTTACTAATTTTTAATATCCATAGACATTGCTAGCCTATAACAGTATTACTGTAGTGTTTACCAAAGAATGATTTTCTATTTCTATCATTCTGTCTGGATTTATAAATTGGAATTCTACTGTAAAGAAGAATTGAATAAGTAATTTATTCACTTATCTATGTGTGTCAGTTCTTTGTTTTATAGTATATGACGTTGATTTTACGTGTCAACTTGACTGGGCCATAGGATGCCCAGATATTCATTTAAGCCTTACTTCTGGTGTGTCTGTAAGAGTGTTTCTGGATGAGATTAACATTTGAGTGGAAAGGTTGAGTGAAGCAGATAACCCTCTTCAGTGTGGGTGGGTCTCATCTAATTTGGCCGAAGGCCTGAATAGAATAAAAGACTAAGTAGGAAAGAATTCTTTCTCTCTATGTGTTGGTCCTCTATCTGGGACCTTGGTCCTCTCTGGTTTTCAGGCTTGAATTTAGAATGGAACTTACACCATCAGCTTTCCTGCTTCTCAGGCCTTCAAACTCAGACTGGAATTATACCATTGGCTCTCCTGACATTCCAGCTTGTCAATGGCAAATCTTGGAACTTCCTGGCCTCCATAACCACATGAGCTAACTCCTTATAATAAATCTCTTTATATATACAGTCACACATTTCTTGATGACAGGATAGGCTTTGAGAAGTGTGTCATTAGGTAATTTTGTCTTTGTGTGAACATCATAGACTGCACACACACAAATCTAGGTGGTATAGCCTACTACACACCTAGGTTATATGGTATAGCCTTTTGCTCCTAGGCTACAAACCTGTACAACATGTTACTATTCTGAATACTGTAGGCAATTATAATACAATGGTAAGTAGTTACATATCTAAACATATTTAAATGTAGAAAAGGTCCAGCAGAAATACAATTTAATCTTACGGGATCACTGTTGCATATGCAGTCCATCCTTGACTAAAATGTTGCTATGCAGCCTATGACTGAATATGCATAAATATATGTGTATATATGTATGTATGTGTGTATGCGTGTGTATATATATAATATATATAAAATAATATCCTATTGATTTTGCTTTTCTGGAGAACTCAGAATAATACACAATATACAGTCAAAATACTATTTTCCAAAGTTACTTATGTTAGTCCTTTTCCTCTGTGTTCCCTTTATGTTATGTTGTTCATTTGTAATTGTTTATTTGTTACCATTTATACTAATTTTGAAAATTAAGTTTTATCCTATCTGCACAAAATTCTCCAGGACTTTCTAACTCACTTAAAGTTAAATTAGAAGTACTTTCCACATGGCCTAAGCCTACCTGATCTGGTCCTTTTATGCCTCTCTAACCCCATCTCCTTATCATCTCCTTGCTTTCTCCCGTATATCAACATGGGTGAGTCCCTCACTTCCTTCAGGCTTCTGTTCAAGAGGTATCTTATATAGTTATTTCTTTGGCTGCCTTAGTTACAGAAATAAGAACTCCCTGAGGGCTTTGTTTCATTTACTGTCATAGTTCCTGATCTAAAACAGTACCTGGAACTGTCCTAGTAGTAGAAACTAAATACATATGTATATATTTGTATTGAACATTTTTCCCCTCCAACTTTGTTAAAATATGATTGACAAATAAAAATAGTACACATTTAAGATGTACAACATGATGATCTGATATATAGATACACTGTGAAATTATTATTACAATCAAGCTAATTAATACCAAACATTTGTTGAATTAACCAAATTCATGTTTCATTAAGAAATATCTTATAAATGCTTGAGAGGATGGGTTAAAAAAAGACATATCTTAAGATGTTTTAGCTATTAATAATAAGTGTCAACCGATAAGTTGCCAGCATAAGGACTGGCAATCTGTATTTCTGCCTTGAATCCATGTTACAGTAACTGTGTGAGTACAGAATGTGATTTAGTCTATTCATTAGAATATTTGCCTTCAATATACTCCTCCACATCTCTTCTAACAGCTGCCTGTCCTTATATAAATGAAACATGTTTTCTCCTAAATTCTTCACAATAAGTATTATTTTTATAATTAGAGAAAAAGAAAAAGCTATTAAAACAAAAAGCTCACATGTTAAAGCATAAGTTCTTGACATAAAATGATTGTGATACTCCTCCTAACTCTTCACTCTGCATGTTGACAGGCTCCAGAGTCAACTTTTAAAGAACCTGTCTAAAATAATTACCCTGAAACATAAGTGCACCTATACGTAGGCCATTTACTATTGCGTAAGCCAGCCTTAAAAAGACAGTTATCTCAAATCACTTAACAGGGAGAGGCAGAATAGGGAACTAATAACAGGTAGCAGAAAGTGTGAGGCAACTATTGTGCTGCTTCTCAGGGAATTTGACAAAGGGAGAGAGAATGAAACCCTAATTGGGGTGAGGATGTCAACGTCTCTTCCTGTAGTTTAAAACACAATGAAGCGGGGATAACTCTGGAGGGAAAGCATTTACGGTGAGTGAAATGTATTGTCTGCTCTGGGTTAGAGTATTTGGAAGCTAGACACAAAATACCAAATTATGAAAGAAATTGAATGATGTCTAAACTGAGAAATAATAGCTAGAAAGTTGTTTCCATTCATTGAGAGCACAAATTTGTTTCTGTAAATTGAAAAGACTGGAAATAGTCAAAGGGATTGTTAGACTAATGGTATCCTCTACTGAGTTTCCTGGGGCAGATTCTCAGCAGTGCCATTTTCCGTAGAATGGTACCAAGCCTGAAGGAATGAGGACAGTGGAAAATAAAATGGGAATGGAGAAGGAGAAAAAAAGGGGACAGAAAGTGCTAATTTTGTAAAATTCCATGAAATAGAGAAAAGATTCTTAAGGGTGACAAATGTTGAAAACACTGTGTTCCCTCTGGTAACAGATACTCAAACAATTTAAGAGACTCTAGTCAGCAGCACCAAAATCTGCAGGACAGAGTAGGCACATCTGAATTAATGATGAATAGATTTGTAAAACCAAAGGTGCATTTCCTTCCTACAGTAGAAGGCTTTCTCCTTTGTGGTGAACAATTGGACAAAGTATTGAAAAATAAAGTCTGTATGAACATCAAACATAGCTCTTTGGGCCTTCGTATTTTTCTCCTAGGAGTAATTTAACTCTAGAAAACTGATGCAACACAAATGAACCCTGAATCCCCCATTAAGACTGGAAGTTTCAGGAGCTGTGATAAATTGCTTCTTATGTTGTGCTACCTGCTTGTAAATTTGCTATAGCAGGCACCTTTGGTTGCCTGCCCTATAGCAAGTCCCTACTCACTCTCTTCTAACAGAACTCTAAATTTTTTCTATTATCCACACTTTTCTAAGAAACCATGGGCATTAGGAATTGCCGATCCCATTCTCATTTCCAAGTGTCATAATTTGATTATACTAACTGCTGTGAATTTAGCATCCCCTCTAAAATCAGGATAAAATTTATCACTGGGATGATATTAAGACATGGGAGCATTAAAAGGTTATTAGGCCATGAAGTCTCCCTTATGAACAGGTTAATGTCATTACTGAGGGAGTGGGCTCATTATTGTGAAACTGGGTTTTTATAAAAGTGATTTTGGTCTTGTCTGTCTGTTGCCCTTGCCCTTGTTTACTCTTCTGCCTTCCACCATGGGATGGCACAGCATGAAGGTCCTCACCAGATGCTAGCACCTTAACATCAAACTCTCTAGTCTCCAGAAGTATGAAAAATAAATTTCTTTTATTTATAAATTACTGGGCCTGTGATATTCTGTTACAGCAGCCCCCCACCCCCCCCACACACACACAAAATGAAGAAAATTGGTACCCAGAAGTAGGGCTGTTGTTATAACAAATAATGGATAATATGAAAGTGGCTTCAGAACTTGGTAATGAGTAGAGGCTGGAAGAATTTGGAAGGTCAGGCCAGAAGTAGCCTAGTTTGACATGAATAAAGCATTAGGGGCAATTCTGGTGAGGGCTCAGAAGACTCCAGAACTAGGGAGAGCCTAAATCTTCCTAGGGATTACTTAATTGGTTATGATCAGATTATCAATAGAAATATGGATGGTAAAGGCCATTCTGAGGAGATCTCAGATGGAATTGAGGAACAAGGAATTGGAAACTGAAGTAAAGCCCATGCTTGTTATACAATTGCAAAGAACATGGTTGAATTGTGTTTATGGCTGAGGGCTTTATGGAAGGTGACATTTAAGAGCAATGAGGCCAGGCACAGTGGCTCATGCCTGTAATCCCAGTACTTTGGGAGGCTGAGGCAAGGGGATCACTTGAGGTCAGAAGTTTGAGACCAGCCTGGCCAATATGGTGAAACCCTGTTCCAACTAAAAATACAAAAATTAGCTGGGTATGGTGGGACATGCCTGTAGTCCCAGCTACTTGGGAGGCTGAGACAGGAGAACTGCTTGAGCCTGGGAGGTGGAAATTGTAGTGAGCCAAGATTGTGCCACTACACTCCAGCCTGGGTGACAGAGCAAGACTCCATCTCAATAAAATAAAATAAAATAAAATAAAATAAAATAAAATAAAATAAAGAGCAGTGAACTAGGATATCTAAAGAAATTTCTAAACAAAATATTGTAGAAGCTATTAGGCTACTTTAAACTGCATGCAGTAAGATATAAAAGGAAAGAAATGACTCAGAGATGGAATTTATAATTATAGTCATATGCCACATAACAAGGTTTCAGTCAACAACCAATCACATACAGGCATCTGAGAAGTATTGTAGGTTTGGTTTCTGACCACTGCAATAAAGCAAGTATCATATAAAGTAAATCATATGAATTTTTGGGTTTCCCAGCACATATAAAAGTTATGTTTACACTATACCTTCGTCTATTAAGCGTGCAATACAATTGTATCTAAAAAATGTACATATCTTAATTAAAAATACTTTATTGCTAAAAATGCTAATAATCATCTGAGCCATTGGGCAAGCTATAATCTTCTTGCTGGTATAGGGTCTTGCCTCAATCTGATCAGGGTGGTGGTTGAAGATTGGGGTGGCTGTGGCAATTTCTCAAAATAAGACAACAATAAAATTTTCCTCATCAATTGACTCTTCCTTTCATAAAGACTTTTTTTTCTGTAGGATGTGATGCTCTTTGATAGCATTTTACCTGCAGTAGGACTTCTTTCAAAATTAGAGTCAATCCTCTCAAACCCTACCACTGCTTTATCAACTAAGTTTATTAAATAGTCTAAATCCTTTGTTGTCATTTCAACAATGTTCACAGCATTTTCATCAGGAGTAGATTCCATCTCAAGAAACCACTTTCTTTGGTCATCCACAAGAAGCAACTCCTCATGTGTTCAAGCTTTATCATGGGATTTCAGTAATTTAATCATATCTTCAGTCTCCACTTCTAATTCTAGTTTTATTGCTATTTGCACCACATCTGCAGTTACTGCCTCCACTGAAGTCTTGAATCTTTAAAGTCACCCATGAGAACTGGAATCAACTTCCTTTAAACTTCTTCCAAACTCCTGTTAATGTTGATATTTTGAACTCCTCCTATGAATCATGAATGTTTCCACTGGCATCTAGAATCGTAACTTGTTTCCAGAAAGTTTTCAATTTTCTTTGCTTGAACCCATCAGAGGAATCACTGTCTATAGAAGCTGTAGCCTTATGAAATGTATTTCTTAAATGACAAGACTTGAAAGTTGAAATTACTCCTTGATCCATGTGCTGCAGAATGAATGTTGTATTCACAGGCATGAAAACAACATTTATCTCCTTGTACATCTCCATTAGAGCTCTTGAGTGAACAGGTGGGTCGTCAATAAACAGTAATGTGGTAAAAGGAATTTATCTTTCTGAGTAATAGGTCTCAATAGTGGACTTAAAAATATTCAGTAAACTATGCTGTAAATAGATGTGTTGTTATCCAGGATTTGTTCCATTTCTACAGCACAGGCAGAGTTGATTTAGCATTATTACTAAGAGCCCTAGGATTTTCAAAAAGGTAAATGAGAATTAGCTTCAACTTAAAGTCATCAGTTGCATCAGTACCTAGCAGGAAGTCAGCCTGTCCTTTGAAGCTTTGAAGTTGGACACTGACTTCTCTCTAGCTATGCAAGTCCTAGATGGCATTTTCTTCCAATAGAAGACTGTTTTATCTACATAGAAAATTTTGTTTAGTGTAGCTGCCTTCATCCATTATCTTAGCAAGATCTTCTAAATAACATCCTGCAGCTTCTGTATCAGCACTTGTTGCTTCACCTTGCACTTTTTTGTAGTGGAGATGGCTTCTTTCCTTAAACCTCATGAGCCAGTCTCTGCTGGCTTCAACTTTGTCTTCTGAAGCTTCCTCACCTTTTTCAGTCTTTACAGAATTAAAAAAATTTAGGGTCTTGCTCTGGATTAGGTTTTGGCTTCAGGGAATGCTGTGGTTGATTTGATCGTCTATCCAGATCTTTAAAATTTTTTCCATATCAGCAGTAGGGCTGTTTTGTTTTCTTATCATTTGTATGTTCACTGAAGTAGCACTTTTAATTTCCTTCAGTAATTTTTCTTTTGCATTTACAACTTGGTTAATTGTTTTGTACAAGAGGCCTAGCTTTCGGCCTATCTCAGCATTTGACATGCCTTCCTCAGTAAGCTTAATCATTCCTAGCTTTTGATTTAAAGTAAGAGACTTGTGACTTTTTCTTTCACTTAGAGGCCACTGTAGAATTATTAATTACCTAATTTCAGTATTGTTGTTTCCTCAGGGAACAGGGATGCCCAAAGAGAGGGATTTTGAGAAAAGGGAATGGCCACTCAGTAGAGCAGACAGAACGCACACGTTTGTTGATTAAGTTTGTAATTGGTGGTCCTGTAGGATTATAATACCATATTTTCATTATACCTCTTTTATATTTAGATATGTCTAGATATACAAATACTTACCATTATGTTCCCTTGGGTCCATCATATAGCCTAGGTATGTAGTAGGCTACACCATTGTAGGTTTGTGTAAGCACACTCTGTGATGTTCAGACGATGACAAAATTGCTTGACCTTTTAAGAAACGTTCTTTTTAGAAATGCAATGTATGTCTATAAAGGAAAAGCAGAATGGAAAAATTTTGAAAATTTTGACCTGGTCATATAAAAAATAAGAAAGCCGATTCAGGAGAGCAAACCACATGTGTAACCAAGAGACTGTTGAGGAGATTAGTATGGAAAGAAAGGATCATCAAGACAATGAGAGAATGACCTCAAAGTCATTTAGAGATCCTTGAGGCTTCCTTCCTGTTACAGGATTAGAGTTCTAGGAGGACAGAATAGTTTCAAAGGATGATCCTGGGCACCCTCTGTGGGTTTGCTACCCAGAGCCTCCTAGGTGTCTCCTTCCCACATTTTAATGCGGTGCTCCTTGGCTGCTTTAGCTGTGGCTCAGGTGGGACCAGGTGCAGCTCAACCCATCATTCTACAAGGTATAAGCCATAAACCTTGGTGGCATTCATGCAGTGCTAATTCTTCAGGCATCAGAAATGCATGAGCTGTGGGGGCTTGGTTTCCTTCACCTAGATTTCAAAGGATATAATGAACAGCTTGGGGTACCTGACACACCTTTTTTTTTGCTGGGGTGGAGTAACTACAGAGAGCCCCAACTGGGGCAATGCAAAGTGGAAATGTAGTGCCAGAGATGCCACAGAGAGTTTCTACTAGGATAATGCCTAGTAAAGCGTATTTCTGGGTTCTCTATTCTGTTCTGTTTATCTATGTGTCAATTTTCATACCAGTACCATACCAGTTTGATTAGTATAGCTTTGTAATATAAGTTGAAGTCAGGAAGTAGGATCCTCCATCTTTGTTCTTTCTGCTCAAGATTGTTTTAACTATTCAGAGTCTTTTGTGTGTACAAGTAAATTTTAGGATTTTTTTCTTTTTCAGTAAAAAATGTCATGGGAATTTTGATAGGGATTGCACTGAACTTGTAGATTGCTTCAAATAAAATAAAAATTTTGACAATATGATTCTTCTGATTCCTGACCATGAATATCTTTCCATTTATTGTGTCTACTTTATTTCTTTCATCAATATCTTACAGTTTTCTGTGTACAGATCTTTCACCTCCTTGGTTAAAGTTATCCCTAAATATCTTATTTTTTGATACTCATAAATGGAATTATTTTCTAAGTTTCTTTTATGAATAGTTTTTTATTCATGTAAGTTGTCATTCATGTATAGTAATACAGATGAGTTTTGTATGTTAATTTTGTATCTTGTAATTTTACTAACTTCATTTATTAGTTCTAATAATTTGTTGATCAAGTCTTTAGAATTGGCTTTGTACAAGATCATGTCATCTGTAAACAGAAACAATTTACCTTTTACCTTTTCAATTTAGATGCATTTTATTTCTTTTTCTTGCCTAACTGCTCTGGCTAAAACTTCCAAGACTATGTTGAATAGAAGTGGCAAAAATGGGTATTCATCCTTGCCTTGTTCTAGATCTTACCGGAAAAGCTTTCAGTGTTTCACAGTTGGGTATGATATTAGCTTATCATATATGACCTCTATTATGTTGAGGTAAATTGTTTCTATACCTAACATGTTGAGAGTTTTTAAATATAAAAGAATGTTGGATTTTGCCAATGCATTTCTGCTTCTATTGAAATGATCATACAGTTTTTATTTTTGTTAATGTCATGTAGCACATTTATTGATTTGTATATGAATTTCTTTAAATAATTATTTTTGCCTCTTTCTCTTTCTCTTCTTCTGTTCCCATAATTTGTAAGTTCATTTGCTTGATAGTGGCTTCTTTATGCTTTCTTGATTCTTTTAATTTCTTCTTTTGTTGTTCCTTTAATTGGCTAATTTCAAATAACCTATTTTTGATTTGCTGATTTCTTTCTTCTGCATGATCAAGTCTGTTGTGGAAGCTCTCTATTGATTTTTCTTTTCAGTTCTGTATTACATTCCTCCGCTCTAAGATTTTTGTTTAGTTCTTTTCTGTGGTTTTAATTTCTTTATTAAACATCTCATTTTGTTTATGGATTGTTTCCATGATTGCATTTGTTTGTGTTTTCTTGCATCTCATTGAGCTTTTTAAAGATAATTATTCTGAATCATTTGTCAGGCAATTCATAGATACCCATTTCTTGGGGGTTGGTTACTGGAGCTTTATTAGTTTCCTTTTGTGTTATGTTTGCCTGATTCTTCATGATCTGTATAGCTTTGCACTGGGGTCTGTGCATTTGAAGGAGCAAACGTTTTTCCAGACTTTACGGATTGATTTTAGCAGGTAAAGACCTCTTGTTAGGTCCATGGGCTGATGGAATTGCCACCAGAATTGGAGCTGAATGGGGTTGGAGTTAAGCCATGTGACTGCTGTTGGGTCCAGTGTGGAGTCTGCAGTTGATGGGCCTGTTACCGGAGGCTCAAGTGAGCGTGGATCCTCTCTGGTTCTTGGGTAAAATTAACTGTCTCTAAGACTTTGGTCAGTAGGTCTGGTTCTGGGACAAGGGTCCATTTCAGGGTTTGAAATTTGGTCTACAGATGGCAGGCCTGTCGCCAGATGCATGGATGGGTATAGTTCCCTCAGGGTCTCTGGGAGGGTTCCCACTGGTTCACTGAGCAGGAGAGAGGGACCAAAACTGAGTCACAGGACTGCTTCAGGGTCCACACACAAGCTAACGGCCTGCGTCCTGGGTCATGGATGAAGATGTCTTCTCCTGGGTCCTTTGGTGGGCAGGACTACCCTGGGACTGCAGCTGAGCGGTGCTGAAGCTGGGTCACAGGGCTGCTTCAGGATCTGCAGTTGGACTTAGGTCAGTGAGTCTGCCTCTAGTGACATGAATGGGCATGTCTCCTGGCACATCCTTGGATGGGAGACTGCAGCCAGATCGTAACTTAGAGGGCCTGGAGGTAAGTTACAGGGTTCTTTGAAGGTCTGCTGGCGAAAATAGGTAAGCAGGTGGGCCTCTCAAAGCACGGATGGGCATGTTTCCAAGCAGGTTCCTGTGTGAGCAGGACTGCTCTCAGATCATGGCCAAGAGAGCTTGGAGCTGGGTCCCAAGCTGTTTCAGGATCCACAGCCAGGATTATGGCCAGCAGGCCTTTCGCCTGAAGCACAGGTGGTGTGACTCCTCCAAGGTCCCTTGGTAGATGGCTCTGGTGGCAGGACCAAAGCCAAATGGGGCTGCAGCTGAGTGTGCAGAGGATCAGAATGTTTCTGATTCTTCTGCAGGATCACAGATGGTGAGCCTACCATCTAGGTGTGAGTCTGCCCCTTCAAAGGAGCTGTTATTGGTTTTAGGCTGTGCTTGGGTTTTGCAACCTGGGGTCCACAGCTCTGACAAAGGCACTTTTGTCCATGGAGGGCTACCACATTCTTGTTGCTCTGGGAAAATATGATCAAGGGGCCGCTTATTCCATCGTTTTTTTCCCCCTTGTTAGATCTTAAACAGATACTTAGTGTGGAGGAAATTAAACAGCCTTCTCAAGGCTCTATACCTAGTAAAGAGCAAAGCCAGGATTCAAATCATAGCCTTCTGCTTGCACAGTTGAAGTGATCAACCATTATACAGTCCTATCCTTTTAAGTACTGCCAGTGAATTAAGTCTCTTAAGTATAAAACAGTTTAGAGGCACGTAGTCTGTCAGCTGAAGTATCAAGAATGTCTTAGAAATGATCCCTAGTTCAAGGCCACTTCAGGGAATATATTCATCTTACCTAAGAAGGTTTTGTTTTGTTTTGCTCAAGATGTTCAGCAAATAAACACATCTTGGTACAAATAAGGACAAAGGAGTCAATTCTATTAAACAGAGAAGGGAGATTCATTTCCCTTGCACTCTTTCCCTGTTTATTCATTGTATTTTGGATATATTTTCTTTTTTTTTTGCATGCAACCACTACAATTATGATTAGAGAAAAATTCTGTCATATCTTTTGTCAAGATGTGAAGCATTTTCACTGTCTTCTGAGATAACTGAAATCTCAGTTGTGAAGCAAATCATTAGTATTTCAATCTTGGTTGTGTTTTCTATGTGGGTCAAAATGTAGACAGTGTATCATCTCATTCCATTGATTGAATGAGGAGAGAGGTTTTAATACATAAAACAGAGTTGAAAGTGACAACATATTTTGCTCTCCCTGACATTTTGATATATATTTCTTGGAAGCCCAAGATGCCAGGAATATAAAAGTCTAGATTATATAGGTCAAGAATCCCTGGATTTTCAAACCCACATTTTACATCAAAACTATAAACAAATGAATCTTAAAACTCTGTACTTATTTAAATTATGGATTTATTTTAGAATCTATGCTATGCTGCATTATATATTAACAATACTGAAAAATATTAGATTTCAATGATCAGGATGATGTAGCAAAAGCAAAACAATGTTATTTTTCAGAAAGCCTCAATCCACTATTAAACATTTAGATTATTTGATAAGCAAAATTCCTTATTAGTGTGCAGTAACATATGCAAGGTAGTCTTTTAATCCTGGAAGCTTGTTCAGAAGGAAGCACCAAAAAATGGAATGCTTCTTTCATTTTCAAGCTAGGGTTTTCAATCACCCTGGCAGAATGAGTTTTAATCAGTTTTTGTTGTAACATGAGTAGTAACTTGAATATATACCACGCACACATACCATCCAATATTTTATTCCCTATCCACACCAAACACACATGCACAAACTATACACCATACGCATGCCACACCACACAGATATATACATACATACCATACTGCATATATACACTCCCCTCTCCACCGAGCACAGAAAAATACTCTATACACACACCATATCATAGCACACACACCTTAGCATATATACACATACCTCTCATACATCTCACATCAAACTAGCACACGTACACACATACCAGACCATACACATATATATATACTATATGCACAAACACCACAGAAACACAAAACTTTGCCACACACGCACTACACATACCACACCACACATACATTCCTTCTTATACCCAGCACACATACACATACAGATACATCCCACATGATCTGGCCACTGGCTGTCTTCCTGAACTTATTTCCAACTCTCCCTCCCCTTTTCACTACTTCAGCTACACCTTCCTCTTTGCCTATTCTTGAGCACACCAAACACAGTCCTGTCTCAGCCCATTGGCATTTGCAGTTCTGTCTGCCTGAAATTCTCTTTTCCTGGATGTGCACATGGTGTACTCCCTTTTGCTTAGAGATCCTTTCTCTGACCCTCTCCCAGTACAGGATAGCACCCAGATCACTTAACCTCTGACTGTCTGCTGCTCCCCATTACTGTCCTAACTGGCCTTAGCTACCTGTATTCTGAATTCCAACCATAAAATGTAAGCAGTCCTTAGAAATCATATAATCTAGTCTAATGTCCTCATTTTGCAAACAACAAGAGAGAAGCTCCAAAAAGAAGTACTTGTCTACAGTTACAAAAATTATTTACTCGTCCATTCAGCACATATTTAGTAAGCACATTTTATGTCACTACTCTTTATACTAGCTATCAGGGGTTGCAAAAAGGGCAAGGACTTTGAACTCATGAAGTTTACAATCCATTCAGGGAGACAGATAATAAACAAATAAATATATAAAATAATGTCAGGTACTAATTATGCTTAAAGAAAAAAGGCAGGGAGGTAAAAGGAGGTAGAAGTAAGAAAGAGTCAAGAAGAGTTGAAAAACATTATCCCAAAGGCACAAGGACATACAGTCTATTGGAAATTCTGCAAATGTTAAAGTATCTGCTTATTCAGGATGCTTACCAGGTGGCAGGATGCCTTGCAAATGCAGAAGGCTTAGCTAAGGGGTCATTTGGATTTAAAAAGGAGGCATGGTTTCTGAGTCTTGGCTTGAAGCAAGGATGGTGTAGACGCTTATATGTTATAATGACATTTGCAGTCAGTTAAGATAATGGTGAAATATGTACTGGATCCATTCAAAGCATTGTACACAATGAGCCATCATAGAGTTTAGATACACTTGTTAATGTCAGGTACTGAAAGTAGATAAAGCTAATCTGAAAGCCAGGAACATATAGAATCTTCTAAGAAAATAATCAATAGTCTAAATACATGAGCCTGGCTGCTGAAAGTTAGGAAGTCAAAACTGGTCATGCATAAGGCAAGACCAAAATCAGATTACTTGTCTAGGAATGTCCAGATCTGCACTTATTCTGGAAAGGTAAAAAGTCTACTACTGCCATCGCAAGAAGAGGCCAAGCAAGACAAAGGCTAAGAAGGGCAGATCTGATCTGAGAACAAGAAGCAATGGTTCCTAAGAAAATAATCTATCAGCATCTCAAACTCCCTTTGTTTTCTCATGTTTGAGGTTCTATCCAGGAAGCAGGCACCAAATGGAAATATCTGAGTATGTGTACATATGTGTGTATGCATGTGTGTAAAAGAGGAAAGAACATACCCATTTTGGAGGCATTGCTACCTACTGAACAGTGTGTCCTGTTTACCATGTCTGGTACAATTATCCCAACTCATCATCTTTTTAAGAAAAAATTTTAAAGAAATAGTAATCTGAGTTTGTATGCTATGTGAAACTTCAGAATGAGGGCTGCTTCTCAGATTATTAGAACCATTCATAGGCAATTTCAAAAATATTGACCATTTGCACTCAACTAATAATGTCCTTTTCAATGACAAGAAGTTATTCCTAATAAAGCTTCAAATCCCTAAAATGGCTCACACCTCTTATCTTCAATGTAAACATCTCTGGAAGTGATGTAGATTTTAGGACTATTTAAGTCTTGTAAACTTTAAGTATTTAAGATATATCTTTTTGTTTGTTTGTTTTTTAGGTTTCTTTTTTTTTTTTTTTTTTTTTTTTTTGTTTTTTTTTTTTTTTTTTTTTTTTTTTTTTTTTGACAGGGCTTCACTTACCCTGTGGCCCAGGCTGGAGTGCAGTGGCATAATCTTGGCTCCCTGCAGCCTCAACCTTTAGGTTCAAGTGATCCTCCTACTTCAGCTTCCCAAGTAGCTGAGATACAGAAGTGTACCACCATGCCCAGCTAACATTTGTGTTTTTCCTAGAGATAGGGTTTTACCATATTGCCCAGGCTGAAATGATTCCTTTTTTGAAAGACAGAAAAGCTTTCCCTACATGTTTAGAAATTAGGATAGAAACATTTTAGAAATACTTACACAAGAATCTAATAGAGTTCTTTTAGGTCTTATGTTATATAGCTTAAATATTTTGTCTCCCATTACAGATAAGGAAATAAATGAAATTAAGACTTTGTTTATACTCATATCATGGGAAAGTTTCATAATAGATTTTGTAGTCAGTAACACAAATTTTCACAACTTGGAGAATGTCAATAAGGCACTGCTGAAAGTAATCTACAGATACGTTACCTCCCAACAATTATAGTCATTGAGAGTGCTGCATAGTTTTCAAAATACTTCGTGAATTCTTTTAATTAGCAAAACAAAGTATTGGCTAGGAATAATAGTTATTATTATTTTCACTTTATAGATGAGAAAACAGAACCACAGAAACTTGAAGGAGTTACCCAAGGTTATGTGGCAAAGTAGGGATGGAGGTACACCTAGAATCCAAGTCCACTGACTCTTATCATAATGGCCTTTTTATATCATGCGTCTCTTGCTGGACTGTGACTTTTCTTCTAGTATATGTAGATATCATTTATACTTAAATATTTGCCTAATACTATTTCATATTGATGCTAAGATGATCAAAATGGAAATTAAAGTTTGTCAACAGTGTCATCTAAAATTTGGAAGATTAAGTATAAAAGACACTGAAGAACTACTTTCAAAGAGTCATTTTTTTAAAGTTCTGGTGTGCAAGTTTTGTGCAGAGTAAAAAGGCATGAACATTTGGTTTCTTTCCCAGTTATGATCACTCAAATTTCCCTTGGTTACATCATGGTGCCTTCTTATTATTCACTTAGCCTTTAAAGTAGCTAACAATTTTGCTTATCTACTATATCTCATTTTAAAGTGAAATCAGGCTGAAATTCTTTGTATAAGAGGGCTTAAGAAGTCTATCTCTTAAGATAGACAAGATAAAGGGAAGAAAATAATTTATTTCAATCATTGGAAACTTTTGACAGGTGGACAGGCTAATTTTCTTGATTTACGAAGAGCTCTTTCAAATGAATTGAAAGATGAGCAAATCAATAGAAAAATGGGCAAAAGATAAAATCATGCAGGTTACAGACAAAAGTATAAATGGGCAAGAAATATGTGAATGGTGATTATAATAAGGAAATGAATAGCAAAACATGATCTATCTATCAGATTGGCAAAAAGAAAAGAAAAGAAAAGAAATTGAATGATAAATATTGCTGAAAGTATGGAGGAAAAAAGGCTCTTGTACTCTTTTGGTGGAAGTGTAACTTTGAATGCTGTCCTGGAGAATAATTTGTCTTTATCTATAGACATCTTTTTTTTTTTGAGAACCATACCAGCAGCCCGACCACAGCTGGTCTTCTCTGGATACCATGAACCACACTGCCCAAACCCTCTTCTCTTCCGCCAACACCGGCCTCTCCACCAACTATGAGGAGCATGAGGTGGCTGTGCTAAGGGCATCCACAACCCTGTTCCTCTGATGTCCACCATGATCCACATTGCAGTGACCTACGTACCCTATCGTGTCATCTGGTCCCTGTTCAACACTGTCTTCATGAACTCCTGCTGCCTGGCATTCGCCTACTCAGTGAAGTCTAGGACAGGAAGTCTATAAACAGGAAGATGGTTGGTGACCTGACTGGGGCCCAGGCCTACGTCTCCATTGCCAAGTGCCTGAACGCCTGGGCCCTGGTTCCGGGTATCCTCCTGACCATTCTCCTCCTCATCATCCCAGTGCTGATCTTCCAAGTCTATAGATAAAACAGGAAGCAGTATCCAGGCCAGGAGCTCTGCCCTCAACCTGTCTCCCATGCACTCTACTCCTTGCCCTCCCCGCAGAGGCACTGTATTCCTTGACCATTCTCCTCCTTATCATCCCAGTGCTGATCTTCCAAGTCTATCAATAAAACAGGAGGCAGCATCCAGGCCAGGAGCTCTGCCCACAACCTGTCTCTCATGCACTCTACTTCTTTACCTGCTCCAGGGCACTCTACTCCTTGCCCTGCCCCCAGAGCCGAGTCCTGTATCACCCCTTTATCCTCACAAACTTTTCTACAATGGCATTCAATAAAGTGCATGTGTTCCTAGTATGTTAACTTTCTTTAACATACTAGTTGGTATTTTGGGATTAAAAACTGTAATTACATATATCCTTTGAAGGAGCAAGCCCATTGTATGAAATTTACTATAGGAATATAGTGATGGAAGTTCACCTAGACCTATGGACCTGGACACCAAACTCATTAATTAAAGCATTATTTGTAATGACAACAAACTAAATGACCATTCCTATCAGTAGGCATTGATGAAATAAAATAAAGTTAAATAAATCCATAGGTGCAAATACTGGTCCCTAAAAGATAACATAATATATATATATATGAAATGATTCTCAATGCTTGGTAATAAGTTAAAAATGAGTGAAGAGGTGTGTATAGTATGAGCTCTGTTCTATGGATTAGCAAAGAAGAAAAATAGATTGAAAATGTATATGAACACATGTATATGCATATACGTATTTTTTTGTGTCATGAATGAATCACAAGACTTTGTTAAATAGCAGTTTTCTTTGAGGTGAAAGATTAGATAGGAAGGAGTCAATACAGGTGGGGAAAGGTAGCTTGAATTTCTGTTTTGTAAGTTTTTACCCTGTTTAAAGTTATTATTTTCTAGCCAGATAAATGTATTTTTGTTTGTTTTAAATATTAATAAGGGATATCTTCTCTACATTTCACTGAATTGAAGAAAAATAACTGAAGGAAGAAAAGGAAGGACAGAAGGAAGAAAAGAAGAAAGGAAAAATTTTCATGTTGATAAGGGAAAACAAACACACAATCATATCTACAAAGTAAATTTTGAAATCTCCTGTAGTAATTTCATAAAGGCCTTTACTTTCCAAATCTCCTTTTCATTCTCTGAGTGTGACACAAAATGCCCATCATGTCATGGAATACATCCTTGGGCATTTGAAGATGCTCTCACATCTGGATTGATTATTCACATCATAATACCGTCAGGGATTGTCTTAAGTTCATTCAGGCCACTTGAACAAAGTGCAATAGACTGGGTGGCTTATAAACAACAGAAATTCATTTCCCACAACTCTAGAAGCCCCAAATCAGGTGCCAGCATTGTTGGATTCTGGTGACGGTTTTCTTCTAGGTTGCAACCTGCCATCTTCTAATATCCTCACATGGCAGAAAGAGAGAGAGAGAGCTCCCTGGAGTCTTCTTTATAAGGGCACTAATACCATTCATGAGGCTGGAGCCTAAATCACTTCCCAAAGGTTCCACTTCATAATACCATCATATTGGGGATTAGGATTTCAATATATAAACTTTGTGCGGGACAGAAACTTTCAGTCCATAACAAGGACCTTGGTTGCTGGAAATAGTATCTTAAAAGTCACCACTAGGATTCCTTTCTTTCCCTTGCCCACCTGGGTATAATTTATGCTTGTACTATGATATTGAACATAGTTTGAGCTGTGGCTTATTTCATATACATCAGCATTTTGTTAGTGCAAACTCTGAGCAGGTTTCAGTGAGTATCAGATTATCAGGCTTGAACCCAGGTCTCATACAGTCATGCTTTCAAATCTCGTGGGCATGATGTACCACCATTGCTACCTTGCTCCACTCCTATAATTAAACCTAAACCATTATTGTTGAACAGCACATTACATGACTACTTCTAGCCCAAACATGTATCTATTTTATTTCTGTTTTTTTCAGAACCCTGTACAAGGGATGCCACAACAGAGGATCTATCACATCAAATCCTTCTAGGATAGAGAGAGAATTGTTTTCAGTCTCTGAGTACAATCCATACCACAAAAATCATGGACCTTGAGATACTTGGAAAATGTGTTTGCAGACATCATGTTGCCTCTTTTAGTTTAGCTTAAGGGTTGAATTCCAAAATCTGTTCCGCAGATTTATATGAAAATAAAGATATATAAATTATATATATATAAAGAATATATTTAAAGGAAATAAAGAATATAAAGATATTTACATATTTTCTCATATATATGGAAGTATATATTTTCATATATGTTTATATATATGAAATATATATATGAAAATATATAAATATTTCTACATGAAAATAAAGACGAAATAATGTTTGTTTTGTGATTTAAATTAACTTTGTATTATTTCATGAAACTACATATAAAGAAAATACAGGTCCCTTTGTAAGAAACAGGGGTGAATTACCTTGTATATTGCATTTTTAAGCTTTACATATGAAAAATGTTAAGCATATCAAAGTAGAATAGTATATTGAACTATGTATCACTGTTACGATATCACTGTATCACCATTTCCCCCCTCTTGAATGTACTGTATTTCGAATGATAATCTTTAACAAAAAGACTCCTAAATTTCAATTCCACAGACATTGGCTAGATGTTTGTACCAGTTAGATTTTGGTTCTCCTTTCATAGTGATGCTGACATCTAAGAGATGTTACTCTCCAGCCTCAGAAGGTCATGGTTTAGGTTTTATTGCAGTGCCAGTGCTGCACTTGGGCCCAGTCTTATATATAGCGTCCCTCCAATCTTCTTTCTAACTGACAACACAGGTTCTGGGGCAGTGGGTAGGGGTGTATTTAGTTAGGGTCATCTGGAATTTGACTTACACACAGTACAATGGCTAAACTGACTTCATTGTCAGATGGAGCCCGTTTCTCAACTTGATGACTTCACATAAACCATGCTGGGTGAGACGGATTGCTTTCCTGATAATATAAACACTGCATTCAAACTTTGAATTATAAATCCTAGTGCAAGCCATTTAATTCCTCCATAGTATAGGGCCATTTACACAGGGGTATGTGTTGCAGAGGAAAACGTTCTATGAGAACCTTACTTTTAATTTGGATATACTAGTAAAATGGGAGAGAGGAGCAGAAAATTAAATTTTTCTTCTTTTCTTTAGTATAAGCAAACTTCCCTGAGCCCTTACCCTTCACTTTGTTCTACAAGTTTTATGAGTGTATAGATTCCTGTTTTCTGTAACGGATCCTTATGAGTTTCTGTTTCTCATCTAAGCAACACAGTGAAGGTCATGAGAAATGCCTAAGCAGGCTGGATTCCAGCCATCTAGGCGCCGTAACGAAGGGCAGGAGATAAGCCTGTGCTAGGCTCCTTGAGCACCTCAGATAACGACCATCTGGGCCACATAGCAAAAGTCAACTGGAAGCCTGAGTTATGTGCCTGTCATTGCTTCATAAACTGCCTTTGTTCTCCACCTGCAAGCCTGCTTTCGGGTCACTGCATTTCATGTATAAAAGTCAAGCCCTGTCTTTGCTCGGGGCTGTTTTTGGATGCTCCACTGAGCCATTTCACCTAAATACAATCTTCCTGTTACACCCATTGGTCTCTCCCATCTGTGGATTCCCACAACACTAGATCAAAGCTCCAGATTGGAGTACACATGGAAATAAAAATTAATCAATTTAATGGTTTTGTAGTGCTGTTACTTTTCCCCACAACTATGTTTATATACACCCACTTCAGTAAATCAAAGCTCCATCTCAACTGACTTGTTTAGAAAAAGTTCATACGCAAACAAGAGAGTTCACAAAAAGGGATAGGCAATTTACTATGTATTAACATGAGCACTGGCAGCCAGTTAGTGTTTTTTTAAAAAAACAAAAAGCACTGAGAAAATCACAATGTTTCCACTTGATGCTAATGACTTTCCATGCAAAGTTCATTACTGGCCAGGACATCTGCCTTTCCCTCCAACTTCCCTATTTTTTATGAAAGTATAACTAAATATAAGTAAAACATGACAAAAGTGTCAGCACAATCAGGAGGCAGGATCCATGGAGAAAGTCCTTTTCTACCCGTGTTGCTCCCTCCAAACTTTCTCCCCTTCCCATTTTGTGCTGAGTGGTGTCAACAGAGAGAACTCTCTGGAGTAATTCCAGCCACTACTGATGAAGGACAATGGTGTACACACCTGGATGCTTTGCCAGATGAGGAGCTGCAACTTTTTACGCATTTAACCTAAAAGTTGTCCAAGAAATAAGAATGAATTGAATAATTTTCTGTTTAAACCATAAGTATGTTGAGTTTCTGAGAGAAAGCAAAGGTTCTTGGTGTTTTGGGGGTGTTCTGAAGTCAAGGATTGGAGTGGGAGGGTGAAGTATGTTTCCTTAGTCTAAGAAGTAGAATGCCTAGGAGTTTCAGGTAGTTTTATTTGCTATGCCAGCAAATGACAATGGCTTGACATTTTTATTGGGTGAATCACCTTTTAAGTAAGTGATAGGTATTTCAATGTCTCAAGTAATAGAATAAGGATATGGATTCTCAATTATAAAAGTAATTCAAATTCAGAAATATGATCAAGATGTCTTCAGTTTTTAAAAACTGTTTTTGGCAGATGACTGAACATACTGAATATGATTATTATATTAAAATACAAGTATGCACTGACTTAACGTTTAAGTAATGTATGTAATTGCTTGACACATCTCAATTATCTTATTTAATTGTAAATAGCTAATTAATATGAATTTCACTCTGATGTGACAATAATAATCTGTATCTGTAAACAAAACCAAACATAGCAGCCCTAATAACATGCTATGTAAATCCTTAAAAATATATAATCTGATCATTGCTACAAAAATGTTGATCCTACTGACCACACATATTTTTTCTTTTTTTTTTGAATGCCAAAATCAATTGTTCGATAAAGACACAAACTTTCTCTTTTTTCTTTTTTAGAAGCAGGATCTTACTTTGTATTCAGGTTGGAGTGGGGTAGTGTAATCACAACTCACTGCAGCCTTGAATCCCTGAGCTCAAGCAACCCTCCTGACTTAGCCTCCCAAGTAGCTGGGACTACAGATGTGCACCAACACAACTGGCTAATTTTTAAATTATTTTGTTTTATTTTTGTAGATATGAGATCTCACTGTGTTGACCAGACTGGCCTCAAACTCCCTAACCTTAGGTGATCCTCTTGCCTGGCCTCCCAAAGTGGTGGGATTACAAGTGTGAGCCACCACACCTGGCCTCAAACAAATAGTGACTATCATAATTAAACAATTTTCCTTGACACAAAACACAATTGTGATTAAGAATATAATGTTGTTAAATAATTTTATTCAATTTTCCTATATACGATTCCCAGAAGTTTGTTTTTTTTTTTTACAAAAAATTGGGTAAAATACATTAAGTGACCTATTATTTCATTGTATATATTAACTCTTACCCTTTGAAAATAAAGCCCTACTACTTAAAAAAAAAAATTAGCCAAACAAAAGTTTTTTTTGTTCCTACAGCTCAGTGGCTCTCAAACTATTTTTGAACAGTAGAATGTTACCTTCAAGTGAAATTTTATTTAAATAACCTGGCATGGGAATTCCACTCAAGGGGGAATGCCATTCTTTTCTTCTTTTACTTTCTTTTTAATTGGCTAAGACTAGGATGGGACAGGCATGCCATTCTGAATGGTTGACCTATTACTCTCTGACGGGAATTTTTAAAAATTTAATTTAATGTATTTTATTTTGAGATAGGGTCTCACTCTGCCACCCAGGCTGGAGTACAGTGGTGTGATCATGGCTCACTGCCACCTCTGCCTCCTGGGCTCAAGTAATCCTCCTACCTCAGCCTCTTAAGTAGCTAGAACTGCAGATAGCTGGGACCACAGGCACAAGCCAGCACGCCTGACTAAATCTTGTATTTTTCATAGAGATGGGGTTTCACCATGTTTCCCAAGCTGGTCTCTAACTCCTGAGCTCAAGAGATCCACCTGCCTTGACCTCCCAAAGTGTTGGGATTATAGATGTAAACCACCGTGCCCTCCCTTAAGGAAATTTTAACTTGAGATATACAAGTAGTAATGTAGTGGGGAAATACATGTACCGAAAGAAGGCAGAAAGCATAAGTCTTGTAGACAAAGATAATTAGAATTAGTTTGTTAAGACAGGAGAAATCAAACAAAAGAAGAGCGCAGCTGAGTTTTAATGATGGCAGAGATGGAGAAAAGAGCTTGAGGATGCCAGCTTCCCAGTTTCTTTGCCAGACCACCCAGGATTATTTGAAGGAAATTCAGAGATGGCGTCCTGCACTTCCTCACTTTCCCGTGTCCTTATAAAAATCTCTGTCTTGCTAAGCATTCCTGTTGATTTCTATGCAGAAAAGCCTCATTAACCCCATTGCATGGTTTTCCTAATCTACCAAACACATAATCCAACTCAGCAGATACCATGTAAAGCCAGCTTTGAACATCAGATTTGTCTGTATCTCAAGACCAGTCATCTCAAATGCATGACACTTGCTCTTCCAGTTAACACATCTGCATCCTTGGCAGACATCAATAATTAAACATGTGCTTTTAATTTACTGCTGAGACAGAAATCAACTTTAGAAATTTTTTCCAAATGGTTCTCTAGACAGCTTGCCAATCTATATTATTGACATAAGAGTTGAAATCCGTTTACCATTCTACTTCAGTAAATATTTGGAATAGGATCTTTCTTTTCTTGTTTAGCAGAATATTTGGGTAGATCTCTGGTTTTCAGTGCTTTCCACAGTGCCTTAATGCTTCAGCTGAGGCTCCTCATGGTTTGCTTCTAACAGAAAACTGAGGCAGCCCAAAGTGAGGCTGAGCAGTTGCAGTCTAGATAAAAAAGGTGCCTTCTCCATTTTTTATTCCTTAAACACTTTTAAACAGATAAGACACTTTTATCTGTTATATGTATTGAAATTCCCAGGATAATTTTATTTGAAGTATCACTTCTTCAACAACAAAAAAGTTAAGTTGAAATCACCAAATTGCTATACTCAACCCCTGGACACAGTACTCATACCACTATATTATTTTATAAATTGACTTGACTCAAACTGGCATAATCAGCCAACACTTTTATCTTTTCATTTCAAGATCTAAATTTATAGATAACTTTTCTAAGTACTGTTTTTATGTTGTTTCATTAATGAAGGATGATATCATGCATCAGGATTCTAAGATCTTTCAGAAGACATGTCAGCACTGTTTTACAAAACTTTAATAAAGCATAAAAAGGTACTGTAATGCAAAAATGAATGTGCACACTCAACAACTGAACCATATAGACAGGAAATCAGTGAGTATATCAAAGACTTGAACAACACTATCAATCAATTTGACCGACTAGAACTTATAGAACATTCCATCTAACAACAGCAGAATTCCCATTCCTTTCAAATACACATGAAACATTTACCAAGACAGACAACATTCTAAGCCTTAAAACATCTAAATAAATGTTAAAGAATTTAAGTTTTATAAAGTATATTCTTTTACTAAAATGGAATTAAATTAGAAATAAACAGAAAGATAGCTAGAATGTTCCCAAGTATTTGGAAACTAATTAACATACAACATCTCTGGGTAATAGAAGAAATCAAAGGGAAATTATTAAATATTTTAATCTGTAAGTAAATGTAAACAAAATATTATAAAACATTTCAATCTGAATGTAAATGTGTATCAAAATTTATGGATGCAGCTGATGCAGTCCATAAAGGACAGTATATAGTGCTAAAATGACTACATTCAAAAAGAAGAAGGATCTGAAATCAATAACTTTAGCTTCCACATCAAGTATTAGGAAATAAAGAGCAAATATAATCCAAAATCAGCAGAAGAAATGAGATAATAAAGATCAGAGTGAATGTGAATGAAATAGAAAACTGAAAAACAACAGAGAAAATGATTGAAACAAAAAACTGCTTCTTTGAGAAAATCAACTAAATTGAATAAACCTCTAGCCAAAACAATGAAAAAGAAGAGAGAGAGAAGAAACACGTTACCAGCATCAGAAATGGAAGAGCCAATAGCATTATGGACTCAACAGAGTTTAAAGAGAATAATTAGAGAATATTATGAAGAATTTTATGCCAATAAATTTGACAACTTAGATGACATAAAATTCCTTGAAAGACACAAACTATGAAAGCCCATTTAAGAAGAAATAAACAACCTAAATAATCCTATGTCTACTAAATACATTTAATTTGAAATTAAAACCTTTCCACAAAGAAAGTTACAGGCTCAGATGGCTTCTTTGGTAAATCTGACCAAATATCTAAGGAAGAAATAATGCTAATTTTACAAAAATTTTCAGGGGAATTACAGGGGAATAAATACTTCCCAACTCAGTCTAGCAGGCCAGCATTAGGTTGATGTTAAAACCAAAGGCATTATAAAAAAAGAAACGTACACACCAATTTCCCTCATGAAACTTAATGTAGAAGTTCTTAACAAAAGTTTAGCAAATTGAATGTAACATTACATAAATAGGATAATAGTTCATAACAAGTAGGTTTACCCCAGGAATATAATTTTAACATTAGAAAACCATCAGTATAATTCATAATAACAGATTAAAATGAAAAAATGTGATCATCTCAATAAATACAAAGAAAGCATTTGGCAAAATCCCACTTGCATTCCTTAGAAAAACTCACATTAAGCTAGGAATAGAAGGGAAAGTCTTCAACCTGAATTTTTTTTTTTTTTT
>NW_016107317.1:10000565-10018949 GCF_001604975.1 Cebus imitator
ATATGGGGTTTCTCCATGTTGGCCAGGCTGGTCTCGAACTCCTGACCTCAGGTGCTCCACCCGCCTTGGCCTCCCAAAGTGCTGGGATTACAGGTGTCAGCCACTGTGACCGGTGAATGTTTTCTTTATAAGATTGAAAACAAGTCAAGAATTGTCCACTCTTACCACTTCTATTCAACATTATACTAGAGTATCAAGAAATGCAATAAGAAAAAATGTCATTTATTGAAAGAAATTTTTGAAATGATTGGAAGGGAAAAATTAAAATTGTCTTTATTTGCAGATGACATGATTATCTATGTAGAAAATCCCACAATAAGATATCATCTCATGCCAGTTAGAATGATAATCATTAAAAAATCAAGAGACAACAGATGCTGGAGAGGATGTGGAGAAACAGGAATGCTTTTGCACTGTTGGTGGGAGTGTAAATTAGTTCAACCATTGTGGAAGACAGTGTGGCAATTCCTCAAGGATTTAGAAACAGAAATGCCATTTGACCCAGCAATCCCATTACTGGGTATATACCCAAAGGATTATAAATCATTCTGTTATAAAGACACATGCACAGATATGTTTATTGCAGCACTGTTCACAATAGCAAAGACTTGGAACCAACCCAAATGCCCATCAATGATAGACTGGATAATGAAAATGTGGCACATATACACCATAGAATACTGCATAGCCATAAAAAGAATGACTTCATGTCCTTTGCAGGGACATGGATGAAGCTGGAAACCATCATTCTCAGCAAACTGACACAGAACAGAAAACCAAACATTGCATGTTCTCACTCATAAGTGGGTGTTGAACAATGAGAACACATGGACACAGGGAGGGGAACATGACACACTGGTGCCTGTCGACGGGTGGGGGCTAGGGGAGGGGTGGGGGCTAGCATGGGGTTGGGGGGTTGGGGAGGGATAGCATTGGGCAAAATACCTAATGTAGATGATGGGGTGATGGATGCAGCAAATCACTATGGCACATGCATACCTATGTAACAAACCTGCATGTTCTGCACATGTACCCCAGAACTTAAAGTATAATAAATTTTAAAAAAGGAAAATCCTATGAAATATATTTCAAAAAACAATTTGAACTAGTAAATGAGTTAAGCAAAATTGTGGGATACAAGAACAAAATGTAAGCTTAATTGTATTTCTATGTACTAGCAGTGAACAATCAGAAATTAAAAAACATAGTTCCATTTATAATAGCATCAAAAATACGAAATACTTAAAAATAAATCTGACAAAAGCTGTGCAGGACTTGTACACTGAAAACTATGAAATGCTGCTGAGAAAAGTTAAAGATCTAAATAAGTGGAAAGATATACTATGTTTATAGTATATGATTAATATACTATAAACTTATATGGTTCAGAAGATTCAATATTATTAAGATGTCAGTTATACTTAAATTGATGTATAGATTGAACACAATCTCAATCATGTACCCAGCAGGCCTTTTGTCAAAATTGACAAGTTAATCACAAACTTCATATGAAAATTCAAAAGACCTACAGTAGTCAAGAAAAGCAAAAGAACAAAAATGGAGGGGTAATACTACCTCATATTAAGAAGTATTAAAAAGCAACAGTAGTCAAAATCGTATGGCATTACCATCAGATAGACAAATAAATAAATAGAACAGAACAGCAAGATCAGAAAATCTAGATCTCCACACATATATGGTTAATTGATTTTTGCAGGGATACAAAGGGAATTTACTAGATAAAGATACTTTTTTCAACAAACGGTAATGGAAAAATTTGCAATCAATACACAAACAAAAAAAGAATCTCCATACCTTGGGCAGTGATTCACAGAATGAATCATTGACCAAAATGTAAAACACAGGACTACAAACCTTCTAAAAGAAAACTTAAGAGGAATCCTTTATGAACTTGAGTTAGGCAAAGATTTCTCAGGTTTGACACCAAAAATACTCTCCATACAACAAAACCTGGTATGTTGGACTTCACCAAAATTAAGAATACCTACTATTTAAAAGACACTGTTAAGAGATTGAAAAGTCAAGCATAAATTGGGAGAGAATACTTGCTCATCACTCACCTGCTAAGAACATGTATTGAGAATATATAGAGAACTCCCACAACTCAATCATACAAACCAATTCAATTTTTTAAAAAAGGGAAACAGATTTGGACAGACACATTGCCAAAAATAAATACAGATGGCAAATAAGGATAAAAAAGATTGCTTATAATCATAATTAAAATGCAAATTAAAAACACAATATGATATTACCACACACTTTTATAATGCCTAAATTTAAAGACTGATCATAAGAAGTGTTGGTAAGCATGCAGAGCACTGGAATGCTCACATACTGCTGATTTGTTTCTTAAAAAGTCATACAACTACCACGTGACCCAGCCATTCCACTCTTATCTTCCCCAGAGAAATAAAAGCAGGATACAAGAACAAACTATAAACTGAATTGTATGCCAAAAAACCTTATGCATATGCAAAGACTTGCAAATGAATGTTGATAGTGGAGAAACAAGAAAAACACAAATGCTTGTCAGCAGGTGAATGAATAAACACATTGTGGTATATCCATGCAATAGAATAGTGTTCAGCAATAAAAAAGAATAATTATTAATACATGAGAGGAATCAAATGGATGCAATAAAAATCAATAAAGGGGATTTTTGTTATTTTTTTATTGCATCTATTTGATTCTTCTCTCTTTTATTTTTTATTAATCTGGCTAGTGGTCTGTCTATTTTGTATTTCGGTGAATCGGATCTGTATTTCAGATTCCACAGAAATACAAAATACCATCTGAGATTACTACAAACAACTCTATGCACATAAACCAGTAAACCTGAAAGAAATGGATAAATTCCTGGACACTTGCACCCTCCCAAGCCTAAATCAGGAAGAAATTGAAACCCTGAATAGACCAATTAATTGAGGCAGCAATTAATAGCCTACCAACCAAAAAGGCCCAGGTCCAGATGGGGTCACAGCTGAATTCTACCAGACATACAAAGAGGAGCTGGTACCACTCCTGAAACTATTCCAAACAATCCAAAAAGAGGGAATCCTTCCCAAATCATTTTATGAGACCAAAATCATCCTGATACCAAAACCAAGCAAAGACTCAACAAGAAAAGAAAAAAAACTTCAGGCCAATATCCATGATGAACATAGATGCAAAAAGCTTCAATAAAATACTGGCAAACTGATTGCAACAGCATATCAAAGACCTTATCCATCACGATCAAGTAGGCTTCATCCCAGGGATGCAGGCTGGTTCAACACATGCAAGTCTATAAATGTAATTCACCACATAAACAGAGCCAAAGACAAAAAACCACATGATCATCTCAATAGATGCAGAGAAGGCCTTCGACAAAATTCAACAGTCCTTTCTTTATGCTAAAAACTCTCAATAAAGTAGGTATCAACAGAATGTATCTCAAAATAATAAAAGCTATTTACAACAAACCCACAGCCAATATCACACTGAATGGGCAAAAACTGGAAGCATTCCCTTTGAAATCTGGCACTAGACAAGGATGCCCTCTCTCACCACTCCTATTCAATACAGTACTGGAAGTTCTAGCCAGAGCAATCAGGCAAGAAAAAGAAAGAAAGGTATTCAATTAGGAAAGGAGGAAGTCAAATTGTCTCTATTCGCGGATGACATGATTGCATATTTAGAAGACCCTATCATCTCAGCCCAAAATCTCCTAAAACTGATAAGCAATTTCAGCAGTCTCAGGATACAAAATCAATGTGCAGAAATCACAAGCATTCCTATACATCAATAACAGACTTGAAGAAAGCCAAATCAAGAACAAACTACCATTCACAATTGCAACAAAGAGAATAAAATACCTATGAATACAACTAACAAGGATGTAAAGGACCTCTTCAAGGAGAACTGCAAACCACGGCTCAATGAAATAAGAGAGGACACAAACAGATGAAAAAACATTCTATGCTCATGGTTAGGAAGAATCAATATTGTGAAAATGGCCATACTGCCCAAAGTAATTTATAGATTCAATGCTATCCCCATCAAGCTACCTACGACCCTCTTCATAGAACTGGAAAAAAACACCTTAAGCTTCATATGAAACCAAAAGAGAGCCCGCATAGTCAAGTCAATTCTAAGCAAAAAGAACAAAGCAGGAGGCATCACGCTACACACTACCTGACTTCAAACTATACTACAAGACTACACTAATCAAAACAGCATGGTACTGGTAACAAAACAAAGATATAGACCAATGGAACACAACAGAGGCCTTAGAGGCAACGCCACACATCTACAACCATCTGATTTTTGACAAACCTGACAAAAACAAGCAATGGGGAAAGGATTCCCTGTTTAATAAATGATGTTGGGAAAGCTGGCTAGCCATGTGCAGAAAGCAGAAACTCGACCACTTCCTGACACCTTACACTATAATTAACTCCAGTTAGATTAAAGACTTAAACATAAGACCTAACACCAAAAAAACCCTAGAAGAAAAGCTAGGCAAAACCATTCAGGACATAGGCATAGGCAAGGACTTCATGACTGAAACACCAAAAGCAATGGCAACAAAAGCCAAAGTAGACAAATGGGATCTAATTAAACTCCAGAGCTTCTGCACAGCAAAAGAAGCAATCATTAGAGTAAACTGGCAACCAACAGAATGGGAAAAAATTTTTGCAATCTACTCATCTGACAAAGGGCTAATATCCAGAATCTAGAAAGAACTAAAACAGATTTACAAGAAAAAAACAAACAAATCCATTCAAAAGTGGGCAAAATATATGAACAGACACTTTCCAAAAGAAGACATATGAGGCCAACAAACCTATGAAAAAATGCTCATCATCATTGATCATTAGAGAAATGCAAATCAAAACCACATTGAGATATCACCTCACATCAGTTAGAATGGTGATCATTAAAAAATCTGGGGACAACAGATGCTGGAGAGGATGTGGAGAAATAGGAACACTTTTACACTGTTGGTGGGAGTGTAAATTATTTCAAGCATTGTGGAAGAAAGTGTGGTGATTCCTCAAAGACCTAGAAATAGAAATTCCGTTTGACCCAGCAATCCCATTAGTGGGTATATATCCAAAGGAATATAAATCATTCTATTGTAAAGACATATGCACACATACGTTCATTGCGGCACTGTTTACAATAGCAAAGACCTGGAACCAACCCAAATGTCCATCAATGATAGACTGGACAAGGAAAATGTGGCACATATATACCATGGAACACTATGCAGCAATAAAAAACAATAAGTTCCTGTCCTTTGTAGGGACATGGATGAATCTGGAAACCATCATTCGCAGCAAACTGACACAAGAACAGAAAATCAAACACTGCATGTTCTCACTCATAGGCGGGTATTGAAAAATGAGAACACATGGACACAGGGAGGTGAGCATCACACACTGGGGTCTGTTGGGGGGGGCCTAGGGGAGGGACAGTCGGGGGTAGGGAGTTGGGGAGGGATAACATGGGGAGAAATGCCAGATATAGGTGATGGGGATGGAGGCAGCAAACCACCCTGCCATGTATGTATCTACACAACAATCCTGTTTGTTCTGCACATGTACCCCAGAACCTAAAGTGCAATGAAAAAAAAATATATATATATAAAACATGCATAAATCTCAAAGTAATTATGTTGAGTGAAAAAAAACAGACAAAAGAGTAAAAGAGTACATATTATGTGATTCCACTATGTAAAATTCTAAAAAATTAAAACTAATCTATAGTGGTGAAAAGCAGCTAATGATTTCCTGGAGATGAAGGTAAAAAGCAAGGAGGGACTACTAAGGGTATGAGAGAACTTTTTGGGATGATAGAGATGTTCATTATCTTGATTATAGTGATAGCCTTGTGGGCGGTATACATGTATGAAAACTTGTCAAGTTACACACTTTATGTGCAGTTGATTGCATGTCAATTATACATCAACGAAGTTGTTAAAAATCTAAGTACAAAGATGTTGATTGCACTGTTTCGATAGTAGCCCAAAATAGAAACAACAAAATTTCTAAAAATAGGGAGTCGATTAATAAATAATGATGCATTCACAAAATATAATTATAGAGTAGCCACTAAAGTATTTTCAGAGAATACTTGAAAACATGAGAGAAGGGCCAAGTTACAATGAAAATTTGAATCAAGGAGAGAATTCAAAATTATGGATAACCATGAAAGTGATTTTGTAAAATGAAAGTTTAATAGATATAAAAAAAAGAAGAAAAAGTTACCTACTGCTTGTAATGCCGTGGCTCTATCTCCTGTGTTTAGAACACTCATTTTAACAATTACGTATATTAAACTTTTGTTATTGCCTTTTTATAACCACTGAGTTTTTACTTGAATATAAAATATATTAAGGAAAGAGAAAAGACACTATTATTAATTTTTTTGATATTGTGTTGGACTTACTATAGAATTTTGGTACATTGTTTTGTTGACTTTATGAAAGTGTATATATCTTAACCATATATCAAATTTTTAAAGGGCAATGTTTGTGCAATCTCTGCCATAAAAAATTAAGCACCATTGTTTGAACTCTGCACAGACAAATACAACTATGCTTGGTTAGACTTGGATTTATATGAGGCTATGTTCACACACTGGCTAGAAGGGGCAATTAGAGCTCAAGTAACATCTGTTATAGCTTATGGAACAATTTTTAGTGTACAGTAATGTGAAAGCACTTTTTTATACAACAAAAGTTGTAAGAAAGATTTTTTGAACACTAGCTGTAACTGCGTGTGGATCTCTTCCATGTAACTGCTATCAAAGATACTACATCATTTTGCGGAAAACTAACAATCTCCCTATTTTGTCAAATAATCTCAGCTGTGACATCACCATGTAATTACGCTAGAAAGTAGGATTTCTACATTTAGCAGATGACAAATAGTTCTTCATTCTAACCTAAAAGCCTAATTTTCTGCATTTTTCTTCCTACCCTATGGTATGCTTCCCATGAAACTCAGATGTCTCCACTACAATGAGAAAATAGCAAAAGAAAATGAGCTCATGCTTTTTGTTTTTGATTTAGAGGATTATAATCTCCAGGAGGTCAGTGACATCCTTTTGTGCGTTCTCAAAAATAGATAGGACATTGCAGAGTACTTAATAAATCTTTAATCATTGAACAGATTTTTGACAAGATTTGCACTGTACGGCCAAGCTCTGCACATGGGAGCGAAACAGACTTGTAAATCACCTATCATCTGTGCCAAGGTTTGTACCCATCTCCAAATTCTTATTTTCCAGATTTGAAAGACTCAACTATAGCCTACAGAAAAGATGCTCAATGCCTTGGGAACATGTTCATTTTTTTAAAAGAATGATGATGGCTGAGAGTAGAGAGCTGAAAGGAGAAAGGCTCTATTACTCTAGTTTTCCATACTAAATATCTTGACTAAAAGATTAAGCAGGTGCAAGATGTTTAATGATTTTCTTTTTTTTTTTTTTTGAGACAGAGTTTCGCTCTTGTTACCCAGGCTGGAGTGCAATGGCGCGATCTCGGCTCACCGCAACCTCCGCCTCCTGGGTTCAGGCAATTCTCCTGCCTCAGCCTCCTGAGTAGCTGGGACTACAGGCACGAGCCACCATGCACAGCTAATTTTTTTGTAGTTTTAGTAGAGACAGGGTTTCACCATGTTGACCAGGATGGTCTCGATCTCTTGACCTCGTGATCCACCCGCCTCGGCCTCCCAAAGTGCTGGGATTATAGGCTTGAGCCACCGCGCCTGGCCTATGTTTAATGATTTTCTATTGCTGAGGTCATACGGAAGACATTTATTTTTCACACATAACAAAACACAGTTTGAGCAACTATGATGTAAGTCACACCCAGACAATGTGAAATGCAAAGTTCTGGATGAAGGGAGTATATGGATCCATTCGGTTTTCTGCCCATCTTCAGGGAGACATGTTGGATGTAATTACTAGGAAAGCAAATTGTCTGTGGTGCAAACCTGTGTGTCAGTGGTAAATCTGGGAATTACCAAAGAAAGTACCTTCTTGACCTGACAGAGACCATGGGCGGGGCTGGCAAGAATCTGAATTTGGAATCTAAGTCTGTTGGGTCTTAGGTCTCCTTCCTTTCTCAGTGGCTTTCAAATGACTTTCAAAATAAACCTTATTTTGGCAAAGGCAAAAAAAGGAAAAAGAAAGGCTAGAGTGAATCACTATATTATATACAAATTCTCCAACAAAATGTGTAATTAGGTTAAGTGATTAATGCCTAATTTAAAATAATGATGATAAGCATTTAGAGTGTTTACTGTGTATTAAATGTGTCCATTTTATTATTTCAATTAATGTTTTTTTATAACTTCATGAGGACCAAACTATAATACCCATTTTAGAGAGAAAGAAAGGGAAGTTCAGAGGATCTTTTTTTTTTTTTTTTTGAGATGGAGTCTTGCTCTGTTGCCAGGCTAGAGTGCAGTGACATCATCTCAGCTCACTGTAACCTCCCTGGGTTTAAGCAATTCTCCTGCCTCAGACTCCTGAGTAGCTGGGATTACAGGCGCCCACCACCACGCCAGCTAATTTTTGTATTTTTAGTAGACACGGGGTTTCACCATGTTGGCCAGGCTAGTCTGAAACTCCGGACCTCAAGTGATCTGCCCACCGTGGCCTCCCAAAGTGCTGGGATTACAGATGGAGCCATCACACCCGGCTCAGAGCATCTTCTCTCACTTATTTTGACAGAGCCAGGAAAGAAGCTTAAGTCCATGGTGCCCTTAATCACTTCTCTACTGCCCCACTCAGCAGGAACTTCCTTAGGCAGAGTAGCCAACTTAAGTCAACATCTAGAAAATTCTCTTTGGATATTTAATTAGATTAAATTATTGTTCTACAGAAAAATGTATTAGAACATGTAAAACATGCATTGGAAAAAAATGGCAAAGGAGATTTCTTTAAAAAAAGAAAGCCTCCAATATTTTAAATTAATTAAAACACTCAGTTTGCCTTAGGCTTCATTTTCGTTTCCATTTTTTTAAGATCTGAAGTGGTTTGGTTCTGAATGAGTCACTGTTTTTAGAGCAGATTCTATCCTTCAGGACAATGAATACCCACTAATGATTCATAACTTTGTAGCTATGAGAAAAACCATACAAAACCAAGGGAGAAGCTCCTGCCTTCTGCCAAAGCCTCACTGATAAACCATCCCCACAGTGTATCACCAGGATAGTTTCTTTCCTAATGTTTAAAGAGTAAGATTGTTTCACTTATTTTTAATGCTTTATGGAGAAATAATTCACATAACATACAGTTGATCCACTTAAAATGTACAATTCAATGATTTTTAGTATTTTCATAGATATGTGGAACCATCACCATAATTTTAGAACATTTTTCATTACCTCTGAGAGAAACCACATACCCTTTGGCTATGTTCCTTTTCCATACCCCCATGTTTCCCACCCTTAGGCAGCTACTAATCTACCTTCTGTCTTTATATTTTCCTGTTATGTTATGCACATTTCACATAAGTTGAATCATATAATGTAGTGATCTTTTATGACTGGCTTCTTCCACTTAGCATAATGTTTTCAAGCTTCATCCATGTTCTAGCACGTATTGTACTTCATTCTTTTTTTTTTCTTTTTCCTTTTTTAAGATGGAATTTCACTCTGTCCCTGAGACTGAAGTGTAGTGACATGATCTCAGCTCACTGCAACCTCCGCCTCCAGTATTCAAGTGATTTTGCTGCCTCAGGTTCCTGAGTAGCTCAGATTACAGGCACTGGCCACCATACCCAGCTAATTTTTATATTTTTAGTAGAAATGGGGTTTCACCATGTTGGCCAGGCTGGGCTCATGCTCCTGACCCCAGATGATCCACCTGCCTTGGCCTTCCAAAGTGCTGGAATTACAGGCATGAGCCACTGTGCCTGGCCTGTAGGTCATTCTTTTTTATGGCCATAAAATATTCCACTGCATAGATATACCACATTTTCTTAATCCATTCATCAGTTGATGGACATTTGAGATGTTTCCACCTATTTTCTATTATAAATAATGCTGTTATCATTTGCATGCAAAATTTTGTGTGGGCAAATGCTTTCACTTCTCTTGGGTGTTACCTAGAAGAAGAATTGCTGGGCCATATGGTTACTCCTTGTTTAACTGCTTGAGAAACAGACTATTTTCCAAAGTGGCTGCATCATTTTACATTTTCACTAGCAGCATAGGAGGATTCCAATTTTTCCACACCCTTGTCAACATTTGTTATCTGAATTTTTGTTTTTAGCTATCTTAGTGGGTGTGAAGTGGTATCTCATTGTAGCTTTGATTTGCATTTCTCTGATGACTAATAACATTGAGCATCTTGACCATTTGTGTATCTTCCTTGGAGAAATGTCTATTTATATCATTTTTCTATTTTTTAATTAAGGTATTAATCATTTTATTATTACTACTAATAATTATTATTATTTTGGAGACAAAGTCTCACTCTATCCCCCAGGCCGGAGTGCAGTGGTGTGAACTTGGCTCATTGCAACCTCTGCCTCCCGTGTTCAAGCAATTCTCAAGCCTCAGCCTCCCGAGTATCTGGGATTATAGATGCCTGACACCATGCCTGGCTAATTTTTGTATTTTTAGTAGAGATGAGGTTTCGCCATGTTGACCAGGCTGGTCTCAAACTCCTGACCTCAGGTGGTCCACCTGCCTCGGTCTCCTTAAGTGCTGGGATTATAGGTGTGAGCCGCTGCACCCAGCCTATTCTTTTTATTATTGAGTTACAGAAGTTTACATATTTTCTGGACATAAGTCTCTTGCCAGATTGCAAATATTGTCTCCCATTTTATGGGTTGTCTTTTCACCTTCCTGATAGTGTCTTTCGAAGCACAAAAGTTTTTAGTAGTGTTATTTTTTAAGAGATAGGGTTTCACTGTGTTGTCCATGCTGGTTTTGAACTTCCCGGCTCAAGCAATCCTCCCATCTCAGCCTCCCAAAGTGTTGGGATTATAGGTGTGAGACACTGTACCCAGCCAAAAAGCTTCTAGTTTTGATGAAGTCCAATTTTTCTATTTTCTGTTCAGTTGCTTGTGGTTATATCATCATACCTAACAAATTATTACCAATTCTAATGTCACAAGTATTTATTACTCCATTTTCTTCTATGAATTTTATAGTTACAGCTCTTAAGTTTAGGCCTTTGATCTATTTAGGATTAATTTTTATATTTGGTGTGAGGTAAATACATTTTTTACTTTATTCTTTGGCATGTGGTTATCTAGTTGTCCCAGCGTTATTTGTTGAAAAGACTGTTCTTTCCTCATTAAATGTTTTTGCACCACTGTTGAAAATCAGTTGCCTATAGACATGTGGATTTATTTCTAGACCCTCAGTTCTATTCCACTGATCTAAATGACTATCCTTATGCCAGTATCTATACTGTTGTTTATAGAAATAAGGTTTTACAAACACTCATGGTGAACACAGTCCAGGATCTCACAACTTTGAAATTTTCAATAAATGAATAATTAACATTTAGATTGGCAAATGATTTGGCTCAAATGATCTAACTACCTATTAAAACCTTATACTATACTAGTAATAAATTATTATAAAGTTGGGACAAAATGTATATGTCAAAGATTTATTTTCTTATCTGATGGTACTTTTTGAAAATTAAAATCTCAAAATAAAATATTCAATTTTGTGAGTGAAAAAAGACTTGATGCCAATCTATTTGTTTTTTAGCAGATCAAAAAACAGACCTTCACTCTTTCCACAATAAAAATGTCACCTTTGCCTTACTGTGACCTAAAAAGCATTTGTTCTATTAAATTTACTTTCAGATGAGAAATAATTCAGGTGCTTTGACAGACTATGTACCTTTCCAAAAGGAACAAATAATAATTGGTGAGGACAGAGCTTATCAACATCTTTTTTGTAGTCAAGGCTCATCACACTGAGGGTGTGTCTGCAAATATTCACATGAATTTTGTATTTGCCTTATAGTTTCTTGACACCATGTAGATATGTCAATAGTAAAGGTCATTTTTAAATAGAAACATGTTGGAAAGATAACTGTCATATTTTGAAACAAAACATTAATGTAATGTGCTAATAGAAATCATGAAACAATTGAATCAGGAATATGTTCTTGCTCTATATACCTTATTTATTTCAATATTTCATTATTTTAATTAGTATAGATTTCTAGTGAGCTAATTTAAAGGAACATAGTTTCATTGATATGAGGTAAAAGCTAAAGTGCCCTTAGATGCCAAAAATCAATCAATACAATTTCTTTAGATCAGAGCCTAGCATAGCAGTTCACTTTGTTGTATACAATTATTTTTCATTGTGCATATTAATTTACACATAAAAGAATTATAGGAAGATGTAAGACATGTTAATTTTACAGGGTGCCTCCAGTCTGCTGTAGGTCATCATCATATCATCACCTTACTTAGTGAATAAATGGTTGCACAATAGGTGAACACAGAACTTAATCTCTAAGATAAGGAGACTCAATACATATCACCTTTTTAAACAGCCAAGTAACAGATTATTTTCTAATCTGAAACATTTCTAGAATAAGTAGAGGAAGAAGAAAAAGATGAGGGGAAGAGGAAGAGGGAGGAGGGCAAGGAGAATGAGAGGAGGGGAGGAGGTATTGAAGTGTTCATACTGCCTTCCTTTATTGAAGCAGTTTCCAGTTGTACCTTGAGTGTGGTTACAGCTTTAAGACAAAGCCTTCTGTATTTATCCACCAGAAAAGTATAAAATGAAGGGTTCAGGTAGTACACAGACATTGGAGGAGGGGTAGGGGAGTGAGGAGAAAAGAAACCACACTAGCAGAAGTCAGAACAGAGTGCAGATACCATGCAAAGGTGGTTTAATATTGTTTGGGCAGAGAATAAAGGAGCAGCAGACACTTTCAACTGTTTACCACCGTGATCCCCCCACAATTAGTATAAAGATTGAAAATTAGGCCTAACCCAAAGTAGGCTGTCACTCTTGGTTTTGGCAAGATCCTAAAATCATCATACATTTATCCACTTATATAAATATTTATTGATAACCTATGCTCCAGGCTTTAATATATACCCTTTCTAACCCAAAGAAGGCTGGTTTCAAACCCCTGACCTCAGGTGATCAGCCAGCCTCAGCCTCCCAAAGTGCTGAGGTTATGGGTGTGAGTCACTGTGCCCTGCTATAGAATTCTTAAAATCACATTCTTTAAAAAAATGAATTTCATTTTGGCTACTCTTTGGACATATATGTTTCTCTGCACACAAGTCCCACAGATTTCTGGTGCAAACTAAAAGGCAGTTCAAATCTGGTAAAATCTGTTTGTCTGAAGTCTCCCAATCTTTCTCCTCTTTTTGGGATGTAGGGGTAGAACAGTGGAATAGGATCTGAAGCAGGAGTGTCATCAGCATGGAACAATGCAGTAAAAAGCATGAAAGCTGAGCAAACAGTCAGATCTGGACAAGCTTCTTTCTCTTTGTTGCCATTTGGAGCAAAAAATGCCTCATCATGTCATGGTTGTGAAGATTGAACTAAATCATGTTTGAAAGCTGCCTAACACAGTGCCTGATACATAGTATGTGTTAAAGAAAAGTGAGGTATTTTCATTCCCCTTCTGTGATTCCCAAATCTGGGGATTTTCCCATCTTCTGAATTTCCATAGCCTTCTCTGATTATATCCTGACTTGTACAGTATTATGTAATTGAGTATAAATCCTCTCCCCTACCCCTTTAGAACAGGAACTCTGTCTGAGCATATTAGTACATCCCAGAGACCAAACCTAGTGACCAGCTTTACTTTATAGAATGAATGAGACATCCCCAAGTCATTGGGAGGGGATTGTGTATGTTTTTAAAGAACGCTAGCTCTGTTACGCAGTTTTTGATAATAGATGGTAAAGGCAAACCTAACAAGAGTGGAGGAATATCAATTAAGAGGAAGGGAAAGGAAATTCCAACTGCTTTTGCACACCGCAGGGCAGTCGTATGTGCAAGGGCTGACATGCTCAAGAAGCTGTTACTGTTCTCTGCAGGCTGAGGCTCTTTGCTGTAAAAATCAAACTTCTGTCTCTTAGCTGAGAATAAGAAGCACTTGAATAATCCCAGTACTCCCTGGAGTCCAGGGAAGAACTGGGGAGTCTTCCAAAGGCCATAAGAGAAAGGCAGGTATCATGTCTATTGCAAACATTGGCAAATAATGCGACTTTACAGAGTTTTTAAGAGAGCACAATATTGGAAGGCATCCTGGTAAAATAATGTGCCTTGGAAGTAGCTTTTCTATGACTGACACTCAAATTTCTAATTACTGAGGTCCAACATATAAATTGTGATTAAAATCACAAATAAAGCTTCAGCTAAAATCACATTGTGTTAAACAGAAACTGCCAGGGAAATAGTGAGTGGAAGTGGTTGCTTCATTTCCTGCACTAACATCATGGAAAATGGAGAGATATATTTTTCTTCAAGATAGAAACTTAATGAAGTATAGAGAAATGTGCTGAGAGACTCTTATTGAAATGGGTCTTACTTAAAATTCTAAAGCACAGCTTTTAGTCTTTAAACAATCAAGACTCTGTATTTGGAAGGCATTAGGAAATAAAGCGACTTTCCAGTGGACTGAGAGGAATCCCCTGAAGCAAGTTTGGCAGAATTTCCCTTGGATAATAGACAGGGAGTGTATCGAGTAATTCCAGATTTTATGCTGTGCTTGGTGCCGTACTGGCCACAGAAAAAGTGTTAAATAAAATAATAGCAACATGTGACATGGAAAGCCTGATTGATTCTCCCATTCTTACTGCTAAACCCACATACCAGATGGTAATACGTACCCATAATCAAGCACAGAGCTGGTGTGGGCTGGGGGTTGGCAACTCTGAGTCAGGCGGGCTGCCTTGTCTCTGGCTGTCTTGTGGAAGGGCTGCATGACCCCCACCAACAGCTTATTAGGGTCAGTGCTGGTGCCTTTGAGCACTCAGAGGACCCATAAATGGATAACCCATGAATGATATTGAATTCCTTCAAAGATGTATAAAATGACATCAACTCCCTTTACCATGAGAAGAAGCAACTTTCTAATAAGATCTGTAAGTAAACCGAGGCACCTCAGCTAGAACAAGCACAGCTGGTTGCTTATGAGACACTTGGAAGTATTTATTGGCTCTTTAAAAAAAATTTACCTTGAAGACATTACGCTAAGTGAAACAAGCCAACCACAAAAGAACAAACACAGGATGATTCCTCTTATATGGGGAATCTAGAGGAGCCAAATTCACAGACAGAAAGTAGAAAGGTGATTAGCAGGGGTTCAGAGTAGGGTGAAATAGGAAGCTATTTTTTAATGTGTTTAGAGTTTCGGTTTTAGAAGATGTAGAGTCCTGTGGGTAGATGGTGGTGATGGCGTTACAACAAAGTGAATGTACTTAAGGCCCCTAACTGTACATGTAAGAATGGTTAAAAAGGTAAATTTTGTACTATGTGTATTCTAACACAATTTCAAAATATATATATAATGTAAACATAAAACTCATTCTAATGAGTATTTATTTCTTCTGATGATCAGTGAAAACCATGGTGATCTTGTCATAAAATAATACCAGATGCATTTTGAAGCATTTAAAGGCAGACTTCCACAAAGTGGCAAATAATGCAACTTTACAGAGTTTTTAAGAGAGCACAACATTGGAAGGCATCCTGGTAAAATAATGTGCCTTGGAAGTAGCTTTTCTGTGACTAACACATTGTCTCTCATGTAAGTGTTGGTTTCCCTAGAAAGTGAGCTCATCTAGGGCAGAGTGATATCATCCTGATCTTCATGTCCTTGTGGCTTTGCACAGGTCCTTGATACATGAGAGTCATAGCATCCCTGGGCTTCTATTATTAAGGCAACACAAATGTTACATAGGCTCTTCAGTTGTACAAAAAATCAATTTAAAAAAAATCAGACCACTTACAAAGCAATTGAATTCAGTGGGAGGAGAAATGTATTTCTCTTTGAGATTTGAAGTTATGTACATCAAACTTCAGAGAACACCAGAGCACTCTTTAACGCTCCATTATGGTTTTTGAACTGAAGAACTCAAACCTCTGGTGCTATGACCTCATGTTTCCCTGCATCTGTGACCTGGGACATCAAACTTCACATTGGACCAAGCTTTGTGTGTGTTTATCATTGACTCAGCAGAGAATAACCTGATCAACAATCACCTGAAAGAAGACATTAGTTACATCTAAAAATGAAGCTCATGTTTGCATGATCAAAGCAGCTTCTCAGGGAACCTCATACCTTTCATTGATTATATTTCTTAACAGCGACACAAATGGCTCCCAAAACATTTCACACTTGAAATTCAAGATGAGGCTGTTTCTTTTACATTTATGGATTTACCATGCAATTAAAGCTTTATGGAGTATCTTTGTGTATTAAAGGTTTTGCCTCCCCAGTAATGTCTCCTATGTCACTTTTGCAGTAAAAATATCATATTTTGTTAGTGAATTTGGGCTAGATCCTATGTTGAACACATTGTCTTTGTCAAGCACAAACTGTTACCAAACACTTCCTGGGTGAAATATGTTTGCAATTCATAATTAATTGATTGGCTGAATAGCTATGGATTGCATAAAAATCTATTTATTGAAGTGGGTCTTATTATAACCCTATTGCACTTTCCTCTTTGTTGACAAAAGCTCAGATTACCACCTCCAAACACAGCATTTTTGTTTTTAACCTCAGAGTGGGGACAGAAGAAGTGGATGCTGCCTGTCCTTTGAATTAGTGATTTCCAGGACTAATTGTCCATTCATTTCACCCCCCTCAGTTCATCTAGTTTTCAGCTCAACAAAAGCACATATTAATGTTTTATTTAGAGACATGATCAGCATAGGAGGAGAGGAAAAAGCATATGATTCAGGAATGATTCTGGCCACTAACAAACATCTTTCAAGCCAACTACTCAGGCCAATTCTAAACTCCATTGCAATGTGTGGGAACATGAAGTAGAATCCCCATTTTACCAACTTAAAAATCACTAAAGAGTTTGATATACTGCCCAAATTTCAACGTTTTAGAATCACAGAGGTGTTTATTACAAGGGATATCAGAGATCATCATGTTCAGCGATTTCCGTTCTTGGTTCCAAATGAAAATCACCCGAGGCACTTTTTAAAAAGTGCTGATGCATAGATCCTACTCCCAGAGATTCTTATTTAACTGACCTTAGGATGCATTTCTTAAAAGGTTTTTTTTTTTTTTAATTTTTAAAATATCCTTTTAAAAAAGTTTTTCAGGTAATTTTATTGCATCCCCTTTGCTCATTGCACAGGACTGGCACATAATTAGTTTTCAATGAATATGTATTAGATGCAAGACTGAATAGAGATAAATATGAGGAAACACATTATTTCCACATATGGAATTTTATAGAGATGGAATAAAATAAAGAGCTAGAAACAACTATTACAGTTTTTGAAGTTTGAAAATTTCTGAAATTCCAGAAACTTCCCATTTTCTTCCTAAAATCTCAAATCTCCTCATCGTCACTATAAGTCTCTTTTTCCCAGAATCTTCAACTAAAACCACCAGGCACAATGTAAGATCGAGAGAAGGAGGGATGACTTTGCCTGTGAAGACTTTTGCAAGGAGACTGGCAGCAGTATGCAACCAGGGACTTTTATATCCTTAATCTAGTACTTGAATCTTCTTGAAAATTTCTTCTACAGTATTCTGCCTCCAATTCTGTTCTTTGGAAAGTACAAAAACATAACTAGGGTACTATCAAGTAGGTGATTTTCATTCAATCTAGACTAATTCTAAATTGAGATTAAAGGCAAACAGGAAAATTTATTTTAGTTTTCGTTTCAAGACCCGAATCACGATCAATCCAAAAGATGAAAGAATTCTATCTATGGTGAGGACTCTGGTAAAGGAAGACAAACAAAAGTTGGCATGTGCCCTGAAGCATCATATATTTCTAAAATTATTATTATTATTATTATTATTATTATTACTATCTGTAGAGACAGGGTCTCACTATATCACCCAGGTTGCTCTCAAGTGATACTTTTGCCTTGGCCTCCCAAAGTGCTAGGAGCCGCTGTGCCCAGCCATTGAAGTTAAACAGATTAATCAGAGGCATGAAGTTTAAAGAAGAAAACAAAATGGGGCCGGGCGCAGTGGCTCACGCCTGTAATCCCAGCACTTTGGGAGGCCGAGGCGGGTGGATCATGAAGTCAAGAGATGGAGACCATCCTGGTCAACATGGTGAAACCCCGTCTCTACTAAAAATACAAAAAATCAGCTGGGCATGGTGGCGCGTGCCTCTAGTCCCAGCTACTCAGGAGGCTGAGGCAGGAGAATTGC
>NW_016107317.1:10019015-10027033 GCF_001604975.1 Cebus imitator
AAAAAAAAAAAAAAAAAAGAAAACAAAATCAAATAATAGGAGTGGTTGTAATGAATGCTGGGCTTGGAATGATTCTAAAGATGATGCCATTTGATTGTAAAACTCAAGTAATGAAAGCCTAATAGAAAATGCAAAGGGCCAATAAATAGGTGAAAAGATTCTGTCTCACTAGTGGTCAGAAAAATAAAAATTAAATTGCAATGTAACAGAAAAGATTAAGAAAAAGTAAAAAGATAATCATACAAGCCTGGTGAAGATGTGGGGAAAAACACAATCTGATGTACATTTGGGAATTTTATTTCTTCCAGACAGAATCTGAACAACCAGAATGTGTAGGGTGCAAAGGATTCTGGGAGAGGAAGTTGTTGGGGAACATCTTCCCCAACTTGGGGAACATCTGTCCCAACTGTTGGGACAGTCATCAACTGTCATTGCCATTTAGGTACTGAGACAGTATATTTAGTTCCTTATGTAGTGTGCATTGGCAGTTTAGCTCAGCAGCAGTCGGGCTACTTTCCCTGTGTTTTGCCTCCTGCTCACATCCAGAGCCCACTCCAGCAGCAGATCTCAGGGTTATCCAACTGGAAAAAGCAATGCTTACTCACCCAGCTCTATCTGGAAATCCTTATCATCTGGCAAGTCAAAAAGTTCTACCCTCCTTGGATAGGAGCCTTCCCACCTATCATTTACTGAGGGCTCACTGGTACTAGGCACAGCATTTCACTTGCTCAGATTGTCATTTTGTCTTCCAACAATCCTACAAAATAATTACTATTTATATCCTTATTTTGCAGATGAGAAAATTGAAGTCCAGAAAGTTTAAATGTCTTTTCTAAGGACACCCAGCATGTAATTAGCAATAGAGATCCTGATTTTTCTGGTTTAGGAGTCTTACCTGGGTGTTAAAGAGAAGTTTTGGGCCAGGTGTGGTGGTTCATGCCTGTAATCCCAGTAGTTTGGGAGGCCGAGGGGGGTGGATCACCTGAGGTTGGGAGTTCGAGACCAGCCTGACCAACATGGAGAAACCTCATTTCTAATTTTGTAAAAATACAAAATTAGCCGGTTGTGGTGATGGGTACCTGTAATTCCAGCTACTTGGGAGGCTGAGGCAGGAGAATTGCTTGAACCTGGGAGGCGGGGGTTCTGGTGAGCTGAGATCACACCATTGTACTCCAGCCTGGGCAACAAGAGCAAAACTCCATTTCAAAAAAAAAGAGAGAGAGGTTTGGAGAGTGAAGACGTATTTACTTGTCTACCAATTTCCTCCTTAGGGAGACGTTGCATCTGAATAGATCCTTGTGGAACTGGCTAGTGGGTGGGAGGTAAGCCCAGTACTAGTGACACCTGCACCTGAGCCTGAGTCCCCAGCTGGCATCCTCTCATCTCTGAGGCACTGCATCCTTCCCTGCCAGTCACTGCCAGCCCCATCTGTATGTTGGTCCCTGTGCTGCCTCCACTGCCACTGCTGCCACCTTCTGGAGTCTAGCCTCTCTGCCCGAGTTGGTGTCAGGGGCCATGCCACGGCCCTTCTAGTGCTCTAATTTTGATGCATTATACCTTCTGCTTCTTCCGAGAAAATGGTCACAATCTCAACATGTTCATCTCACTTTACTCTCTTAAATTTGGGCCCTTAGGGCTGCTATCTATCAGCTCCCTCCCTGTGTCCCATGGAGTAGAAGAGAGAAGTCTTCCTCCTCCTATGGCAGACTTTATGCTGTCCGTTCTCTCATAGACATGCTGGGAGAGGCAATACAATGGTTCATGGATACAGGAGGGACTCTGACCCCACCAAGATTCCCAGCCTCTTGATATGGACATGGCACAGTGCACCTTAGGCTTATGGTGCTTGGCCCAGGCATTCACCAATCAAACTTTAGGAGAATCTTTCATGAATATGAATCAACAATGAATATCAAGGTTGACACTCGCCCACTCTAACTTTAGACAAAGAATCAGGGCACTTGGTATCATGAAGAATTGTTTCAAGGAGATTAACCAAGTAAAAAGTTGAGGACTTCCAGCCTGAGCCCCGGCCAGGTAACAGATGGAGGAGGGGACCATCCACAGGAACGCTCTGCCATTATTGGGGCATCCCTGTCCAGACTGGGTTCACTAGGAGGCAGAAAGAAACAGGTATCAGGGAGAAGGTGCCACAAAAGGAAGGTTGCGGGCCCTGGAGGCAGAGGAAGCAAGGCCCTAATGTGTGTTTGCCCGAGGTGGAGGAAAGCGATTTCACTTGAATGAGAGGCAGAGACTGAGAAAGGAAAAAAAAGGTTGGAGGAAAAAGAAAAGGAACATGCTGTGACAGAAGAGATTTATTTTTACGTTTAAGCATTTTATAGAAAAGACGAAGAGGTGGGAAGAAGGGGTAACAGAGAACTAAGGCTGATGGGTCCCCTGTGGGGAGGTGTCCCCCTCCGAGGAGAGGGTGCCCAGGGACGCCATGAGGAGGTTCGGCGCCTCCACTCTGGGGCCTGGGATGTCAGTCATCATGGGCAAGGCAAGTTGAGAGGCGCATTTGCTGCCGCTTTTCCATGACTTCACCTTATCCTGAACACCAGGTCAGGAGGCCAGTCCCAGAGGGCTGGGGATTGCCTAGAAGTCTGTACTTTCCCCTAGGCACTTACTTTTCTTCCCACTAGGCAACTCACACCCCTAGGCTAAGGAGTCTTAACACAAAGATTACCTCAAGGTTAATTATTTAATTCTGCAAACAAGAAAAATAATGCAGTAAAGGAAAATGCAAATAATATATCTGAGAAAACAGTTCTTGACTTTAAAAAGAGAAAATGGAAAACACCAACTCTTTCACTTCAGCTATAAAAATAGTACTTTTTTGATAACAATGTGTATTTTAAAAATTAAATAAATAAAATGGTCTTTGTGGACTCTTGGGGCCAAGGAGAAAGAGCACTGGGCCAGGAGCAAAGTATTTACCTTCTGGCAATGGACTCCTCACACACCTGCTGGGTGGCTGTGGGTGCGTTGTTTACTCTCTGGTTTTGTTAATTCCTCTATAAAATGATGACAGGATACTTAAGTTCTCCTCCAGATTTAACTTTGTAATTGTGTTATAAATTTTTAAATTAAAAATTGTACACTACTAACTGCATCATTATCAGAATATCTAGAAAGAATTTCCCAATATTGACAAGAAAATGAAGTTGCTGTAAGATTGTGTTTGTCATAATACGTGTCAATTCACCTGCGTTCTTTCAAAAGCCATCGTCACTTTCCATCACTCCTTTACTCATGCACTGTGTTCACTCTTTCTCCTGGTGACTGTTTCCTTCCACAAGCAGCATTAAAGCTGCTTCTTATTAGAACCTTCTTTAAAGGGGCAAAATATATTCCCCACAAAAATCCAACTAGGATCGACTATTTTGGGTAAAGCAATGACATAACAAATTTTAAGACTCAGTTTTGAGCAGCAGTTTCCACCCCCTGTGTGTATAATCAAATCGCCACTCTCATCCATTTTATTTTCCTTTTCATAGGTCCCCATAACCTCAGGCCCTAGTCTGCTAAGTAATTTTCCTCCCATCAAGCCCATTTCTACCAATGCTGCATGCACAGCACTACGCACTTTTTCTTTTCTAAAACACTGCTTCCACCCTTCACCAACTGCATTGATGCAGGATAAAGTCCAACACCTTGATCTGGCCCTAGGACCCTTCTTTCTGCACTGGTCTGTGTCTCTAAGCAGATCTAGCCACCTGTACTCCCTTATATAGCTTATTTCAGCCTCCCTGTTCTAGGCACATTCCTCTTCACTTACATGAAACATCTCCCACCTCCACGCAGTTCACTCTGTCAATCAAACCCTAGTCATCTTTCCAAACTCAGCTGAGACTCCCACCCACTCTGTTTAGCAGCTTTCCCTGAACTCTGCATCTTGAAGGGCACTATCTCTGCTTTGTAAGGTACACAGCCTGAAGCAGCAAAAGAAATGACTAAATTATACTTAGAGATATTTCCCAAGGGGCTTGGATTTCCTTAGCAGGGTGAGTTCATTTTTAGTCGGCATGAGCTTAAGCTCTCCTTAAAACATGGCCAAATGAGACAGGAGTCAAGAATACAAAAGGAGGTCCCTGCCCAGTCTCCCACACTACAGGGCTGGGGAAGCCCGAGGTGAGCCGGCTTCCTGGGAGTTGGAGAATGTGAGGAAGGGTCAGAGGCTGTTGGGCCTGGGATTAGAGGCAGGGATTCAGATTGCACCAGTGGATGCTGCTGTGGGTGGCTTCACCTTCACTTACCAAGTGTGGTCATCTGGGTCCTGACTATTATGGTTTTCTACCTTCTACCACCTCCACCCTCAAAAAAATCTTTTTAGAGTAATTAGAAGAGGTTTGGTGAAAGTTCAATTCCCTAAGACCCTAGAGGTACGGCTACTTGGGTTTTTTTCCCTCCAGGGTAAAGCATAATTTACTCTTAATCCTTGCCCCAGTAGACCAAAAGAAACTTTTCGACACTCTGCAAGTGGTTGTTTGGCTGAGGCCTGATACCCACAGCATTCAGATAACTTGCCTTGGTGATAATGAAAATGATAGTAAAATTAACACATTACAGAGCTCTTACCATGTGGTAGACACTGTAAGTATTGTCACTCATTCATGCATTGAATGCTCATACAATGGTTACCATTACCATTCCTGTTATATAATTGAGAAAATTTTAGTGTCAAAAGATTAGCTGCTTTGCTCCAAGTCACACAGCTACTAACTATCAGAGTATAGCCCAATAACTAAGGTTTTCATTTTGTTTTGTTTCAATTTAGAAGAGCCTTCGCCAAACCTTTTCTACCGAGAGGCCAGGGGACAAAAACTCACATATTTGTAGTAGGCAGAGTCTTCAACACTCTCCTAACTTTTCCTCTTACGGCATCCTCTGGGATCTTAGGGCCTCTCATTACCTGAAATATGAAAATAGCCTGTTTAATTATTCATTTTCCATCACCTTTAATGAGGGGATTAACTGTCTAGCGAAACGAAAGGAAATAGTCTGATCTTCAGGCTGTATAAAAGTGATAATTACTAAAACCTCAAGTCGGTTTAAAGGAATAAATGAAAGGATTTTACTGATCTGGATGCAAATGAGTCATCAGGGTCACTAATTGAAGTCACATAATGGAGCAATGACAATAAGAAAATAAACATGTGCTAAAAATAATGTCTCCTTAATTATGTGCACAGGTGCTCTACAGAGTTTCCAAAGCTCCTTTACCTTACCTGATGTCTTAGGGTTTTGAGTTTGGGTGCAGAAAGGGTAGCAGGGCTGTGGCTTGCTGGGAAGACAGAGGAGGAAAGTCTGTGGGCATGGAGCAGGAGTCAATTCTGTCTCAGGTGTGGAAGAGGATCAGGAAAGTAGAGGCTAACTTAGATCTATTTATCACAACTTCAAGAACAACTGGTTCATTTTTCATTACTTGGCTGATTGTTTTGACCAAAAGTTACTGTGGGAATGATTCATGGAACCATTCTGCTGCACAGCATGTAAACTCAGCCTTCTAATCTAGACCTTTGCTATTAAAATGGTCATAAATAGCTGCGAATTACTACTGCTGTGCAACTCGTGACATCATCATGGCTTCTGGCAGAGCAGATGGGAGCTACATTCCAGGTCTTGCTGTAGTGCCCATCTTTCCCATAGCATTTAATGAGCACAGGGTGTTAGGTGCTGCACAGATGACAAAATGGCATTCTCCTTGCCCTGTTCTCTTCCAAGGTAAGACATTTTTAAATGGCCATAAAGCCTTGAAAGTCTTCACGCACTGATAGTGCGTGACATAAATATATATCTGCTCAAAATATGGCAAATGCATCACTATTAATAACTCAAAGAGTCATGGGGATTCAAACAGTCCGATTCCTCTGCCAAAAGTTCAGAATGTTTGCTCAGTGCTTTGATTTTTTTTTTAACTCTGTTCTCGGTTTGCTTCAGTACATTTCCTATTTAGACACTCCACCGAGTGTGTGTCAAACTTTATCTGTGACCTTACTAGGACATAAGAGAGCATACAAGACAGGAATGAAAGACCTTTAACATTATCGGGATTTTAAAAATTGTGCTTGTTTAACAAATATTTTCCATTTCTCTCTACCATAGCAACCATTACCTTCACCATATATGCAAAAAATGGCTAAAGGAAAAGTGAGGAAACTCTTCTAAGTTACTTATACTGGTAATTATATTGTATTATTAGCTATTTCTTGAACAATAACTGTTTCCAGTCACGGCTCCTACACGTCATTGCTAAGCCTCTGTGTTAAGTTAATAATCAATCCTACAAAGCAGGTGTTATTACCATTTTACACAACAAGCCTCAGCAGTTAAGTAACTGGCCCAAGCAGACAAACAAGGGACTCTCAGGACTGCAACTCAAACCCAAGGAAGGCAATTTAGCTTGCATCATATGAAACTGCCAGTAGTCAATCATTCCTGACCAAAAATGGGAATTTTATGGTTCAACCTAATACCAAAATGTGTTGCCCCTGAAAGGAAATCTAGACACTCCTCCTGATGTCAGAAAGATGCTTTGCGGATTGCCAGCATGTTGGATGGAAAACTGTATAACACAATACTGGGGTTAAAGGGATGGGGGAATGGGAATGTATTTGATTATCCTTGCAGCAATTATTGTTATTACAAGTAAAGACATGATGTGAAACTGCAAAAAAGTGGCAAAGTCTATCAATATATCTGCATTTTTGAATACATCCTATCTGAAATATATTTACATTTTTAATACACTTATATTTTTTGGATATACTCTATCTGAAAGTTTCTACATGTAATCATGCTCACCAGACTTTTCTAAGCATTGAAATGGCTTCTAGTATTTAAAAGCTAATGATGTTAAAATATGATTTTGGTAGACCATGCATTTTAATGAATAGCTAGTTGACGAGTCTATAACGTGGATGTATTAAAAGGATAATTTGGTAAGAGCAATTTAGTTTCTTGGGAACTATCTGGGAGTCAATATCACAGTGCTTTAGAAAGAAGCTATTGTTTAGGACAAATGATTTCTCTGAGTTATATCTTAGAAATAATGCATATTTCAAATCTTCCTTTTAATTCACAGTTTTTTTCCATGTAATCTATATTACAATATATTTGATTATATTTTCCCATATAATCTTCATATAATCATAATGGGAAAGGGGGCTCATGATGATAATTGCATGGAAGATATCAGATTTGAGATACTGAAGAGTACACTTGATTTTAGTTTCCAACTCAGTGTTTTGAATGGAAATCTGAACCAACACCAAGTTAATGATAGCTTTACTATATTACCTGTGAAGCCAAAAAAATAACTGAAAGGGAGAGTGCTTGAAATGGAAGAATTCCTAATATCTTTTTCAGTATAATGATAAGCACATAGAAGAAAAAAGACTAGACTATTCATTGATGGATGGATGGATGATTCAGTTGGTTTCTACATTAACAATGACTCATGCTGTAAAATTGGAATGTTTAGAGAATAAATCCTACAATTGTACCAGAAAAGACAAGAACATAATATGATAGAGATCCAAGCATGCCAAAAACATTTTCTTTTCTTTCTGTATATGACTTTTGAGTGTTCTGAATACTACCCTTGCCTTCTATGATATAGAAAAGGGAAATAAAACATTAATCACAGTCTGTCAAAAACTGTGGTCCTTTCTGAATGAAAATAATTCTTCTAAAACAGATTTATGAATAGTCTTAGATTCAAGAGTTTCTACTAATATTTCCTCATTGGCCTTAAATAGAATTTGTGAGAATGGCCCTTTTTCCAAGTAAGTAAACACTGCACAGTGTAGTAGCTTGGAGCCACTGGGTTTATACACCTGTGCCTGCATTGATGCAAATGTGCTCTCTGTCTTCTGTGTCTTCATTGGAAAGTCTGCATGATGAATGACATGGACTGGACTGGAGTCTGAGAAACTATGGGCTGATGCTGGAGATGCCCAGATGGAATGGGAGGTAGGGCAGAATTGAAAGTCCCTTTCAATTGCTGATACTGGCTT
>NW_016107317.1:10027262-10076748 GCF_001604975.1 Cebus imitator
ATCTCTTGACCTCGTGATCCACCCGCCTCGGCCTCCCAAAGTGCTGGGATTACAGGCTTGAGCCACCGCGCCCGATATTGGCTTCTTTAATCAACACTTTATCAATATGACTGGGACACCTCTAAGTCTTTTTTTTTCCCCAAGACCAAGAAAAAGCTAATACAAATTTCCTGTCTTCCTCATGCTCTTCAGTTTTAGGAGGTCTCACAGAAGTGCAAGGACACACACAAATGCAGAGGGAGTGGCAAAAGGGAAAAGGAGGGTTTTTGAGGAGGTGTTATCTGAATATTCAGCCCAAAAGTTTTCAAAATATTCACTCTCAGAGAAGCAGAAGGAATATCCATTAAAATTATATGTAGAACATGTATCCATTCAAATGAGTGCTGTCTCTGTTAGTGTGAGAGCAGTGAGTATACGACGACAGTGGAGACAATCCTCGTTTTCAAGGCATTTACAATGGACAGAAGAGCTTATATAGTAAGTGGTGAATGGAGTGTGGGAGGAAGGAAAAGCTTTATGTGTGATGGTAAGTAGCCTTCTAAATGGGGATAGTGAGTGATCTGCTACTGAGGTAATAGAATGTGTTCTGGTGCCCCTCTTGAAATAGATTACAACTGATGCCAAAAATGGTATTGTGAATTGTTATTCCTTACCGTTTCATGTGGCCTTCTCACTGCTGTGCTCTTCTAAAATGTTACTGGAAGAGTCAGCAAACTCAGTATTTGACAGTGTGAAAGTTTTTCAGATCCCGTTCTTCCTTGACGGGAGAGAAAAGGGCCAAGCTGAAGCACCTAGTTCCCAGGAGAGTAGGGGACAAGGAAGTCCGTTGGTCGGAATTGATCGGTTGCTAGGAATCAAATCTCACTCAAATTAACTCAAATTAAAAACAGGAGTTAACTGTAAAGATAAAGCCAGCAATTTTGCAGACTCCAGCAGGAAACAAAGTCCAGCTGGACTTCATAGTGACCAAAGCTGGGAAAGGGAGAGTCAGAAACTCAGGTCGATTGATCTCTAGTCTCTGACTCTTTCTCTCCTTTCTTTTTGGCTGTTTCTCTATTGACTGTCTTTGCTTTCAAAAAATATTATTATTATTAATTCCCTGTGAGTGTTGCATACTCTTTACTTTTTAAAAGCATATCTAATTTCCTTTCTCTATAGACTTTGGCTTCGTCTGTTTATTAATAATCTTGCTCTTAAGCAGCTATGATTGTCCTTGACTTTGCCTTGCATTGGCACCAACCTCAGCCCTCGCTGGACAGTAGCGCTCAGCTGCAGTCCACAGTTACTGGCTGTAGTTTCCATAACTTGGCTCAGAATCATAAGAGAGAGTCTGATTGTTGTGGCCCATGAGTCTAGCCCTGGTCTCATCGGAGTGGGGCAAGGCAGACATGGGGTGGGGACAGGGCCACTTAGGCTTGTTCTTTCCAGCAGTGACTGTGAATAGCAGGAATTCTCTGAGATGGGAGGCAGCATACATGCACCAAAGCATGTCAACTACTAACCCTCCTTTTCATAGACTGGCATGGGGCAAGCCTTATGTGAAAATGGCAGGACCTTATTTGCTATGGCATAAACTAAGGATAGTGTTTGGAGCATGGATAGCAATTTGGTTTCTGGTTCTTCTTCTGCAAATTGCACAGAAAATAAACTGCTGCTCTAATAATGGCACAGCAATCACAGAGAATCTTTGGGTGAACTGAGGGGACCATGCTAGGGACTAAGGTATTTTTCATTCATTCATCTGATTAACTTTAGCAAGCACCTACTCTGTGCCTCATGCTAGAAGAGCAGAAGAGTCTTATATCCTCCAAAAGTTTACTGTACCAATTGCTCTTTGGAGTTTGTGTTCATTGGCTCTTCACTGAACCACAATTTAGATTTCACCACTAAGAAGTTCCCAAGATACTCTTGGAATCCACTGTACCTAAAATTTTCTAAAAGCAGAGTATTAACAAATTTAGATACAAAAACAATGATAATTTCTGGCTCTGAAAAATAAGTTCAGTCCAGTGCCTGGAAACAAAAACTAAGCAGAAGGACTAAAATAAACAAAATATTATCAGCCCTGCCTTCCCTTCTTCCCATAGGCGTGGCTTTAATGTAAGCTTCCAGTCATGAGGACTGTGTTTGCTCTAGGCAGATGCTTACGTGCGTTTTGATTCTTTAAAATATAGGTAGGGATAAAAAGCTGTAAGAAAAAGGAAGAGGGTGCTCATTAAAGAAGTTGTAATTAAATATGTGTTTTGAAAGATGTATTTTCTACAGGTACATTTATCTTTATAGACATATGAGTTATTTTAGGTATTTCTAGTTGATACAGATAGAGGATCAAATTAGGCCTCAGGAGACTTCAGTTCAAGTCCTGACTCTGACAATATAAATGTAAATGTGGGTAAAGGTAAATCCTTGCCTCCCATGATCCTCTACTTCTTTGCTTTTTTGCCTAATTTATCAAGTTATTAAGGGAATGAACTGAGGGGCTAAATGTTAGGGGTTTTTGAAAATTGCAAAATATTATCTAGTAAGTGTTTGAATTTGACTGGGTATATTCAGTACTTTACTGAAAAAATCAATATTGCTGCCTGCCTGATCTTGCTGCTAAAGCTATCTTGTACAGTTTTACATATCTCTTTTTGGTAATTATTTAATCAAATTCCTTCTCAAATATATTTTAAACTAGCATACAGTGGCACTATTCTAAGTTTGTTTTCTAATATAGATAATAGAAGCTAATTAAAGCACTCATTAGAAATGCAAACACATCTCCAAGGCAGACAATTACTAAACAAAGCAAGTAATATCTGTAATATCCTTTCATTGAAAAGTCTACTTTTAAATTATTGGTTTCTCTTAAAGCAATGGGTAGATTTTGCAAGTGAATCCAATCCACAGATTTGCTAAGCCCAGATTATGTTTATGAAAGGTATTGTGTTAGGTGCTGCAGAGTGGCAAGATACAAGAAAACTGCCTCTGCCCTCAATGAGCTTAAGAGAACAGGAAACAGAGGAAGCTAAATATAGATGAATTAATTTATGTGAACATTACATTAATATCTTCTATTTATATAGATATAATATATAACATGTATTATACATATTGACAGAGAAGACAAATAATCCTTTAGTCCTAAGACAAAGCCCAACAGTTTTAAAGATGAACAATTATTGAAATCAAAGTTTATCCAGTTAGCTCAAATAACATTTATATTATCAGAGCACATTTATCTAATGTATAAGATATAGATAATCTCTAAATAGCAATGACACTAAGTATTCCTAAAAATCTAGAAGTATTACTGACTATGGGATATGATGCTGTACAGAAATGGGTTTTCTGTGGGGTTGGAACACTGAAGCACAAGTGTAGTGCTCAGGAATGCTTAGACACTGACTCTCCTCGAGATGAGAATGTGGTCTTTTGATATAAAACTTGGTTCAGAAACAAGGAGAATCCAATTATTGTAAGCATTTTCTTAAACTGAGTCATTAAATATAGAGAGTGTTTGTATAAATACTTCCCTGGCTAGGAATGTAAACACTAAATATAAAGTACCCGAGACAGAGCAAAAAAACCAAGCTTCTCAGATCTGTCTGACCCACAATTGGGCCAAAAATTAGAGTTACCAGAAAAGGAATTTGTAACAGTTATAATTAATATGAAAAATAAATAGTGAAATGATGAATACAAAGTAGAATTTCACTAGAAAGTTGGCAATCTGTGAAAAAATCAAATATACATTTTAGAACTCTAAACATAAAAAAAAAATTGAAATTAGGAACCCAAATAGATAAGTTATACAGCAGATGAAACACAGCATGATTAGTGAATAATGGGCTGGATCACTGACCTGGAACCCAGATAAATGGAAAGTATCTAGTCCTGAAGCACAAAGAGAAAAAAAAAAAAATGGAAACCATGGCAAGAACAAGATACATATGAAACTTCTCACATATATATGATTGGAGTTCCAAAAAGGAGAGAGAGAATAGAGGAGAAGCAATATTCAAAGAGATAATGGGTAAGAATATCTACATACTGACGTAAGAACAAGGAACAAGATAAACAAAGAAAACTGAAGCTAACCACATTATGGTCAAACTGTTGAAAATGGAAAATAAAGAAAAAAATCATAAAAGCACCCAGAAGAAAAAAAGAAATTATCTTCAAAGAAGCAACAGTAAGATTCATAGTTGACTTATCAACATAAATTTTAGATGCGAGAGGACAATATTGTCAATTTTAAGTCCTTAAATAAAATAATTGCCAACCTAGAATTGTATCCTTCAAATATGAAAGTGGAATAAAGATGTTTTCAGAAAAACTAAAGGATGTTCTTCAGGCAGAAGGAAAATAATCTTAGCCTAGGCAACAAAGCAAGACCTTGTCTCTATTAAAAAAAAAAAATGGGCACAGTGGCACACACCTGTAGTCCCAGCTACTCCGAAGGCTGAGGCGGGAGGACTGCAGGATTGCCTGAGCCCAGCAGGTTGAGGCTGCAGCGAGCCATGATTGCGCCACTTCATTCCAGCCTGTGTAACAAAGTGTGAGACACCTGTCTCAAAAAAACAAAAAAAAACAAAAAAAAACAAAAAAAAGAAGAGAGAGAGAAAGAAGAAAAGAGAAGAAAAATATGGACACGAAGGCAGAAATAAAAAACATTGGTGAGGGTAAATCATGGATATTTGTAAATTACTATTGATTATACAAGGTAGTAGTTATAATGTCCTTTGTAGTATAAGATCTATGTAGAAGTAAGATGTGTGGTAAGAACAAAATCAGGAGAGAAATCATTTAAAAGGTCTAAGGGTCTAACAGTATCAGAGGAGTAGCAAAAATAATTTGTATTATTCTAATTTGTATAATTTTGTAATAAATCAAGGATATATGTTGTAATCTCTAGGACAGTTACTATTAGAATTAAGATGTATAACTTGAAAGGTTTTAGAATGAAAACATTGAATAATAAAAAAAAATTGGGGAAAGAGGGCAAAAAAGAACATAAAATGACAACAAAAGGAATATAAAAGAAAAAAACTCAATAGAAAATAAAAAATAAGATGGTAGCTATAAACTCAATTATGTCAGTGATTACACTGAATGTAAATGAGCTAAATTTGAAGTAAACTGCTGTCAGATTAGATAAAAAACAAACACAAATCTTTAAATCTGATAAAAAAGAAATGTTTAATGTGAAAGGAAAGCCAAATATACACGCAAATACAAACCTGGCCCTGCTCCTAAAGCTGTCTAGCTATACTAATAACAGACAATGTGAACTTTAAGGCAAGAAACATTATTAGAGATAAAGTGAGACCGTTCATAATTATAAATAGTTAAGCCTAATAGGAAATAATTACAATCCTAAATCTCTGTGCACCTAATAATACAGCTTTAAAATAAACTAAACAAAAATGGACAGAACAACGAGAAAAAAATGTACAAACCAGCAATCACAGTGGGAGGCATTATGCATCTCTTTCAAACATGTAGTAGAAAAAGTGAAAAATAAAAAATTAATAAGGATATAGAAGATATAAACAGCACAGTTAACATATCTTTTCTAACGCCATGAATGACCACTTCGTATTCACTTCAGGTACACAAAGAATATTTATTAGAATCAATATATTGCAACATGAAAAAAGTCTCAATTTCAAAATATTGAAATCTTTCAGAATGACTTCTCTGACCACAATGGAAGTAAGCTAAAGATCAATAACAAAAATAGGAAAACTCAAGTGCTCAAAATTAAACAATATACTCTAAATAATCTGTGGGATAAAGGAAAAAAAACAGAAATAGTTTTTAAACTTAAATAATAAAAATTACATTTGAAACATCATGTGAAAAAGCTAAAATCATGCTCAGAAGGAAATATATAGCCTTAAATTCCATATTAGAAAAAAAAGCCTGAAAATCAGTGATTTAATTGTTAATTTCAAGAAGGTAGAGAAAGAGCAGGAATCAAACTTACAAAAAGAAATGATAAAGATAAAAGCAATCAAAGAAACAAAAATCAAACATATAAAAGAGAAAGGCAATAAAGCCAAAGTCAGTTGTTTAAAAACAACAAAATCTAAAGAAGACAGGTCAAAGTAGAGAAAACAAATTTGCAATGGCAGCAATGAAAAAGGAGATAGCACTATAGATCATACAAGCATCAAAAGGACAATAAAGGATACTTTAAACAACTTTATGCTGATAAATTTGTCACTTTGGATGGATGAAATAGACAAACTCTTTGAAAACAAAATTTATACCAAGACTGACAGGAGAAGAGATGAAAATATCAATAATTTAGGATGCATTTTTAAAAAATTAAGCCCATTATTTTAAAAAAGAAAAGTCTGGGCTCAGATAGTTTATCCGTGAATTCTTCCAAACACTAAAGGAAAAATTAACAGATGTCTTGTACAATTCTTCCAGAACACAGAAACAGAAGGTGAGCTTTCCAGACTTAAAAAAAATTATAATAGCATAAACTTGATTTTAACACCCTGACAAGCATTGTGAGAAAGAAAATTGCAAGCCCATCTTTCTCATAAACATTACTTAAAAATTCTTAACAAAATATTAGGAAACCAAATTCACTGATACTATAAATGGAGAGCTAGTTTAGTCCAGGTGTGCAAGTGTGGCTTACCATTCAAAAACCATAAACATAATTTATGACATTAACAGAAAAAGAAGTAAAATCACATGATCATCTCAAATGCAGAAAAGCATTTGATAAATGCAGCATCCATTTGTGATGAAAACATGTAATCAATTAAGGACAGAACTTCCTTTATCTCGTAAAGAATATCTACAAAATATCCATTGCAAAAATCATTCTCAATGGCAGGATATTAAAAACTTCCCCCCAAGATTGGGACTGGGTCAAGAATGGCCACTATCATCATTCCATCCAACATTGCAGAAGGAAGTTAAGCCAATGCAAAAGGCAAGAGAAAGAAACAAATGCCATGGAGACTGGAAAGCAAGAAATAAAATTGTCATTTCCAGACAATAAGATCATGCACATTCAAAATTTCTAGAAAATCTAAAGAAAAATTCTTAGAATTGATAAGAGAATATAGGAAGGGAGCTGGATATACAGTTGACATATAAAAATTAGTTGTATTTGTATATATTGGCAATGAACAAATAGAAAATACAACATATTTATAATAGCATCAAAAAACTCAAAACACCTAGAAATAAATCTAATTTAAAATGTGCAAGATCTCTAACTGAAAACTAAAAAATATTATTGAAAAAAATTAAAGGAGAGCCAAATAAATGGAAGTATATGCATCATAGTAATTGGAAGACAATATTATAAAGATGTTAGTTCTACATTCATCCATGCAATTTTGATCAAAATCTAAGCTACAGGTTCTTTTTTCCCAGAAATTGACAAGTTTTCCTAAAATTCATATAAAATGTAAAAACTGGGAATCACCAAGTCATTCTTGAAGAATAAATATAGAAGACTTACACTATGAAATATCGGAAACTATTATTATAAAGTTATGACAATAAAAACTGTGTGGTGCTGGTGCGAGAAGATAACTGTTCAATGAAACACAACAGGGAATCCAGAAGCAGATCTGCACATATATGATGGCATGATTTATGATAAAGGTGATCCTGCAATGCAGTAGGAAAAAGGATAATCTTTTCAATAAATTGTGCTGTCAATTCAACATTCAAATGGAAGAAAATGTATTCTAATGTTTACTTCACATTACATACGAGTCAGTAGCAGATGGATTGCAGAAATAAATTGAAAGATGAAATAATAAAACTTTTAGAGTAAAACACCTTCATGACCATGGAGTCAGCAATATTTTGTTAAACAGAAAATAAACAAGGGAAAAATCACTAATAACAAAAGGAAAAAAAGTGATAAACTTAACTACATTAAACCTAAAAACTTTTGTTTCCCCCAAATTGAGTGAAATGGCAACTCACAGGATGAGAGAAAAATATTAACATATATTAATTTATATCTAATGTAAACACACATATATATGATTAAAAAACAGAAATCTAGAATATAATGAGCACCTACAGGTCAATAAGAAAAAGTTGAGCAACTCAACAGCATAATGAACAAAAGTCCCATAAAACAAGATGTGTAAATAAACATAGAAAATTGCTTGTTTAATAATTCTCAGGGAAATACAAATTAAAACCATAATAAAATAACACTTGCTATCCACTAAAATGGCTAAGATGGAAAAGATGGAAAATAAGTGTTGACAAGGATGTGAAGGAGTAAGAATTTTCATATACCACTTGTGGGATAATAAATTAATACGACCACTTTGGAGAACTGGGAATCACCACTAAAGTTGAATATGTGCATAACCTGTAACCCAGCAAATGGATTTCAAGGCATACACCCACTAGAAATGTATGCATATGTTCATGAAAAGACATGTATTAGAATGTTCATGGCAACAGTACTTATTAGTAGACAAAAATTGGAACAACCATTTGTTGGATGGATGGAACAAATGGTTGTTCCAATTTTTGGAACGATATTCCAAATGTTCCAATGTTGTTCCAACAAAATGGCCTGGGAACAACAAAATGATTTAAAAAATTGTGACGTAGCCACATAATTGGGCTATACCAAGGGCAGTGAGAATGATTTACTACTACATACAAAAGTATGGATGAATCACTCCAACATAAAGATGAGCAGTAGAAGCCAGATATAAAGGATATATATTCCAATTATACAAAGTATAAAAACAGGTGAGCTCATCTATGTCGTTAGATTTCAGCAGAGTCGTTACCACTGGGAGGTTAGTGACTAGAAAGAAACAGAGGGAATTTTTGGAGTGCTAGTAATGTCCCGTTTCTTGATTTGGGTGATGGTTACAAGTGTGTAGTTGCCTTTGCTCTGCTAAACCTCTTCTATGCCTGGTACATGATTCTTGCCTCATGATTGTCTTTGCTGGAATTTTTTTTTCCCATCAGAAGGATTGGACAGAATTAATTTCTCCTTATGTAATTATTCAGTTCACCTTCAATATACATATTTATAATGATTTTATTGAGGCTCTGCAAAATGCCTGCATCTCACAACATTCTCTGGGCACTGGCTTTTTTCTCCACGTGGCTCCTCGGCTGTCTGATGTCTTTCTGATATGAGTTCTCTGTTCTTTGTCCATTTGCCTCTCTTGTGTGTGATCACCATTCTACCATATTTGTGATGTGTTGTCTTTGCATTCCATGTTATTGGGCTGATAAAGAAATAGGGAGAGATCATCTTTAATAGAAAGGGCAATTTTCTGACTTGAGCAGAATCATGAGGCCATTGTATTTCCTGTGTAATAAGACTTCAGGTCAGGCACTGTGGCTCACACCTGTAATCCCAGCACTTTGGGAGGCTAAAGTTGGCAGATCACTTGAGGTCGGGTTGAGACCATCCTGGCCAACATGGTGAAACCCTGTCTTTACTAAAAATACAAAAATTAGATGGGCATGATGGCAAGTGCCTGTAATCCCAGCTACTGGGGAGGCTGAGACAAGAGGATCACTTGAACCTGGGAGGGAGAGGTTGCAGTGAGCTAAGATTGTGCCCCTGAACTCCAGCCTGGGCGACAGAGCAAGACTCCATTTCTAAATAAATAAATAAATAAACAAATAACTGACTTCAATGATTAACTGCTTCATGCCTTCTGCTGGGGATGACAGTGTCTTATCCAGCCTATCTAAATAGTTGTTCTTATTGACAAACATATCTCTCTTGTGACAATGGATTTGTCACACATAATAGCTTGATAACCACTAAGCATTCAAATCATCAAATGAATTATTCTTCTTTATTATTTCACACTCACCAAACATATTTATCATTATAAACTTGGGTTCCCAAAGCTTTCTTGCAGCCAGGGAATAAACACCAAAGGCTAATATCAAGTTCTGATCCACTTGATTCTTGCTCTAGATGGGTAGGTATTTTTTTGTTTTATATTTTAAATCACTCTCCATGTATAAAATTAGCCCTGGGACACCAAAAATATCAAGTTTCTGGACCTGCCAAGCTGGGCTAAGTTGATGCTATAACGGTAGCCCTGTCTGAAGATCCCATTGCCTGTCTTTCACCCAGGTACCCCTACAAACATTAATGTTCATTGGGTCAATGCATATTATGTTTCTAAAAATAGAGCCAAGGAGCCAAGGTTCTCAGAGCCTTTGAAGGAAAGGAAATTGAGAAGAGAGGAATTTAGACATCCAGTAGTTTTAATAAATATTGAGTGAATGGAAAATTTTACTTTGACATAAATATGGACAATTGTCATGTTAAGCATGTTTTCCAACATCTTGCTGTTTCTATGAAGTAGGAAATGTCTGTGAGCAGATTCATCCTTCAGCAACTTGTTCAGATTTGCACCTGACCTCTTCTATACAACAGCTGTCAAGGAAACCTATATTGATTTCCTACCATGTATTTTTATCACAGTGCAAGAGGCAAGTAGCAGCATATCAAAACTGCTCTCTGGAGAAAGTGATTATTATAATTTTTTGTTTATTTTGCTTTCCCTGTAGTTCAAAACTCCTTTGGGTACTCTCCAGTGTGTATTGAGATTGCCGACCCTCACTCTCTACTAAAGGTCACTGAGGTTGCTCCCCACAACATGCCACCTTTAAGTCCCCAGGGATTTTGAGAAGCCTAGGCATGCAGACCAGTGGACTCTTTCCAGTCTGCAGCAGCTGAGAGTACCATGGAGAGTGAGGCAGAGCTGAGCCAAGTGAGGACCTGCTGGACTCTGGTACAGCCAGGCTCGGGGAAGCCACATAATTAGTACAAACATCATTGTATTGAGACACCTCTCCAGCTCTGTTTATTTTGCATATAAACCTAGCCATTAGGTTCAACACACATTTGTTAAACATCTGTGCTGCATCAGACCACATCCAAGGCACAAGGGCAATAAGGCAATATTCTTTTACAGCTTTGTAGTTCCCTAAAGCACTTTTTACATGCTTCATCTCAGTCAACCTTGTGAAATTAAACAGTGCACATATTAGTGCTGCATTTCCATCTTACAAATGGGGAAGCTGAGAATCCAAAAGGTTGAGTCATTTACCTAGGGTTTTACAGTTAATAGGATGTTCTGGAGCAAAATCCAGGGATTTGATTTTTATTCAATACTCTATTTGACCAATTGCCATTTGGCATTTAATTAGAAGGTGTTTCAGATCCTTGGTATGTGCAGGAGAGAGACACTACTTTCTTTGCTTATAATTCTTTATTGTGAGTGCCACAGATAAGATGACCAATAGGGGTTCATGTTAGTACTGCTTAATTCTAAGAGATAATTTTCATCTCTGACCATTTAATAGTTTCCTCCAGATTTAGTTGTTAGTTTATTTATTTGCACACAATTTATTTGTTGAATCAGATACTTTGCCAACAAAGTGAGATCTAAAATTCTGAATTGGAATACTCAGAATTTTTGAATGCCCAAAGTACATGTTTTCTGTTGCAAATATTTTGGTTCATGGTTATAGCCAAATTGGAATTGAATTCTATATTGCCTTATAGCCTATAATTATTTCTAATAATACCACAAATTCCTAGAGGAGAGCAACCATACCATGGCTCTGGGAGTGTGGCCAGGACTAACAATATTTGCTGAATGGAATTTAAATTATGGCTGACCTTGCTACTCCCTAAATGGGAAGCATTAGAACTAATTGTTAAGCATCAATCTAGAGCAAGGCAGACTTCTGTGAGAAATCTGCTTCTACCACTAATCTTAGGCAGGTTATATAAACCAACTAAGCCCCATGTCCCTCATTAGAAAATGGGGATGCTAATGCCCATCTCTGAAGCCTTTTATAAGAATTAAATGAGAAGCCTGGTATATGGTGAGAATATAATAAGTGGTAGGTCTTATTATCAAGACCACTTTCTTGGGTCTTTCAAGAGGTCCTTCTGTCTTCTCCTGTAATAGTGCGATGTTTCTTTTCACTGTCACAAACTGAAAGGTCAGAGTTCCAGAGCAAATTACTCATGGAGCAGCCACCAAAGAGGGCCTTGTATTTGCTGAAAATAAATGAGTAAGTATTTGCAATAATGCTGACTGTATAATGGAGAGAGTTGATTCTTTTCTCTCTCGATTTTATTTTGTTTAGTGTTAATGTTGGTTGGTGAAAAATGGCTGCTTCAAATTAGATATTACTTTGAATAATTAGATTCCCTTTATAAAGCTATGATAAATTAATTACTGCTATAGGAAAACAGATGTTTTAAAGGGCATAAAGTAGGACTCTGAATGCTTCACATAGTTCTCTAAACTGGTTTTGTTAAATATTATCTGTATTTATGAGAGAGGCAAAATTAACCCCAGTTTTGAGGGATGTAATAGCATTTGAGAATTCAATCAGATGATCTCTTCAGGCTAACAATGAGTGAAATAAAAACTAGAGCACCTGCCACTTATGACCAAAAATCTCAAGAGGTAACTATAACGCTACATGCATGGTTTTGACACACCGAGTTTTTTAAAACAAATTTTCATCTGCTTATTTTATTCCTAAAGCTAAGAATGTTAAAGTATTTAAAATGAGGTCTGTTTCTCTCATTATATAATTATGACAAAGAAAAAAGATCATCTTTTTGCAAACTTCTTAGGTTCCTCACTTCAATGGATTTATTCTTTGAGCAGAAATTATATTTACCAGTGAGACTGTAAATGGCATTCTCTGATTCTGTTTCTTATAACTTCCTTTTTTTTTTTTAAACAATAAGCACATAGTACAGTAATTTAAGAATTAGGAACAATTTTTTTAGTTATTTTTATTTTTGTTTCTCGATGAAAAACAAAAAGCAGTGTGGGCAGAGGACCATGCCACCTTCACAAAGGCTGGACTAAGAATGTGCCATTGGGAAAAGGACTCAGAGCTGTTGGGAGCTGATCCCACCTAAGGTTGTTGAACCCCAAACCTGGTAATGTGGACTATTGGGCAATAAGAAATATCTAAATGTCTATTATGTGCCTAATTTCAGTCAGGTTTGTATGGCTATTGTAGCATTTATGCATGACTGTAATTCTCAGACTAAAGAACAGTGCCCGGTACACAGTGGGTGCTCAGTAAATATCCACCCAGTAAACAATGCAGAGCTAAAGAAGGTCAGCAATTATTATCCTTCAAAACAGGGGAAGTCTGAGTCACTTCCTGCCTGAGAAGGCAGAAGAGGGTTTGCCCTCTGAAAGTACAGTAGTTGATTCTGAAGTAGGAATCAAATTAAGCAGAAACATTGATGCACATGACTTTAAAAACTATTAAGTTTTCATTGTATTTTTTCTTCTTACAAAGGACTCTAGAATAATAGAATATACAGATAAGGAAAGAGAAGAAATATGTTAAAAGAAATATTGTTATGACACAGGTATATAATTTTTCAGATGATTATGCAAGCCATATAATTAACATATATATATATATATATTTCTTTTACAGAAACTGGAACCATACCATTTTGTAATTTTTTTGCTTTGTCACCAGATATTCCCCTGCCACATTATTTCAATTATCATGTACAGTACACCAAATGGATGTACACTGATTTATTTACCAACATCCTTGTTACACATTAAGAAAATATTGCAATGCACATGTGATATCCATCACAATAGAATACTTAACAGATTATAGTGATCTTGCAACTATAAAGAATTTGCCTTACGTTACTTTTCCTGAAGTAGCAATGGGACTGAAATCATTCACTGGAGAGAGAGAAGGAGTCTGTGTCTGCCCAGGGCAGTGCTAACTGGCCAGTGAAAAAACAAAACCCAGGGTTCTTGGGACTTGGGCAATAGAGAACACATTGTTGTAAGAAAATCAAGTTAATTTTTTGAAGCTGAAAGGAACTTTAGAAATAGTCAATTGTTATACACTTAATTAACTTTTGAGGTTCCTGGAGAGGTTAAATTTTTTTTTCTTTTTGGCAGAGTCTTGCGCTGTCGGCCAGGCTAGAGTGTGTTGGCCTGATCTCCCACTCACTGCAACCTCCACCTCCCAGGTTCAAGCAATTCTAGTGCCTCAGATTCCTGAGTAGCTGGGATTAAAAGCGTGTGCTACCACACCTGGCTAATTTCTGTAACTTTAGTAGAGATGGGCATTCACCAGTAGAGATGTTGGCCAGGCTGGTCAACTCCTGACCTCAAGTGATTTGCTCGCCTCCACTTCCCAAAGTGCTGGGATTACAGGCATGAGCCCCGAACCCAGTCTAAATGTTTTTTTGCTAAAGCTAAATTTTAGATCTCCTCTTAGATCTCCTCACCTAGTACTATTGGTAGGTTTCTGCAATCACATAGAGGTTTAATACTTTTATAATTCAAGACTCTGCGTAAATGGGACTTTGGTCTCCACAACCACATTCTAAGTTCAAGTGCCGCTAACTTATGCAGGGCTTTCAACAGCATGATCCTAGCTGCTTCTGCAACCCTTAGCTAAAAATCCCCATCCAAACCTAGAAAACATGCTAAGTGAAAGAAGCCAGACACAAAAAGCCACATATTGAATTATTCCATTTATATAAAATGTCCAGAATAGGCAAATCCATAGAAACAGAAAGTACATTCGTGGTTGCCAGGGGATGAGAGAAAGGGAAATGGGAGTGACTGTTTAATGGGCATAAGGCTTCTTTTTGGGGTGATGAAAATACAAACAGTCCCCGACTTATGATGGTTCCATTTGGCTTAGGATGTTTCAAATTTACAATGACACAAAAGTGATACACATTCAGTAGAAACCATACTTTGAGTACCCATGCAATCATTCTGTTTTTCACTTTCAGTATAGTATTCAGTAAATTCCATGAGCAATTCAACACTTTTAAAATGTATAAAATAGGCTTTGTGTTAGATGATTTTGTTCAACTGTGGGCTAATGTAAGTGTTTTGAGCACACTTAAGGTAGGTTAGGCTAAACTGTGATGTTTGGTAAATTGGATGAAACAAATGCATTTTTGACTTATTTATTGTTTTTTTGGGAGATGTAATCCCATTGTAAATTGAGGAGCATCTGTATTCTACAATTAGATAGTGATGATGGTTGCACAGTATTGTGAATATGTTAAACAATCACTGAATTGCACACTTTAAAATGGTGAATTTTATGTTATGTGAATTTTATCTCAAGTGAATTAAAAAACAAAAAACTGTCCTGCCTGTGTCAATGCAGATAAGAGACAGAACAATCAGATGGGTCAGTAGAGACTGCTAAAGAGTTGCCCCATTGTGAACTCTTCCTGGGAAGGACATGCAGTATCTCCCGCAGAATACCCACATTCTATCTTCCCATTTCCAGCTAAGTAAAGGGAGCAACGAGAGAAACAAGCCACAAGCTGACATGTGCCTCCTGAAGTTCAGAAAGCACAGAAGCTGGAGTATGAGTTCTGAGTTTCTCCTGAAAATGTGTCTCCATATAATGAAAGACATAGGATTGGGTGAGAGATCCGGTTCTATAACAAATCTTGGGCAATTTACAAAAACCAACTGGAGCAGACCAAGAGAAGAACAGGATGCTGTAGGAGCCGAGTGCACTTCCATTGCCGGTAGGCAAAGGTATGTGTTTCTTGGGGGTTCAAGCTAAGTCACACTGTAAAAATCCTATTAAGAGTGCTGCCCGCCAGAGTGAGGAGATTCCACAGGAAGCTCCTGCATACGGCTATCAGGGACCGCACTGAACTCCATCTCCAAAGAACACCCAGCGTGCCTCACGCCAAAAAGAGAGGAAACAAGATATCTGCCAGTGTATAAATTCCACCTGATTACAGGAGGCATGCTAGCATCAAAGGAAATAAAGAATGTGAAAGTCCTTCTTCAGACATAAAATGCTATTGAAGTGTTAATTATTGTAAAAATGACTTAGAATCATCAAACATGTGCCATTAACATTTTCTTGTCTCCTGTCTCTAATTCTTCAAGTCTTTGATTACAACCTGATATAATTCTGGAAATCACAAGGCTAGAGAGAACTCCTGCAATTTCACCAACTCAAATCACTGTCTCCAGGCAGAAGGTATTTCCAAACCCAGCTAGACACTCACATGACCACACACCCTTCTTAGCATACTAGTTTCAGAATTATGTCCAGTGTCAAGCCACATTCTACAATCCCTTAGAGTCATTACCGAATGGTCAAAAATGCCAGTGTATTATGTCATGTGGAAGAGGCCAGAGGAATATCTATCGCATCCTATTTTAAACTCCTGAGAAGGCAACTCAACCATCTGTCTTGGCAACCCATTCTAGGTTGGAAACACCCTGGCAGAAATGTCTCTCTTCTGTTTAATCTAAATCCTTCAAATAGAACCTTGAGATAATTGCATCCCATTTCATTTTCAAATAATTTGGAACACAGTTGTTTACCATCTGAGTTATAGGATTATATAATGTCACAGGGCTGTGGTGGGCAATAAATGACATAGCTCAGTGTCTGGCACAGTGTAATAGCTGTGAAAACACATAATAATGGCTCAGTACATATTTATTATTACCATCATTACATATGTAAGGACTCTGTAACAACTCAAAATAATTTAAGCTAATAAAGGGGGGTGAGATAGAAAATGTAATTAAAAAGGAAGTAAAAATATCCAGTGGCCTTCAGGTACTACCAGATCCAGGACTCAAAGAATGTTAGCAGGGCTCTTATTTCCCTTTCTTCCCCTTGGTTTTTAAGACACGCTTTTAAAGTATAAGATAAGGACAGCAACCAGCAGATTCAGGTGGGGTAAAACATATCTTAATCACTTTGAATAGGTTCTCTATTCATCAGTTCATGTATCAAAAATTTATTGAATGTGAACATTAAGCAGGGTTCTAGGAGCTGAGAATACAGCAATGTCCAAGACAGATAAAACTGCTGCCCTCTCGGAATTTACCTCCTAGTGGAAAGAGGGAATCTGTTAGAAGAAAGGAAAGGGATGCCAGAAAGATAAAAATGTTATCCTCCACAAAATAAGGTCATATTTTATACCTTAAGATCAACTCTTATCTTTCTTTCCTCCCAGCTAGTAAACTCAATCCTTTTACAACCTTCTTCCCCTTTCACCAACATGTGAAACTCCCCAGATCAGGTCTTCAAATGGATAAATAGCCTTGTCTATGGATTTTGAGTGCATTTAGTTTACTCATGCTGTGCAGTCTCTGCATAGTGTTTCTACAATATGCCTGTAGCTATAATAATAAAACCTTCCTGTTTTCATTTTTTAAATCACTTATTCTTTTTAGACTATTTTTGCACTAAATACAGGTCTTTCTTCTGCCTTCATGGTTTCCTTTAAATAGGATGTTAATTAACTAGCAAAATCCTACAAAAACCTGGTCATTTATTAGTCATTTAAAAAGTATACCTCTGAGCAATTTTAATTCTAATCCTCTGTGTTAACCATTCTAAATCTATAAAATTGAAGGCCAGGAGACCAAGTTTTTTGATAACCCCCGCCCACGAAGTGTGGCCTAATACTAGAAAATCTCAACCTCTCCCTCTCCCCTGGAAGTGCACAGTGAGGAATGCTTGCACGAAGCATTTAAGCTGAATTCTTATGCTAAAATTCAACTTCTCCTGAAACAAATTGATCTGAATCAACCTGTCCTCATCTGAAAATGTCTAGATTTATCAGCGCTATCCCGGTTTTATTCCACAAACAATTCTATTTAAATTAGTTGTTGGTCTAACAGATCTGAACCACCATAGCAATCATTCATGGACTATGTAGAAAACGACTTTCACTAAATTCAAGACTGCTCATCACTAAATTCAAGATTGCTCAAGTGAAAAAGTGCGGCGGGGAGGGGAGGAAGAGTTGGTTGTCCTCATCATTTTTATGTTTAAGTAATATTACAAGTTATCTGGCCTGCCCCAACTGTTTTCTAAATTTGGTTGCTTTTCATTCCATTCTACTGTGGTTGGCATCTTTTGTCAGAGCATTAATTTATTTCTTTTAATCCAGATATAATGGCCAAATGGGCCATTTGGCTCCATCAAATCCCATCGTTAAAACTTATCTTGGAATTAAACAAAAATGGATTTTTAATTGTAGAGCTCATCAGCCTCACAGCCTCCACCTCATTACTGAATCGCCCTTTCGGTTTGCACCTTCCGCGCCTACTGAACCAAACACAGTGCGCAAGTCGGCGCCGGCATCTCTGGAAGGGATGCAGAGCCTCCGCGCACAGGCCCCTTAAGTTCCTGTCCCGCGCGCGTCCGAAGCACGCTTGCAAAAGACAGGGAGGTGGCGGGGACAGAGAGAAGAGACAGAGAGAGAACGAAAGAAAAAAGAGAAGAGGGAAAGTAGAAGAGAGAACAAAGAAAATGAAACAAAGGTCTGCTTTGGGTTATTATTATTATTTAGGTTAATACCCTTATCTTTGCACTCCAGCCGGAAGGTCGACTCCAAGCCTTCTTGCCTGCCCTCCTGCTTCTTGAATTGGACACCATCCCTGTTGCCGCCTCCAGAGTTAGGAAAGGGACAGAACTTTCTGAGGGAGGTGAGGGGTGTCCCCGCGGCGTTTTGCCGGTTACTTCCTCCCGGCAGAGATCTCTGTGGGGAGGAAACATTCCCGACTTCCCTCCCCGGGACCTCCTCCCCAAATGCGAGCGGGGACGTCAGGCTGCTTCTGGGTTTATTTTATAAACCCTGACAGTCAATTGCACTTGGCGCCGGCAAAGCCTCCATGGCCCTCGCCCCAAAGCAAAGCTGTAATAGGTCCGAGGACTCCATGGTCTGGGTGGCGAAGTGGGTCTCCAAGGGCGAGATCCCCCTCCCTCGGTGGCTGGGCGTGTCCCCTTTAGCCTTCCTGGACCCATTCCCTCCCGGCTTGGAGCTGGACGAACGGACGTAATAGGTAGGCGAGCCTGTGGGGGCGTCTTGACCCCAGGACGAGAGTCTGGGCCTCGGGTGTGGAGCCCTGCCTCCTCCCCGCTCTGCTCGGCAGTTCCAGAGGTCCAGGTGGGGGCGGGAGGAGGAAGGCGGGAAGAGGCGGCGAGGCCGCGGGGCGGGATGAGGGGGCGCCGGCCGCCTCTCGGATTGGCTGCGCTGCCGCCCCCTCCGCATCGCGCGCCCCCTCCGCACCGCGCGCCCCCCACCACGCGCCCAGCCGGCTCCCTCCCGCAGGCTCCGAGCTGCGGCCCGCGAAAGGCAGGACGCGCAGGGTTGGGACCGGCCCCCCAGCCCCGCTCCCGGCCCCGGGCGCGCGGGCACCCCGGGTCCTGCAGCCTCCCGAGCGCGGAGAGGCGGGGCCGTCCGCTCCCGCCCGGCTGCCCGCGCCCCATCCCGTCCCGCGGCCCCTGCTCCAGGAGCCGGGCGCCCTGCGCGAGGGCACTCGGCTGCCAGAGCGCCGAGGCAGTACCTTTAGCCTGCGATGAGAGGAACCCGGGAGAGCCCCCGGGAGCCCACGGAGAGCTTGGCTGCTGCGCCCAGGGTTACTGCTGCCGCCGCGGCTGCTTGAAACTCCTCAAAGTTGAGAGCCGGCGAGAGGCTGCCGCCCTCCGGGAGCCTGAGGGAAAGGAAGTCGGAAGGTGCAAGAGCGACAGACACTGACGCGCAGACCTTCGGAAGGCACCGCGTCGGCAGCCTCCCCGGAGCCAGCCAGGCTCCTCAGCTCTGTGAGTTATTTTCTGGATGGGTGCTTGCTAAGCCTTTCCGTTTAATTGTTTGTAGGCTACGTTTGCGTATAGTTGTGTCTGTTGGAGGAAGTTTAAAAAAAAAAAAAAAAACGCAGGCTGCACCTTAGGAAAAAAATGAGTTTTTGATGGTGGGTGAGACGGTGGGTTGTATGGAGAGAATGTGACTGTAAATGTCTATTAGCAGGACTAACCCAGGAAAGAATAAATTTAACAATAAAGAGGAAACACAGAGCTCCCCAGTGTGAAATAAAATCCATTTCAAAAGTTATTGGAAAGAAAGTAGGGTATGGCTCTTATGGGCTAACTAGTGGTAGTCAGCTTCTGCTTTTTACCCCCTCCTAAATATTAATTGTTTGCCAGGTTCACTGGTGGGAGGCTGAGCCGGTGGAAAAGACACCGGGAAGAGACTCAGAGGCGACCATAATGTCGTTACGTGTACACACACTGCCCACCCTGCTTGGAGCCGTGAGACCGGGCTGCAGGGAGCTGCTGTGTTTGCTGGTGATCACAGTGACTGTGGGCCCTGGCACCTCTGGGGTGTGCCCCACCGCTTGCATCTGTGCCACTGACATCGTCAGCTGCACCAACAAAAACCTGTCCAAGGTGCCTGGGAACCTTTTCAGACTGATTAAGAGACTGGACCTGAGTTATAACAGAATTGGGCTTCTGGATTCTGAGTGGATTCCAGTATCATTTGCAAAGCTGAACACCCTAATTATTCGTCATAACAACATCACCAGCATTTCCACGGGCAGTTTTTCCACAACTCCAAATTTGAAGTGTCTTGACTTATCGTCCAATAAGCTGAAGACGGTGAAAAATGCTGTATTCCAAGAGTTGAAGGTTCTGGAAGTGCTTCTGCTTTACAACAATCACATTTCCTATCTTGATCCTTCAGCGTTTGGAGGCCTCTCCCAGTTGCAGAAACTCTACTTAAGTGGAAATTTTCTCACACAGTTTCCAATGGATTTGTATGTTGGAAGGTTCAAGCTGGCAGAACTCATGTTTTTAGATGTTTCTTATAACCGAATTCCTTCCATGCCAATGCACCATATAAATTTAGTGCCAGGAAAACAGCTGAGAGGCATCTACCTTCATGGAAACCCATTTGTCTGTGACTGTTCCCTATACTCCTTGCTGGTGTTTTGGTATCGTAGGCACTTTAGCTCAGTGATGGATTTTAAGAACGATTACACCTGTCGCCTGTGGTCTGACTCCAGGCACTCGCGTCAGGTGCTTCTGCTCCAGGATAGCTTTATGAATTGCTCTGACAGCATCATCAATGGTTCCTTTCGTGCGCTTGGCTTTATTCATGAAGCTCAGGTAGGGGAAAGACTGCTTGTCCACTGTGACAGCAAGGCAGGTAATGCAAATACCGATTTCATCTGGGTGGGTCCAGATAACAGACTGCTAGAGCCGGATAAAGAGATGGAAAACTTTCACGTGTTTCACAATGGAAGTCTGGTTATAGAAAGCCCTCGTTTTGAGGATGCTGGAGTGTATTCTTGTATCGCAATGAATAGGCAACGCCTGTTAAATGAAACTGTGGACGTCACAATAAATGTGAGCAATTTCACTGTAAGCAGATCTCATGCTCATGAGACATTTAACACAGCTTTTACCACTCTTGCTGCTTGCGTGGCCAGTATAGTTTTGGTACTTTTGTACCTCTATCTGACTCCGTGTCCCTGCAAGTGTAAAACCAAGAGACAAAAAAATATGCTACACCAAAGCAATGCTCATTCATCGATTCTCAGTCCTGGCCCCGCTAGTGATGCCTCCGCGGATGAACGGAAGGCAGGTGCAGGTAAAAGAGTGGTGTTTTTGGAACCCCTGAAGGACACTGCAGCAGGGCAGAACGGGAAAGTCAGGCTCTTTCCCAGCGAGGCAGTGATAGCTGAGGGCATCCTGAAGTCCACGAGGGGGAAATCTGACTCAGATTCAGTCAATTCAGTGTTTTCTGACACACCTTTTGTGGCATCCACTTAATTTGTGCCTATATTTGTATGATGTCATAATTTAATCTCTTCATATTTAACTTTGTGTGTGCTCTGCAAAATAAACAGAGGACAGAAATTGTGTTGTTTTGTTTTTTGAAATACAATCAAATGGTCTCTTAACATGATTGGTAGGAGATGAGGTAAAGCACTTTAGTTCCTCAATGTGCCAGAGAAAGATGGGGTTGTTTTCCAAAGATTAAGTTCTAGATGACAATATCTTAGTCTTTAGCACTATTGATAATTTCAGAGCAGGCCCAGAGGTAATGTGACTCCCATTGTCACTTTATTTAGGGTATTGAAAGAAAAAATAAATTTTATGTATTCGTGTCCTTTAAAAATAGACTGTGCTACTTATTAGGACCAAAGTTGAGTTATTTTAAAGAAAAGCACTAGTGTTCAATTTCATTTTTAAAAGTTGTAGAAAGAAGAATCAAGCATCAATTAATTGTAAAGCCTAAAGCAAAGTTAGATTTGGGGATTATTCAGCCAAAATTACCATTTCAGACCAGAATGAATAGATGACAGTGGTAAAATGTACTGGATAATGCCACATCCTATATGGTGTTATATAAATAGTGCAAGGAAAGTACAACTGTTTGCCTGTCTTCTTTTCATTCTGTACATTCTTTCCATTCTGTATCTTTGTAAAAAAGATTTCATTGAAAATTTAAAGTCATCATAATTTGTTGCCATAAATGTGTAAGTGTCAATACCAAAATGTCTGAGTAACTTCTTAAATCTCTGTTCTAGGAAACTAATATTGGTTCATGTGCTCGTGTATATGTAAATCTTAAATTATGTGAACTATTAAATAGATCCTATTGTACTGTGCTTTGGACATCTGAATTAATGTAAATACATGTAATCTGTGACTTGATGTTTTATTTGGCTACTTAAAAACATAAATCTAAATGTTTTATGTTCTCAGATTATGCTATTTTGTATAAAGCACCACCGATAGCAAATCTCTCTCTAAAAGTCTTATAGTAAAGTTTATTTTTCTTAAGGAGGAGAGGAAGACTTTAATGTGTTGTAGATCAACTTGTACCTTCTATGTGACGTTTTACCCTGATATCATTATGCACTTTAACCAGATTCAGAAAACACTTAAACTCTTATTTTGCAACAAGTGAGAGCCCAGGAGACCTCCTTATTATCCCGTCTCTGCTATGAGGCAATCAAGTACCCTCTCTGAACCTAGGTTCCCTCAGCTGTAAAACAAAGGTTTCAAACCAGATGGTGTTTAAGGTTTCTCCCCATACTGGAATGATGATTTCTTGGTGGTCTTAGCATCATCACAGACCTATACTGGCTTTCTGAGACACTACTACATACTGAAAGAATAAAGGAATGGGATTAAGATAGACTAGCATAGCAGTGTACAGCTTGAAGGGACGTTCCACATCACCACTCCAGCTCCTTCTGTTTTCTCAGGGACAAATGAGGCCCAGAGAGAATATGGCATGTCTAAGTTCAAACAGTGGCAAGGATAGAAGGAGAGCTGGAGTTTAGCATTCTCCCTGGTGAAGATCAGACGTCCAAAGAAACAACTCCTTTTCAAGGGATGGGCATAGAAAAGGAACCAAGGATTCAGATAAAAAGTGATCAAAACATGGCAAAGGAGAATCAAGGATTCTTCTTTGGGAAAAATATTGCAGAGAAGTAGATAAAGATGGAAGATCAACCACTTACTTTGGCAGTAGTGGTTTTCTGTGAATGAATCAGTAATAAAAATAGTAATAACAATAATAATGGATGCATGGTGAGAACTCCCTAAGTGCCATGTGGGACTTTCAGTGGCAGACTGGACAGTGGGAAGTTAAGGAACAAGTAGCCAGTAAGTGTCCTTTTAGGGAACAGGATGTAGACCTGCTGCTCAGTAGCATTGAAAATGTCTTATTGGATGGTGTTAAAAATTACTAACACCTCTTAAACACAGACCTCACCCTTTGGACAATATCCTTCAGAGCCAGCGATGTTACAAGCAAGCATTTTATTCTGCTTACTGCCATTAAAATAGAATTCTGTGACTTGTAGGACCTTAGAAATCATCACCTCTTCTTCCTTTATAGAAACGCAGACTCAGGAAATGTTGTGTTTGTTTAGGATCATACTGCTAGTCTGGACACAAGGAAAGCCACTTGATCCATGAAAGCTCTCCAGCAATGGAAGGGCTGCCACAAGGGGCCATGAATACTCTGGGAGTGTGGTAGAGCTGGGACTATCCTCTCACAGGGAAATTGGAAAGAGGATCCCTGAATTAAATCTTTTTTGGAAGGGATCCCTAAGGGTCTTCGATTCCTCAAATCCTTGATCCTATGAAAATAAGTGTTGTATTTGGCAGGGAAATATGGACAGTATTAAGGGTAGGGAGTGGCTCTCTGGCAAAATGATAGGATGAACTGAGACAGAAACTAAGATACTTATAACCAAAACAAATCAACCAAACAAACAGAAAATCCCAAACACTGAAAAGGAAAGCTGTGTTTTGAACAAAAGTAGGAAGGCATGTTGGTTTAAAAAAAAAGTATGAAACTGAATGTTGTGATGTAGAATTTTATTTTAAGTCCTTGCATGTATCAGTTTTTTGATAGTAGCCTGATCACATATATTTTAAATATAGGAACAAAAGTAATTTATCCTTCTAAAATGTATCTCACTGAGACCTTTTATATAATTTTCTTTCCAAGTAATAATCTGGATTTATGTAACTGGGTTATTTTTTAAGCCACTTAGAATTTTTTATTTTATAGTTGTGAAAACTCACTGGAGAAATCAATCAAAGATCATAGAAGTGAAATTTTCCAAGGCTTAGAGTATTTTTGCATTATAACAAAGATACTGGGTCCACCATTCTCTGCGTACATATGATAATATATTCTATAGTTGTCAGTTAAAATTTTAAACACACTTTCAAGATCTAGAATCTGAAAGAAGGACCTAAAAGATTTTCTTATTTATAATCAATTTCTGCATTACTCTTCACTGTTCAGTCTAGACACATTAAACTATATTCATTTTTTAGCTTTAATTGCTTGAACTATTTGCATGGAAAATGTTTTTTATATTTAAACATTTTTCTAATGCTAATCAGAAGGGACGTTAAGTGAAACTTACGGGGTTGGAAACATGAGAGAACTGGGAAGACACACTACCAGTTGAAATTCCAAAAAGATATTTGATTTGGGATCATCCTGCGAAGCACTATTGAGACAGGAATACAGCCTAAGCATCCTACAGCATCATTGCATTTCTTTTGTCTTTTTTTTGAGACGAAGTCTTACTGTGTCGCCCAGGCTGGAGTGCACGATGTTGGCTCACTGCAACCTCTGCCTCCCAGGTTCAGGCAATTCTCCTGCCTCAGCCTCCTGAGTAGTTGGGATTACAGGCGTGTGCCACCACGCCTAGCTAATTTTTGTATTTTTAGTAGAGATGAGGTTTCACCATGTTGATCAGGCTGGTCTCGAACTCCTGACCTCGTGATCCATCCGCCTTGGCCTCCCAAAGTGCTGGGATTACAGGCGTGAGCCACCGCACCCGGCCCATTGCTTTTCTTTTGTCATAACTGTTGCTAGCTTGGTGTCACCTTCCATTGTCTTCTGGTTTACCAAGTGATCTAGCAGTAGGTTCAAAACTAGGCTTCTCAATAGACTTCCAGGGGAAAGTTAAACAAGCAAGGGTTTCCAGCAGCTACCCCCTGCACACTCCTCAACCAAAGATTCTGATTCAAGAAGTTTGGGATAAGAACTGCCCAACTATTTTTTAAAAACTTTACTGTGACATTCTGATTCTACATATTTTGATGAAACAGATCCTGAAACGAGACCATAGCAAATTGTGTATTTGAGGCTATGTCCAAATACATTCCTCTTACTTGCTAATACATTTATTAATAAAAATTAAAATCTTAGCCCTCTAAAAATACTCTCATATATTAGAAAAACAGAAGAGTTTGATTCACGGGCACTAAATGAAACATGGAGTAAATTGGCTGTAATTCATGACTTATATTTTCTAAATTGGGGAACATGGAATAATTACTTTGAGATGACTATATTCCTGATTCTTTCATTTGTTAAAACTATTTTTAGTTTGAAGCAGCTGTAACAGATTGGGTCCTAACAATGAGCTTTGGAACTTTCAAATTTGATTAGATTATAGTAAAGTGAGGACATATTCCAAGGATGTTTGAGTGCAGATTTCATCTACAGGGACGCAAACTCTTCGCTTTTCCAATATATTAGAATAATGTTTTTTAAAGAAAGCACAAGATTCTTTTCATGGTTCTCTCATTCCTCCCTGCTCAAGAGCCAGACCCCCAATTCATGATTTAATTTATTATAATATGAAAGTTAGTGTGGAAAGATGAGGATTAATTTGCCCTTACAAGTATTATTGGGTGGTAATATATAAAAAGTAGAGATAAAAACCTCTTGAATAATTGAGAGGACTGCTTAAGCAGCCATTGTTGCTTGTGTATAGATGCTAGGGAAGGAAGCTCTTTTACTATAAGGACCAGAGCATGGAAAAATAGACACTTTGTTCATTTTTAAATGTGCATATGGCATTTATAGTGGTTTTAACTTATCAAGCACTTACTAAACACCAGGCACGCTGTGTGAGATCATTTATATTTATTATCATTCCTTGTCATAGCAGCCTTAAAAGATGGGAAATACTACTCTGTTACATATAGTAAAAAGCAACTCAGAAAGGATAAATCATTTTCCCAGGTGACCGAGTTAACAAGCTGTTTTTATCATGATAATCATTTAAAAAATATCTCTCCACAGTACTCACATAGACGTTTAACCAGTAGAATGACTTTATAAAGCATGAGTGGAAGTAAACTCTCTACAAATGTAAGAGTTGAATGAACTAATGCTCACAGCACGTCTGGGGAGAAGAGAAACGGAAGGTCAGGAGATTATAAATCATAATAAAGGTGAACATGGTTTTTTTCCTATAAAATACAATGTGTTACTAGTAGCAAAAGTTGAAATCTACCTTAGAAGAGATGAACTTGATAGACTGGTCCTTCTCCAGCCTATTGGCTCTTTTTAGTCCAGTTGCACTTCACACATGAAATTGCCTAATAACCAAAATAAATGTCTGCTTTATCATTATAAACTATATATCAAAATATTTAAATGAATAAGTGACTAATTTCAATACTTTAAAATTAGAACATGACCCGAATTTATGGGTAAATATTCTATTTGAGGGAATATCAGATAATTTGTTTTAAATTTCTTGGAAAGTAGCAGAGACAAGTCAGACCACATGGGAGATTTTTCCATCTAATTTAAAAAATATATTTCTTAAGATAATTTTAAAATTATTTCACAAGGTAGCCTCACTAGCTTACTTGATTAAACTTCCCTATGAGGTTAGCATATATTTTATGCTATATGTCAAATATATTTCAAAAAAATTTTTGTAGCGTCCACAGGATCTTAGCGTCATGGAGTCAAAAATCTAGGATCGAGGGTGATTACTTTGGTGATGAATGGCCAGTAGTAACCCAGAGAAGATTATTAGGCATTGCTAGATACTGTGGAAGCCATAAATGATTTATAATAACCACTTTATCCTCTTAAAGGAGATTACAGTACAACTGAGAGTGTAAACAAATAAACCTATTCAAAAAGAATGAAGAGTTAATCTATTTGTAACTATAATGGCCAATAGGAGGTGAGAAAGGAATATACTCAAAGATCTTGTTTTAACCAACTGGGCTAATGTGATACAGGTTTAAATACTACATAACCATCCCACAAATGCCACGAATATTACCGTAGCTAGATCTTGACCTGCAGCTAGCTGATGTTTTAGGGTTGTACATTACCATTCTTGATCAGATCTAGAGGAGACAGGGACCTTAAAATTTTGCACTGGTTCTCTATCTACACGCACAACCCTCATTTTCATACAGTTAGGCTGAAATCTTCTAAATGTGTCCTAGCCATGGCATGCAGAATGCGAATAAAAACAATAATAACATTTCTTATATGTAAGGTCCATGCTAATGGCTTTATATATTTTATCTCACATCTGTGAGGAGGATATTATTTTTAAGTCCACTTTACAGATGGAGACACTGAGGCTTAGGAATAGATGTGATTTGCCTAAAGATCATGTAGTAAAGGAGTCAGGATTTAAACCCAGTTGCCTGGATTCAGAGCCCAGTCTTTTAATGTCTCTCTTCTAATAAACTGTAATACTTCTCAGCTCCATAAGAGGGCCTTGCTCATCGTATTCCCTTAACCCTCCCGACTCCCTTTGTCTGGCTTGAGGCTACCTTTCCTTCAGTGGGCTGGCTCTGTTTCCAGGATTCTATTCTGCCTTTCCATGCTGCAGTTCCCTTAATCCTGGCAACTCACTGCTTTGGTCCTCAAGAAATGCTGGCTTATATTATTCTGCCTCTCTTTATATTCCCCCTTTTCCTGACTCAGATCCTTAGCTTCTAGAGGATGTGTCTTCGAGCTCTTTATCTAGTACTTATAGTACTTAGCACGTTGGATGTGTTTGCATGTCTTAGCTTTTTAATTCTATTCATTCATCCATTCATTCATGCATTCCATAAATAGTATTGAATACCTAATGTATGCCAGTCCCTGTGCTTGACCCAGAGATCAATGATATCAAGCTGCTCCCAGGTTTCAAAAAGAGGCAGAAATAAAGTTTTATCATGGGGCCAGTGCCCTGATATAGAAATGCCCAAAGACAGGGAGGTCAGGGAAAGATTCCTGGAAGAAATAATGACCAAGTGTCAGCTTCAAGGAAGACTATGTTTAGAGAATCTGCACAGCTGAAAATGCAGGAGATGGAAGGCAAGACATGAATTCACAGGTCCATGGGAATTCTACTAAAGTGGCTGTTGGGAGATCAGAGTGCTGGTGTCCCAGGAACTATCTTATAATGAGGCCCTTCGATAATTTGATTACTAGACCCTTTGGATGGGGGTTCAGAGTGAAGTTTCCTTATTTCACATTCCTCTCTCTACACTAAAAATGTAGCTGCCATGTATTCCTATTTCATAGCTCTTCAAGGAGGACGCATATGAAATTGGCTCATGTCAATGCTTATAGCATATTTTGCTAGGCTAAAAAGTTAGAAATATTAGCTTCTCTTGTGTAACATTGTGGGCTTAACACTGTAATGATGAAATAATCCTACTTAATTCAGTTATCACTCTATAGACCAAGACCTGTCTTAGAGCCAATGTTTACCCAGGCCTCACTGTAATTAAATTTGCATTGCTAGCTCAGATATTGATCTAAGCTAGTTTTATAAGAGTGAATGATTTGGGTGGGAAGAAACAGAAAGATGTGATTTTCAAGAAGGGAAAAAAACATCAGACTGACCTGCAGAATTAAATCACAATAGTTCAGGCTGCTTTCTGAGCATTTGTGTGCATTTTTGCCCTAACTCAGCCTGGTTAAATACTTCTCTAAAGCATTTTTGTTTGCACAAATCTTTCTCAAAGTCTAGGCATGTAGAGCTATTAAGGTTTTTTTTTAAGTCTGTTTTTTCAATTGTATTCTTTTTTTCATAAAAAGTATTTTGCCTGAGGTGAAAATACAATGCAAGGTCTGTGATGTGAAAGCTTAAAGAAGTTGCATTTTTTTATTTGTTCTCAGTTTTTTAATATTCATACTTAATTATGACCTTAGGGAAGCCTTCAGCTCTCAATGTGACCTACTTCAAATCAGTGGAGAAAATAGCAAATATCTCCCCTAAGCAACCATTTATAATAACTCTGACGTTTCCCCAAAACCCAGAGGAAATGTAATGCTTGTTCCTTGGCCAAGTTTGTCAGGAGCTATTTGTGTTAATAAATCTTACTTATGTAAAGATTCAATTGAAAAGCATATAATTGACTATTGTATATAATTTGTAATAAGGACCTTAATTAGCTATAGTACAAGGTGATTTGAATGACAGATGTATTATTACATTTTTTTCTGGCTTAATTGGTCAAAATTAAGCATCTTAGGAATTTGGCAGGGTTGTTGAAAATGAAATTATATACAGCCCCATACAAGGGCTGAGGTTCCTAAACTAGAGCAGGCATTGCTCTGTAGAGATTTTCTATACACAGTGGCAAGGCTAACTCCCCTGCTGTTTGTCACTTAGGGTATTCAGCTTTTAAGTACCACACACTGGGGAGATGGGAGTGTTATCTACCAGTATTAAGCACATCTCATACTTTTCTTGAATGTAGGGGCAGTTGCCAGAATTTCTGCCAGGCAATGAAGCCTCTTCCCACATTATCTAAAGATTTAGAGGAGATAGAGGCAGAGGCATTTATAGGAAGTTTTCCCTGGCTACATCTTCATCTCCTCTACTTATCTCTGGAAAAATGCTTGGAACACATGTTTATTATTTGATACCAAAACCACCTTAAAGATACTCAACTATAGTTACTTGCCCTTCAGCCTCACAACACATACTGTCTTTTTAAAGCATTAGTGAGTCCTTTATGTGCCGGGTACCAAGCGTTATACTATCTATGGGCATTTCCATGCAAAGTGTTTATATATGAGGCTGAAATGCCTTCCAGGTTCTTCACATGACCTTTCTCGTTTCAGTCAAATGGCAATTCCGTTCTTCCAGTTGCTCAGCTCCAAAACCTTGGTGTCATCTTTGACTGCTCTTCTGCCTTTACTCCCTATACCTGATATGCATGAACATTTTCTTGGTTCTGCCTTCAGACTATACCTGGAGTCTGAGCTCTTCTCACTACCTCCACTGGATCGCACATCCCAGCTACCAGCTAACTTCCTCCCTGGATGATTGCAGTATCTGACTGGCCTCCCTGCATCTATCCGTCCCCTCCTGGGGTCTGTTCTTAAAGCTCAGGACCCCTCTCAGCAGAAGGCAGCTCATGCCCTTCCTCTGACTACTCACTGGAGGCACATGTAGAGATTTTAAAAACATCTGCAGTCCTGGGCTCCACTGCAGGAGATTCTGATTCACTTGGTTTAAAAGCTCCACAGGGGATTCTCAAGTGCAGCAGTGGTTGAGCCCTTATTTAGGTCTGCCTGTGTCCACCCCAGCCAGTTCTCCACCTGCATTTCCCACCACTCTGTACCACACTCACTGTGCTCTCATTCGCCAACCTCTGTGTGCACCAAGCTGGCTACCCCTCAGGCTTCTGCCCTTCTTCTGAAACACTCCCCCTATGCCGGCCCAACTGGCTCAGCCTCCTTCAGGTCTTTGCTCAGCCTGGCCTCTGACCAGGTTAATTAAAGTCGATTCCCCCACTCAGTCCCAAGCCCTCCCACCCCATCCCATCCCTGTCACATCCATCTCCATCTGGCTTCTACATCTTTTATTACTATGTAAGTTCCACAAGGACAGGCATTTTTATCTGTTTTGTTTGGCGTTGGATCCCCAGTGCCCAGAACAGAACCTGGCCCAGTAATGATAAATATTTGTCAGAAGAATGAAAGCCTGGGAAGGAGCTGTAAGAGGGCCCACCGTAATAAACTCCGAGGTATGGAAAGGCCACAATAGGCATGGACTGTTTACAATATGGTTGATTTCCAAGTGGCACATTTTCTACTTTGCTCCATGGTTTGTGACATTCTTTACCTCCCTAAAAGAGCACACGAAGAGTTTTGCCATATTCAGTGATAAATAAGCTGTCTAAATACATCTAAGTACCCATTTAGCATGTATTTCCCAGTTGTTTAAGGCATCCCATTTGGTATTTATGAGAGGATGTCATGCTGAGTACAGAGAAACAGGAAGCCTGATGTCTGTCTCCTCTCAGCATCTGCTAACAGAGTAATGCCAATTAGCATGTGTCAAGGGCCTGAAAGGAATCAGACTGGTCTTAAAAGGTATCAGGCAGTAGACCTGACATAAATTTAATAAGCTGTCTTTTACCTTTGGAGCAGGTTGTTTTTTTTCTTTGAATCCAGCTCTATCAGGAGAAATTTTGACTGCTTTAGTGAGTAAATGGCAGAGATGCAGTATTTACTCAGCCAGAGATGACCTCTGTAGAGGTTGCGTGGTCTGACAGGCCAATTAACTGTTCTCCTGTTGATACTTGGAAACTTCCAGCAACTTCCATGGCAACATATTTTTTTTAAATTAATTCCTGGTATGAAGGGAAACTTCTATCACTAGAGAGAAAACAAAGCAAAAAATAAACCTGAGTAGAGTCGGGTATGTATGCAGTATGGGGATGGGCCACTCAGCATATCCACCCGCTGCAAGGAGGAGCATGGGGAGAGTAAGTTTGTGATGGTGGATATGAAGTGCCTTGTGAACTGTGAAATGCAAGGTGAGGACAACTACGAAAGATGACACTGGGCCAGTTTCAGTAGCTCAAGTGACCCTCTCACTTCTATCAGTGTTTCCAGAGCAACTACTTCTCTCCTTCACCTCAACTTCTCTTTGCTTTCCATTGAGAGTTCATGTAATATTAAACCCAAGAGAGCAGTGAACAATGTAACGTTTCCAGTAGGTTAATCTTCTTGGCGTGTTGTGCTCTGAAGTGTTAAAGCAATTTTTTCAACTCCATGCCATTGTCATCTCATCAACCTAATTTCTGGCTATTAACAATAAAACCAAAGAAGAAGAAGTGACAATGAAAAATGAATAGAGTTATAATATTTATTGGGTACTTACCATGTGCCAATCATTGTTTAGGCATATTCTCTGAGCTAGCTCATGTAATCCTCCTAACAACCTCTGTGTTAGGATGACTGTGAAATCCACCTGACCTATGAGCAAACTGCAGCACCCAGAGATTTAAAAACTTGCCCAAGATCACACAGCTGGTAAATGGCACAACCAGGATTCATACGCGTTGTTTCATTTAATCTAGATGACAACACTTGAAGTAAGTACTGTTGCCCATTTTACATATGAGAAAATTGAAAGAAATGAATTACTCACCCCAGGCCATGTGGCTAGTACGTAGGAAGTTAAGATTAGAAACCGATTTGTCTGGCTTCAAAGTGCTTGGCTGTCTTTCTTGGTTAAGACCCACTCTTTTTGATTTATTATTAACATTCTAATTTTGGAAAAACCATAACTTTTGCTGGAAGTAGGCATTTGGATACATTGGGTGTTAGGTAAAAATTCTATAATTTTTGGCTTAATTTAAAGAAGAATAACCAGTACATGAAAATCTGAGCAGCAACACGTTAGCGTTGCCAAAAGTGACTGCTGTCGGCCCTGGTGACTATATTCTGTGCTTGGCACAGTGCTAAATTCTTTGCTTACATAATCACAAAGAGGTAAGCTATCCCTGTGAAGTAGACATTATTAGACCCACTTTCAGATGGGAAAATTGCCAGAAGTTATGTAACGTAGCTAGTGGATAGCCAGGATGGGATCTTACCTCACATCCCTTGATCCCAAAGCCTGTGATCATTGCATGGCCACACAGTCCTCTCTTTACCAGTGGTCAGTGCAAAGGCCACATGCTGATGGGTACCCAGACAGCCTAACCACACCATTAAAAAGAATTGTAGTGGAGTAATTAAGAATGTTTGTCATTGCATTGAAGAACTTTGAGTGCGAGCTGAAGAGCCAAGTCCTTACCTGAGCTTGTCTGAATCAGTTTATCGCAGACAGCAGTCTGGTTCTGTGGTCCCCACCAGCCATCTCAGAGAAGGATGCTACTATTGGCCATGAGAAAGACCCTTTAAGATTGAAAATATTCATTGCAAATCTAACATTTCTGTTGGAAAAAGAATTCCAAGAGCATATCCTATGTGCACCAGGTTGAGTAACACCTTAATACCTGTGCCAAAAAGTAGACAGTGAAGCCATTTGGTGCACAAACTCTTCTTTATGTTCACAGATATGTTAAGATTATTTTACTCATTGTTTTAAATATTCACATTCATTCGCTTTCTGGCAACTTCCAGAACGTATACTGACAGCTGGATAAAATTAACTGAATGTATACAGTAAAAATATTTCTGAAAATAGGAGCAGCATTATCATTTTGACAGCAGCCACAAAATTTATGTTCCTATGTATTATTCATGTTTATAGTCTTATGATTGTTTTTATTCTCATGGAAAAATGTCCGCTGAATTTGGCACCCAGTATTATTTGTTCTATTTAATTTTCTCTCTTCTCCTTCCATGTCTCTTCTCCTCCCCTCCTTCCCTCCCTCCCTTCCTTCCTTCCTCCCTCCCTCCCTTCCTCCCTTCCTCTCTCTCTCCCTCTCTCTGTTTTTTTTTTTTNTTCTCTGTCTCTTTTCTCTCTCTCTCTTCTTTTTTTCTTTATTCTTTTTTATTAAAATGCAGTTTCATAATAATTTAGTGCTAGTCTAGGAAAGCTTTGGTCCTTCTCTCCTACACTAATATATTTTTTAGATTCTCACAGTTTGGAGTCTGCTAATATATGTCATTTGCAGTCTAAAAACACGCTATGTTTTATCATTCAGCTCAATTTCTAACATTAAGTTTAAATCATTACTATCACCAGTATTTCTTAAATGGTATGTAACCAGGAGAGATTACCCTTCTGTGTTACTCCTAAAGGTGTTGCCATTTCAGTAAATGCCAGATTAATGCAGGGAGGGAGACAACCATATTCAATCCACTATAATTCCATTTCACCTACCCTTAAATATTACTTTAAGATGTCATAAAATATCCCATAATATTATCAAGACTGACATTCTGAGTCATTATAACTAATATGTTTCTGAGAAATACGTAACTTTAAGTTTTCAAAATATGTATCTCATTAGTGTCCAGATTTTTTTTAATGATAAGACAAATTTGTTGACTGATAAAATGGGGCAGCATAAAGCTCTGAAATCATTGCAGATCAAGAAATTTAATCCAGGTGTTTCTGTTATCAATCTATTGTTTTTTAAAGCCTTTAAAAATAGTAACAGAAGGCAGATACGGTGGTTCACACTGTAATCCTAGCAATTTGGGAGGCCAAGGCAGGTGGATCACTTCAAGTCAGGAGTTCAAGTCCACCCTGGCCAACATGGTGAAACCCCATCTCTACTAAAAATACAAAAATTAGCTGGGCATAGTGGTGCATGCTACTCAGAAAGCTGAGGCAGAAGAATCACTTGAACCCTGGAGGTGGAGGTTGCAGTGAGCTGAGCTTGTGCCATTGCACTCCATCCAGCCTGGGGGACAAGAGTGAAACTTTGTCTAAAAAAATGATAATAATAATAACCGAAACAACATTAATTCACCCTTTTCCAGTCTTCGAGCAGATTAAAATGCTAAAAATCAGTGGTTTCACTCTTAGCCAGTCAAAGATGATTCATATCATTAGGCAAAAACTTTTCCTAATGCAGAACTATTTATTTTTTGATAAACAGAGAATAAAGCACCTTCCTCTAAGCACTTGAATTTGATAACCAAGCTTCTACACACCAGAACATAGTCTTAAACAACCCATTACTCTCTAGAGACAATAAATTTTTGTAGCATTTTTTCTTTTTAAATTATGGCACCCTTTTTTCTCATTTTATTGTAGTTGTTGCCTGTTCTCACCAATTAAATTGTTGTCGTGAGAATCTGGTTATTTTAGAGTAGCCGTGGGCTTCAGACATGCTATCCCAAAATATGGACGCTTGGAATTTGAGAAAACAGAGGGAGCAGAGGCCATGCTCAACCTTCCCTTAACTCTCCTCTGTAGAGAAAATATCCTATTCAAGAGGCATCCTTCCTATACCTGGAGGGAAAGAACATTCTTATCTCTGAAGACAGGGACACAGGGAAGAATCTGAACAAACAGACCTTGCTAAATTCCTCTGTTTATTACCATTAGATCATACCCTCTTTGTCTATACTCTCTATGACTATACACCTCTTCATCAAACCTAAGTGTAAAAATACACATTTACCTGTTTCTTTTCATCTTAATTTCTGAAGGCCCCTATGTCACAAAAAAATATTAAATTAATGTATATACTCTTCTCTTGTTAATCTGTTTTGTTATAGGGGTTTCTGCTGTGAACCTAGGGATGGATGAAGAAAAGTTATTTTTCATTCCCTACAGTATATTAAATAAAATAATGGGAAACCATTGCTTGGAACTGAGTTTCTGCACCAGGCCCCAACAGACCAAACCAAAATGGAGTCACTAATGCTAAAGCTCCATAGCACCAAGTGAAAACTAAGTTTTCTGACCTTCCAAGGGAGAGCAATAACAGCCCAATTCCCAAACAGGCCAGTTTTAGTAGCATAATAAGTAAGTCCCCTCTGCTTTAACCTTTACAAGGAAAGTAGCTTTGAAACAACCAATCTGCTTTTTGTTCCTTCTTTCTGTTTTCTTCAGCCTTTTTCTGTCCGTAAATACTGCCAGGTTGCCAAGTGGAGTTCTAGGAACCCCTTCTGATTCTGAGAGCTACTTGATTTGGGAATTGTCCTTTGCTCACATGAACTCTATTAAATTTGTTTTAACTAAAGTTTTTTAAAAAATCAAATAGCATTAATATACATTTAAGTATTAGTATTTAAACAAATACTACTGCCTTTGGTCAAATAAGGTAAGTAATGATTTTCTTTAAAAAATACAGTAAGTAACGATTTTCTTAAAAAAAAAAATTTCTAGGTCAGTATAAGTTTTACTTATTTTCACATGAAGACATTCAAATCGTAGCTGTTAAATTTATATCTCTCTGTCCACTCAGCTCTCTCCCAACAGCAATCCTGGATTCTTCTGACATTGCTGTGACATAGCATATCTTTTGAGATCCTGAATATGACCTGCCACCTGATAAACATTCCTTTCATTTCCAATTTAACTTTCTTAACCTGTATTCGTTTCAAATAGGGAAATTAGATGCAGAACTAAATTTTGCCTTGCATAGAACACTTGTGATGGTGCAACTCTTCAGGATTGCATTCAAAATTCTCCTTGCAGCTTCGGGCAATGTTTCCAGTATTATCTCCCATAATTATTCCATTTAAGCAACTCACTCTAATCTGGCCTACTCAGATTCTTTAAAGAATCCTTCAAGAATGTACTCCCTAGCATTGTCCATTGACTGATAGTCTATTAATCTAAAAGACCTAACAGAAATTCCACTTCCATGAAGCCATTTTTGACCTTATTCATGTTAAAGCAACATTTTCCAAATATCTATTGGTTCTGATTTAAACCCTCCTTACAGGGTCCTTTTGAAGCAAGAAAGGGACATTCAATTTGCATTTGAAACAGACCCCTCTGGTGCTAATTTTGAAATGGGTAGGGGACAGAAATGAAATCAGGAAAACCAGGTAGAGGACCTTTACACTGGCCCAGGTACAAGAGGAAGGCAGGATTTTGGAGATACTGAAGAGGCACAATTTTTAGGATTTTATAATTGATTGAAATTAGGCAAATCATTTCAGAATCACGAGTCCACTAATAAAGTATGCACAAGGTGCTATAAGAGAACAAAGAATGGTGGCGGTGCTAACTGTCTAGAGAAGCCTCCTTGAGGATATAGTATCCCAGAGCAAGCCCTGAAGAAACAGTTTGTGAAGTGGTGTGGGAAGACGGGGATATCAGTCCAGCCCAAGAAAATAGTATGGTTAAAGGCTGAGGGACTGGGGAAAAATAAGTGCATTCAAGAAATTGAAAATAGTTTGCTCTTGCCAGACCACAGTTGAAGATGGCTCGAGGTAGAGGCTCTGCAGAGGGGAAGGCTGCAAAGCAGGCAGATGTCAGTATAAAATGTGCCGTGCCCAGCATTTCCACCTTTTTCTGAAAGCTATGGGGTCAGTCTGTGAAGGGTTTGTTAAATTCAGCTTCATCTAAAGCTACCACCTTGCGTATTTCAAGTTCAGCCTAAAGGTTTCTCCTACATAGTGAGCTGTAACCTAACCGAGTGTGTAAACAGGCTGTAACCTACTCTTGTGCCAATCTCCAAGTTTTGGTTAAACAAAGGTGGCCAACTGTTCAAATTATATTCAAGGCAAATGCCAAGCTGCAACCAATCCAGCCATTTCTGTACCTCACTTCTGTTTCTGTACAGCACTTTCCTTTTACTTGTTCTATCACAAGGCAGTGCTGGAGACTGTTTCAGCCTGGTTCAGGAGACTGCCTGATTCATGAATTATTCTTTGCTCAATTAGACTCTATTAAATTAAATTTGTCTAATTTTTCTTTGAACAGATTTTAGCAGCTGGAGTGATATGAGTAGATTTGTAATTTAGTAAGAGCTTTCTGACTACGGTAAAGAGGAAGAGGCAGACAAGTTAGGGCATTATAAAAGTAATTGGGAAGAAATGATGCAGGCCTGAATTGAGAAGTGGTGATAGAGTTAGAGAGGGGGATGTATTTGGTAGTTATTTAGACCATGGGATCGACAAAATTGGTGAGTGATTAGATGGAGGAGGGTAGAAGAGAGCATGGAGGCTGACTTTATGATTCACAGCTTGGGTGCTGCAGGAAAGGATGCAATTCTCTAAGATGTTGAAGGAGAAGAAAGTTTGTTTTGTTTTGGACATGTTGAGTTTGTGCAGCCTGTAGGGCATCAAAGAAGAAAGATTAATATAAAGATGCATGAAGGTGCCTAGAGCTCAGAAATTAAAGTTGAGCCAGAGATTTAGATTTTGGTCATCAGCATTTATTTAGGCATTCAAGAAATGGGAGTGGATGAAATAAATCAGAGACTATGTGGCAAAAGAACAGAAGAGGATGGAACAGTGGAGACATCAATGTTTAAGCAGTTGGAAGAGCAGAAGCCAGAAAAGAAGGGACCAAAGAGATGAGAGCAAATCCAGAGGAGGAAGATAGCATCACTGAAGTCAAATGAGGAGAAGGAGAAACAGTGTCCAAGAGGGCCACATACTTCAGTGATCAAGGGAGAGAAAGCCTGGAAATGTCCACTAGATTTAGGAACAGATGACCTTGGCACAAATCATTAAGTGGAGGAGGGAGACAAATGGCAGTGGGGTGTTGAGGAATGCATGAGAAATGAGAAAGTGCAGGCATCTCTTTCAAGAAGCTTGGATGGAAAGATGGCAAACAAAAAGTAGAACCTTGACTATGCAGGAGGATGCAGAATAAAGAAAGCCATGAAGTTCAAGTTAGGGCATATCTAAAGGCCAGGGTGGAGAAGCCAATAGAGGAGAGAATGAAGATCTAGTTAAGACAGGCCACGAAGAGTAGAGCAAAGGCATAACACAGCAGGAAGGAAGACAGGGAGTGCATGGGAAGGGAGAAGGAACAGCTCTTTTTTTCAGAGAAGAGGAATGAAGAGGATGGATATAGACACAAGATTTGGAGGACTGTGTAGGGAGTGAGGGGAATCTTTGCCTGAAGAATACATCATTTTTGTGAAATACATAAGGTCATTTAATGAGAGTGAGAGGGAAGTGATAGATTAGTCCAAGAATGTGTAAGCTCGTAGCCACTGAGAATAAGATGGGTGGGAAGGAATTGAAGGAGGAAAGGCCTAACGGAAAAGTTGACAAGAGAACCACATGACAGTGAAGAATAGATGTGACTGGGAAGCTCTAGGAAATGACAAGTTCTAGGACTGTGGCTAAATGGCAGTAGAGGAAATGAAGTTACAAAGGGTAATGAGGTTAAGAGGAATGGCTAAGGTTTTGGGAAAGGTCATTGATGTGGGCACAGAAGTCACCTTGGATGATGGCAGGACCTGAGATGACAAGAAACTGAGTCAGGAAAAGCAATGCTTACTACTATAACAAGAACCCGCAAACTTACTATAATATGACTTACCATAATAAACTCTATTTCTCATTCATGTCAAAATCCAATTTGATCCAGGCAGCTCTCCTGGCAGATGTCCTCCAAGAAAATACGCAAAGATTGGGGCTCCTTCTGTGCATGACTCTGCCATCTTAGAGTTATTACTTTCCAAGATAACTCTGATACAAAACATAGAAAATATAGCACAATAAAGGAAATATCATCTCACTTAGGAATATGAATGCAAACATTTAAATAAAATGCCAGCAGTGATAAAAGAAAAATGCAGCATGACTCAGTTGAGTTTATTTTAGAGAGAAAGAAAAAGGTTATGTCTATGTGGCTGAACTAGATGGAATGGAAACATTTGCTTTGCTCAACCTTCTGTAGCTCATCCAAACATTTGTATATCATAAAGTCAGAAATATTGGTCTTCCACTTCAGAAATCAACAATGAGATAAATCTGTGGAGACACTCTGTAAGTTGAAATGCACTCTGTAGGAGTGAGGAGTTTTTGAGTACACAGAGCCCCATGCTGAGGGTTGTTTATGACAAGAAATGTAGGGTATGACATGATTGCTCTTCTCATGCACCTCACCATCTGGTTGGGATAGATAAGCTGTGAAAAGATGTACACAATCTCAAGTGGTAAAGACCTAACAGAGCTACAGTCAAGGAACATGTTTAGAGATGAAAGGGAGATGATATGATTTGAATTTGTGTCCTCACCCCAAACATGTGTCAATTGTAATTCCAGTGGGGATTGGTGGGAGGTGATTGGACTATGGGGGTGGGTTTCCCACTTGGTGCTGATTTTGTGATAGTGAGTGAGTGCTCCTGAGATGAGATTGTTTAAAAGTGTGTGGCCTCTCTCCCCTCTCTCTCTCTTCCTCCTTCTCTGGCCATCTAAGATGTGCCTGCTTCTCTTTCACCTTCCACCATGATTGAAAGTTTCCTGAGAGGAAACTGAACCAGGTTTAGAGTGTTCAGATCGTCAGGTGCTATAATGCTTCCTGTACAGCCTGTGAAACTGTGAGCCCATTAAACCTCTTTTCTTTGTAAGTCATCCAGTCTCAGGTATTTCTTTATAGCAGTGTGAGAATGTACTAGCACAGAAAATTGGTACTGAGGAGTGGGACATTGCTGTAAATACCTGAAAATCTGAAAGTGATTTTGGAACTGGGTCATGGGCAGAGGTTGGAAAAGTGTGGAGGACTCAGAAGAAGACAGGAAGATGAGGGAAAGTTTAGAACTCTGTAGAGGCTGCTTGACTTGTGACTGAAACGCTGATAGTGATATGGACAATAAAGTCCAAGCTGATGAGGTCTCAGATGGAACTTATTGGGAACTGGAACAAAGGTCACTTTTTTTATGCATTAGCAAAGAACCTGGCAGCATTATGCGCCTGCTCTAGAAATTTGTGGAACTTTGAACTTCAGAGTGATGATTTCGAGTATCTGCTGGAAGAAATTTCTAAGCAGCAAAGCATTCAAGAATGACCTGGCTGCTTCAGAAATGACCCCAAACTGGAACTTACATTTAAAAGAGAAGCAGCGAATAAAAGCTTAGAAAATTTGCAGCCTGGTCATGTGGTAGAAAATAAGAGACCATTTTTAGGGAAGGCATTCAAGCAGGCTGCAGAAATTTGCATAAGTAAAAAGAAGCCAAATGCTGACAGCCAAGACAGTGGGAAAAGGCCTCCACGGCATTTCGGAGACCTTCATGGCGGCTCCTCTCATCACAGGCCCAGTGGCCTAGGAGGGAAGAATTGTTCTGTGTGCCAGGTTCAGGGCCTCGCTGCCCTGTGCAGCCTCAGGACACTGTTCCCTGTTTCTCAGCTGCTCCAATTCCAGCTATGTCTTGAAGGGTCCCAGGTACTCAGGCCACTGCTTCAGAAGGTGCAAGCTGTAAGCCTTGGTGGATTCCACATGATGTTAAGCCTGCAGGTGCACAGAGTGCAAAAGTTGAGGCTTGGGAGCCTCCACCTAGATTTCAGAGAATGTATGGAAAAACCTTGCTGTCCAGGCAGAGGCCTGCCACAGTTGTGGAGCCTTCATGGAGAACCTCTACTAGGGCAGTGTGGAGGGAAAATGTGGGGTTGTAGTCCCCACACAGAGTTCCCACTGGGGTACCACCTATGAAGCTGTAAGAAGAGGACCACCATCATTCAGACCCAAGAATGGTAGAGCCACCAACAGCATGCATTTTCAACCTGGAAACACCATAGGTACAGCTGTAGAGCCACGGGTGCAGAGCTGCTCCAAGGCTCTGGGACCCTACCCATCACACCAGTGTGCCCTGGATGTGAGAAATGGAGTTAAAGGAGATCATTTTGGAGCTTTAAGATTTAATAGCTGCCCTGCTGGGTTCTGGACTTGCATGGGGACTGTAGCCTCTTTCTTTTGTCTTATTTCTCCTTTTTGAAATGGGGGTATTTACCCAATTCCTGTACCCCTAGATCCACCCTTTGTATCTTGGGAGTAATTAAGTAGTTTTTGATTTCACAGGCTCATAGGTGGAAGGGCCTAGCCTTCTCTCAGATGAGACTGAACTTTTGAGTTAATGTTGGAATGAATTAAGACTTTGGGGGACCGTTGGGAAGGCATGATCATATTTTGCAACATGAGAAGGACATGAGATTTGGATGATCCAGAGGTGGAGAGTTACAGTTTGGTTCTGTGTTCCCACCCAAATCTCATGCTCAATTTTAATCCTCAGTGTTGGAGGTAGGGCCTGGAGGGAGGTGATTGGATCATGGGCACAAGTTTCCCCCTTGGTGCTGCTCTCATGCTTGTGAGTGAATGCTTGTGAGATTGGGTTGTATAAAAGTGTGTGACATTTTCCCACCTCTCTCTTGCTCCTGCTCCAGCCATGGAAGACATCCCTGTTTCCCCCTTGTCTTCTGCCATGATCAAAAGTTTTCTGAGGCATCCCCAGAAGTCATCATGCTTCCTGTATAGCCTGTGGAACCATAAGCCAATTGTATTTTTCTTTAAAAATTACCCAGCCTGACTGGGTATAATTTTCTTTATAAATTACCCAGTCTCTCACTTCTTTATAGCAGAGTGAGAACAAATGAATACAGGAAAGGAAATAATATCCAGACATTGTCTATTGCAGAGAACTAAATCATTTCATTTTCTTCCCAGAAACAGAAAGATGGCCTTTCCCAGCCCTTGCTTTGTCCAGGGCAGCCAAGTGACTGAGGTCTGGCCCCTGACATATGGGCAGAAATTATGTGCACCACCTTTAGTCTTGACCACTAAACATCTCACTTTTATTTTGCCTCTTCGTCTTCCCTATTCCTGATTTTTAAAATGTCTTCGTTCATTTAGATCATACTTATTGTGTGCTTATAGGTCAGGTACTGTGTTTCATAGAGCTTATATTATAGTTGTTTGGTGAACTTTCAAAACCTTTCCGTTTTGTTTTTTCATCTTCTAAAACCTGCTTTTGGATTATTTAATTTAACCAACTTTGTTTTCTAATTAATCAATATCTTTCTTTAACTTTGTTTTTTTTTTTGTACCTTGGTAAGTTTTGTTTAATGGTTGTTTTTAAAATTCAATATGTTGGCTTATTTTTCATCTTCTCTTGTTTAATAATGAAAATATTTAAGGGTAAAATGAAGTCATGTCATGCATACATTTAAAGTTTGTTAAATTAACAATACACCTTGAGTAGACATTTCTCAGCACTACCAATGCTATAACTTGCACAGGAGCTATAGTTAAGCCAGAAAAACCAGCTGCAGAAGTTCCACCACCAATGGAAAGAATATGTGAGTGGTTTTAAAGTTTTCATAGCTGTTGATAAAGAAATTAAATGCATTATTTGTTTTAAAAAATCTGTATGATCAGCATACTCTATGGGTGATTAAAGGCATTTTCAACATACATGTTTTACTATATGTAATTCTTTTTTTTTTTTTTTTTTTTGGAGACAGAGTTTCATTCTTGTTACCCAGGCTGGAGTGCAATGGCGCGATCTCGGCTCACCGCAACCTCCGCCTCCTGGGTTCAGGCAATTCTCCTGCCTCAACCTCCTGAGTAGCTGGGATTACAGGCAAGTGCCACCATGTCCAGCTAATGTTTTGTATTTTTAGTAGAGACGGGGTTTCACCATGTTGACCAGGATGGTCTCGATCTCTTGAGCTCATGATCCACCGGCCTCGGCCTCCTAAAGTGCTGGGATTACAGGCTTGAGCCATTGCGCCCGGCTACTATATGTAATTCTTAATTTATGAGCTGATGTTAGAGCCAATCCTCCATATTAGAGTGACTCAAAATTATATATTCCTTATAATTATTTTTGTCTCCCATGTGCTTTTAGGCATAATCTCATTATTATTAATGTGTATACTGTGTACTATGGTTTTGATTTCTTTGAATTTTTAAAAGTTAATATAAAATATCCACCAGATTCTTTGTTTCAGAAAAACCCCAGGTTCTAGGAAGGGTTAAATGTCTCCTGGCTTCTAAAAGCATACAATTGGCTGTACATACACACATACACATACTCACACTTTACAAATTGCCACACTTGCCCTTTGCTGCTCTGCTCTAGATATACTACAATGTGAATTTGTCATAAGGTTATGCATATTTGCTGCTTAGATTGCTAATATAAAAGGCCAGAAGGAAAAGATCATAATCAGAACACTAAAGAAACCCCCAGCCCCAACGTGTTTATAGGCACTCAGTTCTCACCTACCCCAATCAATCAATGTTTTTAGCTAAAAAAAAGTTAGGTACAAGTACAAGCTTATGATGACGCTTGACTAAGAGCCAGGAAGCTGAGGCTACCAGGAGGATATCTGGGTTTGTGAATGAAAAGGCCTTGGTTTGAACATTCCATAAGTAGTTTTGGGAAAATTACTCCTCCCTTGGATATTTCCTCATTAGGAATATTTATCAGTTGATGAGACCCCTTGAGATATAAATGTCCTGAAGTAATGAAAAGCATGGAATGTGGAGTCCATGAGACCTGACTCAGGTCTCAGCAATACCACACACCAATGCAAGTCCTGTGCAAGTTACTCAGGATTCTTTTCCTGAAAAATGTAAATCACGATACTCACTTTGGTGAGGGTTAAATGAAATAATAGAATGTAATTTCCTAATCCTGTGCCTCTATAGCTAGTACAAGCCATAATTTTTCTAGTGCTTTATGATTTGTAACAAGTTTTTACCTCTTGTCTCCCATTTGTTGCTTGTATTAGTCCTGTGCATAAGTAATGAGCACAGAGAGTTTGGTTGCCTAGCCCCACATCACATAGCAAGAAAATTGCAGAGTCAGGGCAAGGACTGTCTCTCTTGGTTGCCATGGAAACTCCATCACCTAGTACAATGCCTAGAATGTGGTAGGAACTTAGTATGCTTTTGGTAAGTTATCAAACCATTGAATTCTTATTTTAAATCATGTATTCTTCCTACCTTATGTCTTCACTGTGTTGTTGTGAAGCTCAAATGAAAAACACATGAAAGAGCTTTGCAAACTGCCATGCTAGTTATCACTGCTATTATTCTTATCATACCATAGTGAAGTATGGGAGGTGGGTCTTTATTCTGCATGATCCTAAAGCATAATGGTTATCAGAACCACAAGAGGGCAGCAGCCCAACTCTACTTTCCTGGAAAACCATCCATTGGAAGAAGTCCTTCAGAAAAGTGTAGACCCCCACTCTCCACTTTCTTTCTTTTTTTTTTTTAAAGACAGAGTCTTGCTCTTGTTGCCCAGGCTGGAGTGCAGTGGTGCAATCTCAACTCACTGCAACCTTTGCCTCTCGATTCAAGTGATTCTCTTACCTCGGCCTCTCAAATAGGTGCTCACCACCACGTTTGGCTAGTATTTGTATTTTTAGTAAAGATGGGGTTTTACCATGTTGGCCAGGTTGGTCTCAAACTCCTGACCTCAAGTAATCCACCCAGCTTGGCTTCCCAAATTGCTGGGATTACAGGGATGAACCATTATGCCTGGCAAGACCCATTATCTTTTTACAAATAATAATGCTGTCATTCATATTGAGTTATTTTTGCTTAAGTAGGTCAAATATCAGTTTTCTTGCTGTAAGACTTCATTGGAAAAATGTGAAATTGGTGCCTGATTTTTCAAGTAGTTCTGTTACCTTACGTACTTTAAAAATATAAGTATTTTAGTTAAGAAGGGAAAGGCATTTCCTGAATCTCTTGATTCATCAAAAGCTCATTAAAGGGATTTTGTTTTTGGTACTTAGTAAGATTACCCAGATTTAACATCACCTTTACTAATTAAGGCGGTTGAGAAAGTGGGAAAGGAAGAGGTCAGACTTGGGTAGCACCAGGGTCTCACGTACCCCACCACCCAGCTACAGACGGAGTTGCAAAAATGTCTCTTCATCGTCTTAGGTTAATCAGCTTTTTTGAAAGCAATTGGGGGATCAGTGGTCTACCATGATAGAATTATTGTTTTCTGCCTTTGCTTCTTTTAACAGCTAGAACTAATTATCTTTTCTGACATGATCTTATGCAGACAACTAACATTGATCCAGAATTGCTTTGTACCAGGCCCTGTTTCTTAATGCTTTATAGATATAATAAATATCTCTGCTTTATAGATGAGAAAACTGAACCACAAATAGGTTAGGTAATTTGCCCAAAGCAGGTCAGTGGCAGAGCAAAGTTAGGAAACCCTGTTGTTTGGCTTCAGAATATGTATTCCTAACCACTGAACTACCCACCTTCGGAAATGATGATATTTTCCCAAATCTCATAATTTCAGCTAGATTGCTTGGACAGTTTCGGACCTAACTCTGTACTTAGCTTTGTATTGAAGGCATGGATTTTTTTTTACTGCGTTTTAGGTTTTGGGGTACATGTGAAGAACATGCAAGATTGTTACATAGGTACATACATGGCAATGTGGTTTGCTGCCTTCCTTCCCATCACCTATATCTGGCATTTCTCCCCATATTATCCCTTTCCAACTCCCCACCCCCTGCTATCCCTCCCCTAGTTCCCCCCCAACAGACCCTAGTGTGTGATGCTTCGCCCCGTGTCCATGTGTTCTCATTGTTCAACACCCGCCTATGAGTGAGAACGTGCGGTGTTTGATTTTCTGTTCTTGTGTCAATTTGCTGAGAATGATGGTTTCCAGGTTCATCCATGTCCCTACAAAGGACACGAACTTGTTGTTTTTTATGACCGCATAGTATTCCATGGTGTATATGTACCACATTTTCCCTGTCCAGTCTATTATTTTTAAGTCACCAAAAGGGTTCCTAGTGATTGGCATTGTGTAAGAAACAAAGTCTGATATAAAACACAGACACTAAAAACTTAGGTACTATAACTGAAACTAATTGAGACATAACCTTTCACAAAGAAATTGTGTAGCCAAAATTTCTTTTAAGGGAATCATGACAGCTGATGATCATAGACTATAGAACTTGAAAAGGACCATAAAAATGACATCACTCAACTTCTAAGTGGCTAAGTAACTTGGCCAAGGCTCCACTAATAGAGTTAGAATTTGATACAAGATCCTGAAATTCCTAGACCCTAGTGCAAATCTCTTTATAGTAAGGCTTTTCCCACTTTACAGTATGTTTTTTTTTTCTTCCTAGCCCTCTTCCAGAGTTTTCAGCATTAAAGAGATGGAAATAATTGAGACATTTCTCTCAATGTGAACTTAGTAAAATGGAGAAAAGAGCTTCCCAAGGTCCCCACTCACTTTCTTAAGACTTCCCTTAGTCCCTTTTGTTAGTGATTGATATGGTTTAGCCATGGCCCCACCCAAATCTCACCTTGAATTGTAATAATCCCCACATGTCAAGGGTTGGGCCAGGTGGAAATAAGTGAATCATGGACTGAATAAGTCTCTTGAGATCTGATGGCTTTATAAATGGGAGTTCCCCTGCACATGCTCTCTTGGCTGCCACCATGTAAGATACGCCTTTGCTCCTCCTCTGCCTTCTGTCACGATTGTGAGGCTTCCCCTGCCGTGTAGAACTCTGAGACCATTAAACCTCTTTTCTTTCTAGATTACCCAGTCTTGGGTGTGTCTTTATCAGCAGCATGAAAACAGACTAATACAGTGATCAAATAAATGTTTCAGATATTTGTCAAGAACTTCAAAGAGTCTGATATTTTTACCCTATCTGCAACCTAGTTATTCTGCCACAGTCTCATGGATGCTGGTAGGAAACAGAAGACTGCTGGGTCAGAGACAAAGGAGAGTTTATTATTCACAGCAACAGTAGTAGCCAGATTATTAGCATTTTGTACCAGTTTTTCAAGTTCCAACTTCTGAAGGGCATCTGAAAAAAGGCCAGATGATATCTGCACAAGCAGTGGGTTATGTTAAAGAAGAACTCTGACCTATTTTATAATGGGCAGTAAGCATACCTGTTTTTTGCTCCAATGAGAAAAATACTTATTATACTAGAGAGCATACATGGTTGTCCTGTGCTCCAGAGGGAAACATTATCTGTCAAGGTTGTTCTCTATACAAATATCCTTGAAAGGATACTCTGTAACAAAAGGCAATGGGTGCTTCTGCCAGATGTGCTGAAATGTTGAGAGACCCATGGAAAATTGTCTCCCAACAGTATTAATTTATGAAAACTAGCCCTATTCAACTCACCAAATGTTATGCTATTTTTATATTTTTAAAGTACCTAAGACAACGGAACTATTTGAAAATTCAGGCACCAATTTCATATTGTTTGAATAAAGTCTTGCAGCAAGAAAGCTGACATTTGACCCACTCAAGCAAAAATAACTCAATATGAATTAGAGTATCATAATTTTAAAAATTAATGATAATACACTTTTTCTAAGTATTTCTTCCAAAGACAAAAAGAATATTTTCTTTAACATACAGATGTGACCAGGCGCAGTGGCTCATGCTTGAAAGCCCAGCACTTTGGGAAGCCAAAGCAGGAGGATCACCTGAGCCCAAAAGTTTGAGACCAGCTTGGGCAACATAGTGAGACCCTGTTTCTACAAAAAATGAAGAGCTGAGCATGATCACATGTGCCTATGGTCCCAGCTAATTAGGAGTCTGAGATGCGAGGATTACTTGAGCCTTGGAGGTCGAGGCTGCAGTGACCTGTGATTACACCACTACACTCCAGCTGGGCTGACAGAGGGAGACCCCAGCTGAAAACAAACAAACAAACAAAAACAAAAGTAAAATACATACAAATGCATGTGAAATATTATCTTGTTTGGGAAGTGAAATGGAGAGGGAAAGATCAATAGTAACTCAATTTCTCAGAAGCAGCATGAGCAGCATGTATTTTCATGAATGGCACACAACTAGGGGTGTTGCCATGTTGACATGTGCAAATATTTTCCATGTTATGATAATTTTAGGCTGATACAATCTTCTTTATAATAAGAGAAAAAATTATCATAAATTTTAAAAGCATATACATTCTCTGTAAGTAGTTTTAATTGATGACTAAAATTTCTGGCATTTATGCAGCAATTTTGTTTTTCTTTCCTAGTTACAAATAATACCATCTACCATTTTTTGTGCACCTAGTGTTCAGGTTCAGGTACTTTGCATATTTATTTCATTTGAATTTTAATTAAGGTATATGACAGAATAGAGACACAGAGATGGAAGAGCCAGGATTCAAAGACAGATCTACCTGCTTGCAAAACTGGTATCTTTTTATTATATTATTCTGTGTTATTGCTACCTGGGCCACCTTTTGCCTTGGGGTATGGGTTTCTAACAAGATCCTGAAGCATGACCTTCCACATTGCTAAATCAGCTGCCTTAGTTCCCTTCACTTGGTAATGCTAAAGATTCTCAGCTCACTCTTCCATAGCCCAGGGACTTCACAGCATGTTACATATGAAAGGGATCCCAACAATCTCCATTCCATAGAGGCCCCAGTGGATGCCCATATATTTTTTTCTGACAGTAATTTTGCTTGGAAGTTCTTATAATTAGAATTTGTGAAATGTTGCTTTTAAACAATTACAAGTTGTTTTAAGTTCAGTCTCTAGACTACTTCCTCTTTTAGAGAACGTTTAATGAAATCCAAGAAAAATGTTTCCAGAGAAACACAGTAACAAGAGACATTATTCTAGGAGGCTGGTATAGTTATATATTTAAATATATTATTAAATATTAGAATATAGATACTCACTTCTCAATTTCTGATTAAAGTTAAATCATGCCAATAAAT
>NW_016107317.1:10076917-10108635 GCF_001604975.1 Cebus imitator
GCACGCACCACCATGCCCAGCTAATTTTTTGTATTTTTAGTAGAGACGGGGTTTCACCATGTTGACCAGGATGGTCTCGATCTCTTGACCTTGTGATCCACCCGCCTCAGCCTCCCAAAGTGCTGGGATTACAGGCGTGAGCCACCGCGCCCGGCCCACTCTAAATTATTTGCATCTGAAAGAGGTTGGGGTTGACTTTAGTGAAATGCTTATTGGTTCTAATCTATCTATCTATTACTCATCTAACAAAATTATTAAAGTTATTAGTTCCAGCAGAAATTCAATGTTTTAGTTTGAATGTTTTGGTCCCTCCAGATTCATATATTGGAATCTTAATCCCCAATACCATGTGCAATGGTGTTGAGAGGTGGGGCTTAATGAGAGGTGTTTAGGCTGTGAGGACTCTAGCTTTATGAATGACTGATGCAACTACCAAAATAACTTTAAAGAGTGGGTCCTCTCTCTTCTGCTCTTCTGTCATGTAAAGAACAGAGTTTCTCCCCTCTGAAGGATGCAGCATTCAAGGTGTCATCTTGGAAGTGGAGACTGGGCTGTCCTCAGACACCAAGCCTATTGGTACCTTGATCTTAGACTTCCCAGCCTCTAGAACTGTGAGAAATAAATTTCTGTCCTGTATAAAATACCTAATCTTGGTTATTATGTTATAGCAGCACAAAACACACAAAGACTCTCAATATTGAGTCAATGTTGATTAAGCATTTTTTAATGTTCCATGGAGATGTTATTAGTTTTATTTACATTTGCACATTAAACTGTCCAGCAGCCTTAATAGATGATCTGATCAGTAATTGTCCTTTCCAGAAGCCACCACTAATGTCTGTTAATGCTCTTTCTTCTCTACGCATCCACTTGTATCCAATGGAGTACTTTTTAAAGCAATTCCACCTCAAATATACTTCATTTCCTCAGATCTGAGATAAAGTATCAAGTAATTCAAAAGTCTCGTTTAGGAATACTTTTTCTTTTATACTTTGGAATTATATTTTTGCATTTCAGGCAATTGGAATGGATTGAATAGCATCCCCTAAAAAGTAATGTATGCCCAAACTTTAAAATGTCATGTTTTTGGAGGTAAGGTCCTTGTAGACATAATTTGTTAAGGATATTAAGATGAAATCATCCTGGATTTAGGTTGAGTTTTAAGTGCAATAACTGTTGTCCTTGTAAGAAGAGCTGACATGGAGAGACACAGGAAAGAAGGTGAAGGGCAACTGGAGGCAGAGATTGGAGCTATGTTACCACAAGCCAAAAAACTCCAAGACATGTCAGCAACACTAGAAACTAGTAGAGAATCATGGAATGGTTTTCCCTTAAAACTCCCAGAATGAACTAACCTAATCCTGCTGACACCTTGATATTTTGAAAGTCTGGCCTCCAACAGTGTGAGAGAATATATTCCAGCATTTTAAGCCACCTAGTTTGCAGTAATTAAGGCAGTACTAAATCTTTAAGAAACAGGTCTTTATTTTATACGACCTGCTATAGAAAAATAATTATTTAGTTTATACATTTAGTATAATTGTGATAATAAAATATAGTAATACAAGATAAAAATAGATGATGAATTATACTTATATTATTTCATAAAAAAATTTGCAAATCAAATCCAGCAACACACAAAACAAAAAAAGTAAATGGTTCAACATTTAAAACCTATGAATATATGACATTAACATTGTAAAGAAAAAATTAAAAGGTGTAAAAAAAAGACATAAAATTCAACACTCATTTTTCCTGAACATGTCCATTAGTGTGTCTTTTTCCTTAACATGTTCTACCAATTATGAAAGGACAAGTTCAACCAAATATTTAATAAATGATAATTTCCATTTTACAAAAACTCTTTTAGATTATAGAAGAAGAGGAAATATCCCCAAACTTATTTTATAAGGTTAGCATAATCTTGATAGCAAAACTAGGTAAGGACAGTATAAAGTAGAAAACTTACAGACCAGTCTCATTCATGAACATGGATATAAAAATCCTAAACAAAATCTTAAAACCAGATTATATAATGTATAAAAAAGTAAATATTTTATTATCGAATTGAATTCATTTCAGGAATACAAAGTTTATTTAATATTAGAAAGTAAATTTGTGTTATTCACCCCACACATAGTAAAGATTCAGCCTTGTCCATAAAGAAGTCTGGTGGTTGTCCTTGGCTTCTGAGAGGTGATAGGTAAGTCGTTGGAATATCATGGTTGATAGGAGTGTCTTTGTTTGCCTGGGAGCCTTAGGTCACCAGATTGTCTAAAAATATTATGTAGGGTGGAGAATGGCTACACCAGACTCTAAGACCAGAAATTGATTTAGCATGGGGGATTTGGGTCATGTCTGGAGGAGTTGGAGATTAAAGATTGAAATCAGCCATATGCACAATCACCCATGTCTACATCATGGAGCCCCAATTAAAAGTCTGAACACTTGGCTCTGGTGAGCTTTCCTCATTAGCAATACTTTGTGCACACTGTCATACATTGATATTGGAGAAATAATGTGTCCAGGACTCCATGGAGAAAGAAAAACAGAAGCTACATGTTTGATACTTTTCCTGAACTCTGCCCCATGTGCCTCTCTTTGATTTTAATGTGTATCCTTCCTTTAATACACTCTAACCATGATTATAACAACTTTTAGTGAGTTCCAGGAGTCCTTGTGGATTAGCAAACCTGAGGGTAGTTTTAGGAAGCCCCTAAACTTGCAATTGCTGTCAAAAGTGAGGACGGTCTCGTGTGGGCTATCCTCCCTCAAACTATGTGGTTGGCTAAACTCCTCCTGCCCCATTAACATATTAAAGAATGAAAACTATATAATGGGCTAAGTAGATACATTAGATAAAATTTAATATCCATTTATGGTTTAGAAAATCTTAAGCAAACTAATAATGGAAAGAAATTTCTTAATCATGTAAATTATCAAAAACTTTACAGCAATGTTATGCTTAATGGTGAAAATTTTTAAGTTAAATATAAAATAGATAAAGATGTTTATTATTACTACATCTATTTAACATTCTATTAAATGGGCTAGATGATGTAGTAATGTTTAAAAAAAAGTAAAATAAATTAAGAGTTAGAATGAAACAAACTGTCATTATTTAAGGGTAGTATATTGTCTACAAAATAAAAAGGTAATTGCATTTTTTTTATTTTACTTTAGGTGTATACTATATCCAGCATTTCTCCCCATGTTATCCCTCCCTACCCTCCCCACCCTCCCCATCCTCCACTGTCCCTCCCCTAACCCCCACAACTGCCCCCAGTGTGTGATGCTCCTCTCCATTAGAGTATGTGTTCTCATTGTTCAACACCCACCTATGAGTGAGAACATGCAGCATTTAGTTTTCTGCTCTTGTGTCAGTTTGCTGAGAATGATGGTTTCCAGATTCATCCAAGTCCCTACAAAGGACACGAACTCATCATTTTTTATGGTTTCGTAGTATTCCATGGTGTGTATGTGCCACATTTTCTTTGTCCAGTCTATCATTGATGGGCATTTGGATTGGTTGCAGGTCTTTGCTGTTGTACACAGGGCTGCAATGAACATACATGTGCATGTGTCTTTATAGTAGAACGATTTATACTTCTTTGGGTATATACACAGTAATGGGATTGCTGGGTCAAATGAAATTTCTATTTCTAGATCCTTGAGAAATTGCCACACTGTCTTCCACAATGGTTGAACTAATTTACACTCCCACCAACAGTGTAACAGTGTTCCTATTTCTCAACATCCTCTCCAGCAACTGTTGTCTCCAAATATTTTAAATGATTGCCATTCTAACTGGCATGAGATGGTATCTCAATGTAGTTTTGATTTGCATTTCTCTAATGACCAGTGATGATGAGCATTTTTTCATATGTTTGTTGGCCTCATATATGTCTTCTTTTGAAAAGTGTCTGTTCATAACCTTCACCCACTTTCGAATGGGTTTTTTTTTTTTTTTTCTTGTAAAGCTGTTTTAGTTCTTTGCAGATTCTGGATATTAGCTCTTTGTCAGATGGGTAGATTGCAAAAATTTTTTCCCATTCTGTTGGTTGCCAGTTCACTCTAATGATGGTTTCTTTTGCTGTACAGAAGCTCTGAATTTTAATTAGATCCCATTTGTCTATCTTGGCTTTTGTTGCCATTGCTTTTGGTGTTTTCATCATGAAGTCCTTGCCTATGCCTATGTCCTGGATGGTTTTGCCTACGTTTTCTTCTAGTGTTTTTATGGTGTTAGGTTAATTGCATTTTTATATACCAGAAATGATCAGCTAAATATATTATTAAAAAATTATGCTATGTAAAACATTCTTACCTCTACAGAGGTATGAGCTATATGGTTGTTTGTGTTTGTCAAAACTTAACAAATTGTGCACTTGTATTTGTCTATTTTACTGTATATATATTTCACCTGAAAAATGAACTGTAAACAAACATTTAAAAAATAAAAAAAGTTTAAAAATATTTATACTATTTTAAATTACAACCAAAATACATATAATCCTAGAACAAAATCTAGTGGGAGATGTGTAAGCCCTTTTTTGGTAAAAACTATAAAGTTTTATTAAAAGACATTAAATAAAACCTAAACAAAAGAGATATGCCATATTCATGGATAGTCAGATTTGATATTGTGTTGGGGTCAATTCTCATGAATTGATTAACACTCCTAGAATCTCAACATCACAAGTTGATTTTAAAATTTGTATAGACTAGCAAAAAAACAACAATAACCAAGACAGTTCTAAAGAACAAGATAGGAACTTGTATGATCAAATATCAAACTTTATTATGGAGCTATAGTAATTAAAACATTGCGTATGGCACAAGGAAGGGTAAATGCAACATAATGCAGAGCTCAGTACTAGCCCCCCCCACACACATATGTATGGACCATAGTCAATGTTAAGGAGAAAAAAATCCAAGGAGGAAGGGGAAAGAAAGGGAAAAGGTTGAAAGAAAAATATTTGCCTCTGTATATATACATTTAATCATAGTCAAAAGTACCTTAATATTTATGAAATAGAGGGATATAACATGGATAAATCACAGTTCAGTTTTCATACTGCAGGGCCTCTTGTTTAAAAATTATTAAGAATTTCAAGACAGCTACAGCAGAACAGTAAACTACAGGAAAACTTTTCTTTTCTTGAGACAATGTGTTGGTCTGTCGCCCAGCCTGGAGTGCAGTGGTGCAATCTCGGCTCACGGCAACGTCCACCCCCCGGATTCAAGTGATTCTCCCACCTCAACCTCCCAAGTAGCTGTGATTACAGACACACACCACCATGCCCCGGCTAATTTTTGTGTTTTTAGTAGAGATGGGGTTTCACCATGTTGGCCAGCCCAAAGTGCTAGAATTACAGGCATGAACCACTGCAGTCGACTGACTTTCCAAGCTTATGATTCATGTATAAATGCAAAGTCATATATTCATGAAGTCAGAGCTGCCAAGGCATATTCTATGGGTTTCTTTGTAGTTCAGGGTTCTAGTAATGAACTACTATGAGTCATATTATATTGCTATGAACTTTGTGAATGCGAACTAACATGAAAAAAGTGCTGTCCTGTTGGTGTTTTTATTCACAACTATATACAATATTCTCTGGAATTTTTTGTTATCTCAAATGCACCATTGTAACTCAATATCCAGAAAGTTTCTACTCAGAAACAGTTTCAGGGCATAGTCTAGTTCTGAGCACTTAGGGGAGTACTTTAAATTTTCTTTCATTACCCTAATAAATTTTCTATTGTTTGGCATTCTCCTGTGGCATTCATTTTCAAAATGGAAAGATTAACAGAATATTTCTCCAAGGCAATACTGATTTTCTTTTAGTTGCTTTATTTTATAGTGTCAAATAAAATAAATAAATCAGTGCCCAAAGTTATACATATTTGATATATTAATATGAATAATTGATATTGTGTAAGAATTGATTTCCAGAATTGAGTCCAGTTGAGCCACACTCAAAATTAGTTCTTATACATCATTTTAAAAATCTTACCCACTTTATGGAAGATATCTTGAAACATATAAATGAACAGAAGCTTCTACAACATTATTTGGGATCTTCCAAAGAATGACTGATTTAATTCTTGTTTAATATTTTAATAGGCATAATGCAACTTCAATAGGTCCTACAAAGTTATGCTTGGAGTTGTACTAGTTATAGATGTGTGGTTGCTAGTTATATTAGATAGTGCTTCATGTGCCATTTTGGATAAAATGTATTGCAGAGCAAAATTTTCAAATGGATTATTTTATTTCAAATGAAGAATTCAGCTCATGTGTAGACTCTATTTAGAAAAGTGATGAAATGAATAACTATAATTGCTTTCTTCTTACAGTTATTCTTAAAATGCTGTGAAAGCCTTTATCATTGATTTTGCACTAAATCTTTTTGCAAGATTTTCTCACAGGAGTTTTGTACCTGCAGCTACAAGCTAGTGTTTCGGGGAGTTAATGTGTGGGGTAATCTACATTCGTTGTTATTAGATGGCCACTATTTCAAGTGGTTTTATTTGACAGCATCATAACTAGTTACCTGAAAGTGTGAGCCAATAGCTGACCCTTCAAGAAAAAATCAATTTGCAGTTTTCACTGTTCACACTTCTGCCAGCTAACTAATCAACTGCAGATCTCTGTTCAGCCCCAAATGACGCTTAGAATGGGAAATGAAATAGCTTTAAGCCTCCTCCAGGATGATCCCATTTAGCCACCAACAGAAAGGAATTGAACTGGCTAACAGAAGGGCAGCATTGGTTTAAGGGAATAGGGAAAGATTTAGTGAAAAACCAAAGACCCACAGGAAAGGGATAAACTTTCCCACTCCAGGGGCTGGTCCCAAAAATCCCAGTTAAAAATAGTGGAGCTTTACTGAACATCACCCAGATTGTTTTAACCCAGTACTGGTATACTCTCTCAATGCCGTCCTGAGCTTCCTTCCCTTCCCTCTCTAGTCTCTGTTTTCCTTTCAACCACAGGCTTCTGCTCTTCTGGGTCCAGTTTGTTTTCCGCTTTTTGATTGTTTTTGAGAAATTTTAACATCGTAGAATTTATTGGCCGTTGAATAGCCTCTTTTATGATTTGCTGTTACTCATTCTGCTGAATTGTTTCCTTATCAATTTGTAGAAGCTGTTTATATATTTGAGATAAGAGACTTTTAATTTTTGCTTATGTTATAAATATTTTCTTCCACTCTGCTCTTCCCTTTTCATTCTTAAAGGTGTCTTTTGGCAAACAGAAGTTAAAAATTTCAATGTACTTAAATATGTGGTTTGGTTTCTTTATAGTTAGCATTTCTTATGTCCTATTTTAATTCTTTCCCTACTCTAAAATCATGAAGCTATTCTCCTACCATATCATCTTAATGTTTTTTGCTTTTTTCTTTCATATTTACGCCTAAAAATTTAAAATTACTATTTGCAATTTGCTCTTACTCATTGTTCTACTGAATTGTTTATATTTTCTTATAAATTTTTAGAAGTTATTTATATATTTGAAATAAGAGACCTTTAACTTTTGTTTAACTTTTGTTTGTGTCACACCGGGGTCAAGTGTTTTCTCAATATTTAATTGTCCCAATATTATTTATCAACAAGATCCCTTTCTCCCCACTGCTCTATGATACCACCTTTCTCATAAATCAAGCACCCATGTGTGGTTAAGTCTGTCTTTGGCTGTCTTTCAATTTCATTGGTTTATTTGTCTATCCTTATAATCCTCATCCAATCTCTTAATTTGTTCCAGTGTATTACAACGGAAGCTTCATAGTCTTGATAATCAGAAGTCCACTGTTACTCTTGTAAAACATTTCTTAGCTATTGACCCTTGGAATCTCTGGTTAAATGTAGACTCACCTGTCAAGTTTCATTTTTTTAAAAAAAGAACAATTAAAAGTGTTTGCATTGAATATATAGATCCATCTGGGAAGAATTATCTTTTACAATTTAATTTCTCCAACCCATGAATATAGTCTTTTCTATTAATTAGAGTATTTAGGTCTTATTTTATTTATCTTAATAGTGTTTTACAGTTTTTGGCATGGTGGCCTTGCATATCTTTTGTTAGACTTAGTTTTAGGTATTTGATATTTTTGAAGTTGTTAAAAATGACATCCTTTTATTTTTTATTGCTAGTATATAGAAATTCAAATAAATTTAAAAATATTGTTTCTAGTAACTTTGCTAAACCCACTTATGAATTCTTTTGATTTGGCTGTAGTTTCTTTTCAACTGTCAACCTAAAATAATAAAATGGTCAGAATCTAATTAAAGGTAGTTGATTCAAGAGCAATATTTGAAGATAGCCCACCTGGAAACACCAACTCCAGAGGAATAGAGTAAGCATTCTGAAGTAGGGAAGTTCAGGTTTCATTAATGTAGGCAGAGACAGGGGAGTTTTTAGCAGGATTACAACATCTTTCCATATAAGGTTGGTGCATAGTTACAGACTTTGACTGAATATAGGCTGTGTTTCTTTTTGGGAAGGTACATTTAATTTTTTAAACATTTTTTATGTTTACAGACAGTGTAATCGTCATGAGTTTTCTGTCATCTTATCTAGCAAATCAAAACAAAAATGGGGAAGTTAATCTGACAAGGGCCATTCATGAAGAAGGCAGGAGGTTCTGTCTCTGACATTGTTTAATTCTCTCTAGTCATTGTACAGAACAAGGAAAATAAGAAAGCAAGTTAATCTGTAATCTGAGAATAGAGGTGTAACTACATGTGATTCAGATCACAGTCACATCTCTCTCAAAGCTTAAAATATTATCAGGGTTCCAACGGCTTTCAAATTTTATTTATGTTCACACAATAATCATATCTGTGAATAAGGTGTTTTATTTCTTTATTTCCAATAACTTTGTTATTTATGTATTATTCTTTCATACGGCACTGGCTAGGGCCTTCACTGACCTTCAGTGTTGCACACTGAATAAAAGTAGTAATAAAAGACAATGCTGTCTTGTTATAAATCCTAAAAAGAGAGCTTTCAACATTTTACTATTAAGTGTGACATTCATCAAAGGTTCTTTTACAAATATCCTTAATTAGGTTAAGAAAATTCCCTTATACTTCAATTTTGCTAGGAGTGTTTGTCTTTTTAAATCACATATGGGTCTTGAATTTTAGCAAATATTTTTTATGCAACTACTGAGGTGATATATAATTATTCTCTTTCATTCTATTGACTAATTTTTTTTTTCACATAAGACCACGATACAAAATAGCATTCTTGGAATAAACCCAATGTGGCCGTGAAATTTTTTTTCACTAAATATTACTGGATTCTATCTGCATCACTAGAGTGTAAGTTTCGTGAAGGCAGAGTTTTTGTCTGTTTTGTTGTTGTTGTGTGTTTTACTGCCCTGTCTGTATGGAATATTTATTGGATGAATGAATAAAGAAATAAACAAATTCCTCTAGGATTGTGACAACCTCTGTTCTGGCTGTGAATAGAGAGCCCTGAGCTTCTGGTTACCTGTTATGGGGCCATTTCTCCTGGCTGCAAAAAGCTCCACATCTCCCCAGGATGGGGCACTACATTCACCCCACTTTCTGGACAGCATATATCCAAACAACTCAGGGATCAAGCTTTTTCCTATCTTGGTTTCTCATAAACACAGCTTTGCCTCTCTGCCTGTTCCTCATCATATTCATGGGTTGGGAGCCCCTAAATTTTTATATCCAAGATTTAGCAGAGCAATGGCCACTCACTTAACTAGTCTTTAGTGCAACTCACACAATTGGCACAGATGCCTAGGTGCCTGAAGACAAGACTTGGAATCCCATACTCTGGCAAGAACTCTAATATGTTTTGTGTCACTCACTCTTGAAACTGGTCTCTGAATGGGCTGCAAGAACTGAGGCATATGCCTTTCATCAGTAATCATGAAATAGAACCAAGCCCCCAGCACTTAGACATCATCAGACAATAAATAGATACTCACCTATTTTCCTCTCTCAAAAAGCATAAGAAATGTTTTCTAATATTAAGCAATTCATTTCCAAACATTTTAAAATTAATGAGAAAAATAAATCTCATTTTTAAGTGGTCAATGTACCATGAAGTTAGCGAGCTAATTAAGAACAAAAATGACATGAGCTATATTATGGATTTTTTACTGGGGACATTGTGATTCTAACTGTAAAAAAAGTTAAATCCATAAACAAAATGCTTGACCTTAAGTTGGCTTAGAATGTCACAGAGCTTTTCAGGACTCTACTTCTGCCCCCCTCTTCAGGGCTCCTTGAACTTTTGCCTCAGGAGGTTTGCAATTCATTCCAGTTCTTCAACAAACTTGGGTTTCCTGGCTCTAGACGTATACAAACACACGTACCTCTTTAACCTGGAACATTCTTTCTGGTCAACATCTTTACCTGGCTAACTTCAACATATCAGATAACTTAAATGTTACTTCCTCTTAGAAGTACTCTCTGATGGTGGGGCACGGTGGCTCATGCCTGTAATTCCAGCACTTTGGGAGGCTGAGGCGGGCAGGTCATTTGGAGTCAGGAGTTTGAGACCAACCTAGCCAACATGGTGAAACCCTGACTCTACTAAAAATACAAAAATTAACTGGGCGTGGTGGTGCACACCTGTAATCTCAGCTACTTGAGAGGCTGAGGCAAGAACATCACTTGAACCCAGGAGACAGAGGCTGCAGTGAGCCAAGATCACACCACTGAACTCCAGCCTGGGCGACAGAGTGAGACCCTGCCAAAAAAAAAAGAAAAAATAAGTACTCCCTGGCAAGCTCCCCACGTCTACCCCCCCAAAAGATAGGAATGTCCTCTGTAATACAGTTTTATAGTACATTGAATTTTTCTCTGTAATTTCTTATGAAATTCATTTAATTCCTTGTCTTTCCTAGAAACAGTAAGCTTTCAGATGAAGGACCATGCTCTCTTGCTCATAGTTGAATCCCCAGGCCTTGGAGTAGTACCTGGCACATTTCAGTGGTTCAAATATTTACTGAAGAATGAAGGAATTAAAATCTTAAGCTGCCTTATATTCCTGAATTATTACTATTAACCATGCACCTTTCCAAGCTGACCTAGAGCTAGTTACAGAATCCTGGTGTCTGCAGCCTAAAGAGCTCTTGAGAATGTCATTTCCCCCTAGGTGAGGTTAGATGATTTAGTGCTAAGAGCTGTGCCCAATGCTCTATAAGAAGCCAACTGCTTGGGTTTGAATCCCTGCTTCACTGCATACTGGCCAAGTGACCTTGGACAAATGACTTAATTTCCATGAGCCTTGACTGCCTCATGATTAAACAGTTGACATTAGTACCTCTCTCGTAAAGTTGTTGTTGAAGAATTAGAGGAATTTGATAGAGTGCCTGGCACATGATGTGTGCCTGATGAATGCCATTCATTGATTTAACATCATCTTACAGGGTAATTGGAGTTCCAGCAGAGGATCCCTGGGGGAGGGGATATTCAGTTCTCTTGTAAACAGGTAATGGAAATTCCACTGCTGAAATGGGAAGGTTTCAGCCACCTCATCTGAAAAGAGAGTTGGGGCTACTGAATTCCCCACTGTCTAAAACATCCTGATCTCCAGTGTGGGGAAGTATATATATATTTAAGGAGACATCATGGCTCCTCTTCTTTGAATTTCTAGTTCAACATGGAAAGACTAAATGTAAACAGGGGTAAATCTTCAAAAAGATGAACTTCCTCCCTCATCATCTGACTCCAGTGGAGTACGTTGAAAGAGCAATAACCGGCCAGGTGTGGTGGCTCATGCCTGAAATCCCAGCACTTTGGGAGGCCGAGGCAGGTGGATTGCCTGAGGTTTGGGAGTGCGAGACCTGCCTGACCAACATGGATAAACCCTATCTCTACTAAAAACACAAAAAAACAGCTGCACGTGGTAGTGCATGCCTGTAATCCCAGCTACTCCGGAGACTGAGGCAGGAGAATTGCTTGAATCCAGGAGGCAGAGGTTGCAGTCAGCCAAAATGGTGCCATTGCACTCCAGCCTGGTTAACAAGAGAGAAACTCAGTCTCAAAAAAGAAACAGCAATAACCATAGGCATACCTGTGGACTGTTGCCTAGGCTCTCCCAGCCAGCAAGCAGAATAGAGACGTCAGTAATTGCTCAAATGGGTAGAAGATAGTAATGGGAGTCTGTGGGGTACATTAGTGTCTCACGCTGTGGGTCCACCAGCCTAATTCCTGTCCCGTGCCTGCTTCTCGCTTGCCACCCTCTGGCCCGGGTGGCTTTTGACACAGCGCTGATGGATAAGATATAATAATGTCTATGTGCTGAGGTCTCTGGGAAAGTTTTTGCTTTCCTGATAAAAAGGCAAAAAATGGGCTAGCGTGCCTCATTTTGCCCTTTGTTCTTCTCCCTTCTGCCTGCCTGGAACATGAACAGACGTGATGTTTCAAGATACAGCAGCCATCTTACAACCACAAAGCAGCAAACATGAAGACAAATGCCTCCAAGCCAAGGATGGTAGTGGAGGAGTGGTGAAGACAGAAGAGCCTGGGTCCCTGATGGCATTAGGGAGCTACTTTCCCAGCCCCAGACTGTCTTCCTCCCTGCCTTTTGTGTTATATGAGACAAATAAGTGTCGTTTTGTTTAGCTGAGTATTGGTTGGGTTTTCTTGCCTTTGAATGGACTCCTAAGAAATAAATATAGCATGCAGCCCAAAGCTTTGCACGATGTGAACCTTAATTGAAATATTTACCACAGTATCTTATAATCACTAGTTTTATTTCTGTTCTAGAAGTCATGACTTTTTTGTAGGTGGGACTCTGGGCTTATTTATTTCTGTATCTACAGCATATACTAAGCATTCAGTAGAAGTTAGATGAATGAACCCACTTCATTTGATAAATTGTGATTAGTGAGCTTGCAAATCAGAAACCAGTGGTATGGAAAGATTTCCCCAAGTGTTTGGTTCAGTTAGGAGAAGGGTGATGCTCCTATAAAGAAACCAGGCACATCCAAGAGAAATAAAAACTCATGAGCCATCACATAGACTATTGTGGTTTCTTTTATTTCTGGGTGCATTATGACAAAAACAAATAAAATACGCTAATAAATTTTAAAAACAGACATTTTTTGCCTGATAATGAAAATATATGCTCTTCTCAGACATAAAATTAACCTTAATAGGAGAAGGATGATAGGAAAAACAAAACAGAGAAAAGGGCAGGATAATTTTTCTCTCGTTAACTTGCTGCTCACTCATGAAATGGGCTTTTATTTTACTGAAAAATGCAGGCATTTGCATTAGAGACTCTGGAGCAATGACTGATTATGAAGTGCTCATTGTTGACCTTATCGACTGTATTCAAGAAATGTTCAGCGGCTATGTCATGTCGCAGATGTGCTTGCAAAAGGTTATTCCTCAGGACTCTGTCTTTCCCCATCCACCTTCTCCATTGCCTATGGCTGATTCAGTTTCCTTCAGTATCACAAAACTCCTGAGCTAGTGACCCAAAGCCTTTCTGTCATTTGCATTTCGGCTGCCCACTTCTCTGTGTAGTTTCTATTTATAAATGCTTGTGTAATAACTTTGGGTTTGCTAGGGTCTTTAGCCTCTGAAGATTTAAATCACATTGGCTTGAATACCCATTTCATGCCCTGTGGAAAAACCTGCTGTCTTCTCCAAGATGTCTCCTAATTCCCAGGAGACTCCCACTGTCCTAATGAACACATCTGGCTTCCACTTCCTACCGCTGACGAATTTGTGCTTTCCGCTCTACCTGGGCTAATACCTTATCTTTACTTTGCATCGACAGAATAGTGGAACTTTGTCCCTTTATCTCATTTGTATTTCTGATTTCAATAAACCAACTGATTTATAGCTCTAAATACAAGTAACATGGAACACTTCTAAGTAATGTGTAAAGCTTTTGTGAATATGTTTTAAACACATACGCCTGGCACTGCCATGTCAGGGACACTTCAATGACCAATTAAAACAGGTGATGGAGAGTTAACCTTGTGCAAGAGAGCTACAGTCCTTGTCCCTGCAGAGCAGCAGACAGGAAAGCAGGAACCAATGAGGAATGGAAGTACCAGGGTAGGGTATGGGAGGCCATGGGAGCCAGGGACACTGTCTATGCACTATGCAGGTGGTTGTGAAAGGCGCTGTGTAGTACCATTTCTTGTGTTTCTTATGCTGATCTCACAACTCAGCTGAGTTAGAGTCTCACTCAAGTTCACTATTTCTTACGAATTGGATTTCTTTACAATAGAATTTCTGCTTAGAAGCTCTAATAATTCCATCAGTTTTGGAAATCTAACCACTAGCATATTAGCACCAGCAAAAATGATGCCTGTTGTAAAGAAGTCGGTTATTATGATATGTACTTATATGTTCCCAGAAAGAAAAATGCTCCAAGATTTGGAGCAAAACTTGATTTTCTTAAACACTGAAGTAAACACAGGATAGACCTTATGTCTTTGTACGAATTATCTTTTTCAGTTTTAACTCACGAGCAAATGGCTAGATGTTTTCCTTCTGCCTCTTGCCAGCTCCCTTTGTCTGTTTTGATAAAGGTGGGCTTTAGGGCCATCTAGTGGCTTCTTCAATAGGAAATTCTAAAAATTCCCATTAAGCTGAATAGGAAAACCCTCACCTTCTCTCACCAAATATTCTCTCCTTAATTTGTTACATATTACCTCTTGAGAATTTAAAGACAGATATTGGAAAACTTGTGGTAGCTCATATATATCCTTTTTCTTTTTCCAAAATGAAATGTTACCATATTTGCATTTTTTTTTTGTTTGTTTGTTTTTTAAATAACGTGAACACTGTAATGGCCCATGTGCCTTCTCGGATTTTGAGCAGTGATAAAATTCTGGCATCTTGTGGATTAGTTAAGAAGTTTTAGTCTTTCCTAGAAGCTTTGAAGTTTATGACCTCAGCCTTTGTACCTTCCATAGTATCCAGTTTGAAAAAAAACAGCCTAGGGTCACCTTCACGTTTAAGTGGTGACTCACCAGACACCACTTAATTTTAAGACACCAAATTTTAAGGTTGTGAAAGGAAAATAAATCTCAGGACCCCAATCACTAACCTAAAAAGAAAAGTCAAGTTGGGAACTTCATCAGGCAAACCTGCCTCACATTTTATTCCTAAATAAGATACCTATAAAGATTTTAAAAAGCCACATACCTCCCTCATCTGCAAAATGCAGATTTATGGAGCCAGACTAAGGCTTAAATGACCAACTCTCACATGCAAATTGTGTATTCAGTAAAAGGCTGATTAAAGACTCAAAAGAATGCAGCCGTTTGGCTCTTATCTACCTATGACCTGGAAGCTCCCTATACAAGTGTCCCGCCTCTCCAAGCTGAACCAATGTATGTCTTATACATATTGATTGATGTCTCATGATGGGTACATGCCATCAGGACCTCCCAAGACGGTGTCACAGGTGTGTTCTTAACCTTGGCAAAATAAACTTTCTAAATTGATTGAGAAAGTTTGAGACTGAGACCTGTCTCATATGTTTTTGATTCACAAGTACAGATTTCTCCTTTCAATAGTTACAGACTTCTCAATGCAAGATTTCGGAGCTGTCAAATAGCTCCACCAACATAACCCACTGACGAGACAAACCCAAGTTTATTGCTTACTCTGGTAAGGGTGGGCACCACCTCACAAAGCTTTGGTGTTGTTAGAGAGTAGGGGAAAACAAACACAACTTGGTGGAAATTGGAAGTATGATTTAAGGTGGGACTTTAACAATGGGGTTCAAGATTGGGTAAGGATCAGGATACAAAGCCCAAGATTAATGGCCAGGGCAAGGGATTTAAAGAATTTAGGTGCATGCAAGCAAGCTGTTGGTTAATGTTTTCCACTGAAGAAGGGATGAGTCTTTTGTGAAGTTCCTGTAGTGAACATTCAAGCCATATGCCTGGGCAGAAGACTCCTGGAAAAATAAAGTCATGTTGATGAAGACAGAGGAATTGCAAAGTCATGCTAATGTAGAAATAGATGTGTTTTCACTTCTCATTTTTCAGACTGTCAGGTAGACAGTTTTGCTTCTTAGATGCCTTCTACAATTAAGATGCCTACATGAAATCAAAGCACAAAGCAGTGTTCCCTGTTAAAAATATAAATTCTGAGATAAATGACACATCAAACTATTGAGAGTGTTTCATTCTTTAGAGTGACTATGTTTTAGGATTGCTTTCCTTCAGGATATTTAAACAAAAACAGTTCTCTGAAGGAATAGACACAGTTTTGATAAGTATGATGATGGTCAAAGGTAGAGAAAATCAAGCATAGAAAATTGGCAGATCGTTAAGATGCCATAATTCAATGTTGTGGGGCTGCCAACCAGAATACAATGGACTCCTGAACCCAGTATTTTGTACATACTAAAGAATGTTATGAAAGAGACAGTAAGCAGAAAGCAAAATACTGACTGTAGTTGTGTATTAGTTCGTTCTCATTGCTATAAAGAAATACATGAGGCTGAGTAATTTACTAAGAAAAGAGGTTTAATTGGCTCATGGCTCTGCAGGCTGTACAGGCTTTTGCTTCTCAGGAGGCCTCGGCAAAGTTACAATCGCGGCAGAAGGTGAAGGGAGAAGCAGGCAAGTCTTACGTGGTTGGAGCAGGAGGAAGAGAGAGTGGGGAGGTGCCACACACTTTTAAACAACAGATCTCATGAGAACTCTATCACGAGAATGGCACAAAGAGGGATGGTGCTAAACCCTTCATGAGAAATTGCCCCCATGATCCAATCACCCCCTACCAGGCTCCACCTCCAACACTGGGGATTAAAATTTGACATGAGATTTGAGGGGGGACACAGATCCAAACCACATTACTTCATCCTCTCATTGATTCAGTTCAGTGTTTTAACCTAAGTGAATTTGTATCATGTAAGTACATAATGGTAAAACTAACAGGACTCTCATCTGACCTCTAATCTGATGACTACATTCTATTCTAACAGCTTCATTTTTTTCTTTATTTTCTTTTTTGTCGTTGGAGACAGGGTCTCACTCTGTCACCCAGGCTGGAGTGCAACAGTGGTGCAATCAGGCTCACTGCAGCCTGGACCTTCCAGGCTCAAGCGATTCTCCTACCACAGCCTCCTGAACTGTTGGAACTATAAGCATGTGCCATCACACCCAGCTTTCATATGTTTTGTAGAGGTAGGGTTTCACTATGTTGCCCAGATTGGTCTTGAACTCCTGGGCTCAAACAATCCACCTGCCTCAGCCTCCCACAGTATTGGGATTACAGATGCAAACCACCACACCTAACTATCAACCCCATTTCTGAAGTTAATATGATTTTTCCTACAATTCTCTTCCCAAATCATCTATGAAGAAACTAACCATGTGGCGAAGTAGAACATGTCTGACTTTGAGGACTTATAGTCATCATCATAAAGATGTTATTTAAAGCCATATAGCCTGATTTCATTACTGAAGGAGTGAGTATAGGTGCAGAGAGACATCCAAGGTGTGGGCTCCAGAATACTTCAACATGTAGAGGTCTGGAAAAGGAAAATCTAGCAGAGGGAGAGGAGGAGACTACCAGTGACCATAAAAAACACAGTTTCCTATAATGGTCCTTCATTAATTCAGAGGTCATTCTTTCCACAAACACGGATTGCTCCCATACCCTGTTCAATGCAGTTTCTGCCTCACACACTTCAAACCACAGGATGTATATGGAAGTATCGTAAGCATAAATAGATATGCAGTAACCCTTAATGCCAGTTTTGGAATCTGTATCCTGACCTTGAATACTGGAGGTATGGCAGAGTTAGTCATATCTTGATTAGTCACAGCTGTTGAATTATAGGCTTTTTTTTTTTTTTCATAATAAATTGGGCTTCTTCAGGTTGCTGTTTGGATGTTATATTAGAGTTCAGGGCATGAAATAGAAATCTATTTAGGTTTTTCAATTAGGAGGGAATTTAATGTAGACAATTAAACACTTACAAGATCATTGAAAGGTTATGGTCCTAACATTGAACTATGAGCTTCAGGTTTAACCACTATTACTGCTATTGCTATTGCCATCACACTGCTCACACTCACGAGGCTGAGACCTAGACATGAGAACTTGGAGTTTAGCTGTCACAGACACTTATGTTTTGGCAAACTTGCTTGCCAGTTTTCATAGCTACAAAGGTGGACTTCCTCACAATTCTACCTTCTAGATCTATATGAACATACAATTGTCCCCTGTTATTCACCACAGTTGGTTCCAGGACCCCTCATAGATACCAATATCCATGACTGTTCAAGCCCTTTATATAAAATGGCATAATATTTACATATAATCTACACATATTCTCTGATATACTTCAAGTCATATCTAGATTGCTTGTAATACCTAATCCAGCATCTACACCTTACTTTCTTGACATGGATTTAATGTAGTACATGGCATGTGGCAATTTCAAGTTTTGCCTTTTGGGACTTGGAGGATTTTTTTTTTCCTGACAATTTTAGGTCTATAATTGGTTGAATGTACAGATGCAGAACCAATGGATATAAAGGGCCAACTGTATATCATTAGCAGAACCCAAATCACATTTAAAACCTTTGCTCCAAGTGACTTTCAAAAACGTGATATTTAGATGACTAGTCTTTAAAATACAGAGGTCATACAAAGGAAGATGAGACTAGATTTCAAGTACTAATAGCTAATATGCAGCCAAAACATGTATAAAGTTGCAGCCTTGAAAAAGGTTTTAAGACTTAAACATTTTCTAAAAACTGCAACCTTGACATTACTTCATAAATATTTGTATTTCTGGCTTTCTTTTTATTTTTTTTGAGACAGACTCTCACACTGTCACCCAGGATAGAATCCAGTGGCATGATCTTGGCTCACTGCAACCTCTGCTTAAAGGGTTCAAGTAATTCTCCTGCCTCAGCCTCCCTGTATTTCTGACTTTCTATAGTAGGGGAAGGTTTATGGTTCTTACCAATTTGTTACCTTCTGCTTTCTTCTCTCCTTGGCTTCTAAAGAATGCCCATACCTTTGTCAATTATAGTGTCTCTTACTCAATACTCAGTAAAAATGTTTTGGACAATCTATATCTAGGTGCCTTTTAAACTAGAACATGGTGTTGGTATAGTGTAACTTCTTTCTCCTGGCTTTTAATGTGTAGATACAAATTACTAATCAATTGATGTCTGCACAAAAGATTAATTATCAAAATGACTAGTGAAGGGAGAGAAGTATGAGGGGCATTAAGCTGGGGAGGTGCATACTCTGTCAGAGTCTAACCTAGGAGTGCAGATTAATCTCACACATTGTTTCCAGATTGGACTATCTTGCTTCTCATTTAATCGTAGATAATCTTATTCCAGCACCGTCAACCCATGAAATTATTGCTTTTCCTCTTCCAGTCAATCACTCTCCACACCTTGCTTCACATCCAGGGTCAAATCTCAATAACTCTTGAATTAGAGCAATAATTATGTAGCACTTAGTTCATTTTAAAAATAAAATGCCCTTTGATATTGCTCTTATGGTTTGACCCTGGATGTGAAGCAAGGTGTGGAGAGTGATTGACTGTAGGAGAAATTAAAGAACACCAAGAAATTAATTTAAAAAAATACAACTGCTGAGAGAAATGCATTTCCCTTAAAAGTATGCCTGCTGTAAGAATATTTTACCATACTCTAAATGAGGAGAATTGCACAGGTGCATCTAGAAACATACATCATAGCTAAGACTTTTTCCAAAGAGAATAGCTGTTAACATCTTGCAGTACCAAATCCATTTTTAACCAAAAAGGACTTTACCAAGGGAGATCCCTAATCCTCTAAATCTTAGGAAAAACTTTAACTCTCTTAAGTTGGGTCTCTAATTCAGTTCCGTCCTTTACCCAGGATAAAATGTACTCCACCACTTACCCAAAGTCAGGCAATTGTCGCTGCACAGATAATTTTCCTTTGAGTTTGGGTCTCTTCAGTATAGTCCCTTTGTGGTTTGCCAGGAAGTTGTTATTGGAAAGGGGTCCTGATCCAGACCCCAAGAGAGGCTTCTTGGAGTTCATGTAAGAAAGAATTTGGGGCGAGACCATAGAGTAAAGTAAGAGTAAGTTTATCAGAGACGTAAATAAACAAAAGAATGTCTACTCCATAGATAGAGCAGCCAATGCCTAAGACTTTTTGCAGTGTTGCAAAAATGGCTGTTGTTTGACAGAGTCTTACTCTGTTGCCTAGGCTGGAGTGCAGTGGCATAATGTCAGCTCACTGTAACCTCTGCCTCTGCCTCTGCCTCTTGGGTTCAAGTGATTCTCCTGCCTCAGCCTTTCAAGTAGCTGGGACTACAGGTGTGTGCCACCATGCATGGCTAATTTTTGTATTTTTAGTAGAGACAGGGTCTCGCCATGTTGGAGAGGCTGGTCTCGAGCTCCTGACCTCAAGTGATTCGCCTGCCTCTCCTTCCCAAAGTGCTGGGATTACAGCTGTTAGCCACAACACCCAGCCTGCCTAAGACTTTTTGACTGGTCAAAGTGTTTTTCATGTTTAAAACATAACAATTTAAATAACGATGTTTTTCTTTGTGAATACTAAGAGATTATGCTTTATAGAATATTAAGATCTGTGGCTTGATAACAGCTATTGTCCACTTCTTTGGATTATTCGGTCTACTTCTCTGCCTCCTGAACTAATAGCTTTTTGAGGACAGCTATGATGAGGACCATGCCCAGGCTACTGTGACTGATAGTAGAGGGCTGAGAGATATTCCTTCACTACGATTTGAAGGACTGCTAGAAATTAGCCACATAGAAGAAAAAAACGGAGTTGGCACATTTTAGGCAGAAAGCAAGGTATGTCCAAAGGACACTGTTGCTGTGAGAAGATGATTTGTTTGTGAAAATTCAAGTGGTTTAGTAGGGCTGCCCTGTCAAGATGTGTGGGGAAATGGAGACAAAGGAAGGCAGGGTCCGCTACACACAGAGCCAGGGTTATCAAGAGATGAAGTTTCAGCTTTATCTTTAAAGTTACAGCAGGGAGCTGGATCAGATCTATAGCTTGGCAAAAGCACTCTGTCATCTGGGTAGAGGATGCGTTAGAGTGGGGAAAAGACCAGAGACAGGGAGTTCAGTTAGGAGACTATCATAGTAAATCCAGGCAAGGTCTCATGATGATTCTAACTAATGTTAAGTCAGTAGGTATATTGAGGAAGGGACAAATGTATTTGAGAAGTAATTAAGAAGGAGAATCCACTATAATTCTGCCAACATAGTAGAGTGAAAAGATAGTATGCCCTGGAGATAGGCTTCAAATTTTGCAGGCTCTGCCACAGTGCCATGGCTTTGGGCGAGTGGCTTAGCTTATTTGTATCTCAGTTTTCTCATCTGTAAAATGGGTGTAGTAACATAACAGAATGGAAGATGGTGGAGATTCAGAAAACATAATATGTGAAGAGCACTTAGCTCTCTGCTTGCCATATGGTAAGTGATCAGTATGTATTTGTTATTATTTCTATTAACTGATTAGACTTGGAGGTTGGGTGAGAGGACAGATATAGGTTGGTTCACAGTTTTCTGGCTTGACAAATTATAGGATCATTGAATGCTCGAATCTGCACTATTATTGAGTTGTCTCTTCAGACAGGATAGTCCATGTTGATAATTCAGCCAAAGATATATGTCAACTCCAGTCTGAAACAAAAATTCCCCAAGAGTAACTATTAATATGCTCCATTTCACTTTATTTTGGATTACTAAGATTGTTAAAAGAAGATGATATAAGACGGAGACTGGGCAAAGGGTGATGAGGAATGCAGAGACCTTGCATTTGGTACTGGCAGTACATTCAAGCATCTCAAGTTTAAACTGGGAAGAATCTCAATCATTTCTTGGATCAGTTACCTAAAACTAAGAGGAAAAAAGGCAATGTTTGAAAGTTAAATGGATTTTTGGCATTCAACAGCTAGAGAAAATGAGTTTGGCGGCAGAGGGTTTCGGGGAGGAGGGTGATGTTTTATAAAGTTCATTATTCCAAATGGAAGTCAAATGATTCATCTTCTTCTTCTTTTTTTTTTATTGCATTTTAGGTTTTGGTTCATCTTCTTTAACTGCAACACAATACTGCTTTTTCAAAAAGTGAATAACCAATAAAGGATATTTTAGTTTTCTTTCTTACCCATTAGGGATAACTGTTAAAAGTTAAGCAATAGAAGAACTAGTTAATAAAAATTCATATTAATTTGTGGATAAAATTATAAATTATTATAAATTATAATAAAGCTATAATTTATGCTTATAATTATATCAAAACTATAAATTATTTTGTTGGTAAAAATTCATACTATTTGATGTCTCCTTGGTGTCTACTCTGACCTATTTTCTTTGCTCTTTTTTTTACAAGATCTAAACGAATCAGAGGGCAAAGATCTACATTTATCTTGCCAATTTCCCCATGTCCTAATTATATAATTATTATATTTTATAATTATTGACTCAAGGCTACAAAGAGAATAACAATAAGGATAATAAATTACTTTCTAAGGTTAGTTCTGCCCATCATACACTGTAACGGAGCCTCAGCCAATGCGTGGGCGGTGGTATGCTGGAGCTGGCTGTAGCACCAGCTCAGGAGAGCTGATTGTGAGCATTTCTTTACAACTCCTTGTTCAGTGACCTCAAGGGCAGCTTAAAATGAGCCATAGTGGGAATATGTATACCATATATACTGTATAAATCAGGGCATTTCCAGCACATCATTTTTTAAACATCAGAAATAGTCAAAAAAAGATCAATTTTGCATGATATCAGGTGGCAGGAGAAGGGAAAAGGAGACCCCTTTTGACAGGGGTCTTGAATTCTGCATCAATTCATAAAATTGATTGAACCATACAAATCTGCTGAGATTCAACTATTTTTGTTTACAAAAATAGCAATATCATATGGTTTAACCTAATATATGAAGCTGCAAGTAGCAGAAACCCCTACAAACAATAGCTTATATAAATAAAACTTTGTGTAACATTGCAAGGAATCCAAAAGTAACAACATTGTGATATAATTATTCAATAAACTCAGTGATGCTGCCAGAGACCTATCATCCTGCTCCATCATCCTTAGAAAATTGACTTTTGGCCAGGTGCAGTGGCTCATGCCTCTAATCCTAGCACTTTGGAAGGCACAGATGGGCAGATTGCTTAAGGTCAGAAGTCTGAGATTAGCCTGGCCAACATAGTGATACCCCATCTCTACTAAAAGTACAAAAATCAGCTGGGCATGCTGGTGCGTGCCTGTAGTCCCAGCTACTAGGGAGGCTGAGACACAAGAATCCCTTGAACCCGAGAGGCGGTTGTAGTGAGCCAAGATTATGCCACTGCACTCCAGCCTGGGCCACAGAATGAAATTCCTTCTCAAAAAAAAAGATGACTTTTGTCCTCAGGCTTGTCATCTTACTGTTACAAATGTCTGCTTTGCCTCCAGGGTCTATGCCTTCATCACAGATAGAAGAGCAGAGAAAGGCAAAGACTTTTTTATAAGTTTATCTATGTTAATCAGAAAGACAAAAGCTTTCTTTTCTATGTTGTCTATGTTAATCTGAAAGCAAGAGCCCTGGAGGCTCATTTAAAACTTCTCCTGTTGTCTCATTGACCAAAACTTTCACTTTATTCTCAGACAAAGTTGAACAAGATTACTAAGCCAGGTTTAGATCAATCATAATTCATCCCTGGCCTTGGGATGAATCATGATTGGACTAAACCAGCCCATAAGTACTCTCACAGAGGGAAAGATCTCAGCACCCACCTGAAGAACTTAAGGTGTTATTGGCCTGGGGAGGGATGGGTGGATACAGGAAGAACAACAAATGGGATCTGTCATAATGCCCTTGAATTGTGAATCCGGGAATCTAGAAACAAATTAACAAGCTTTCCCATTTCTTGGTTTAGCTATGAAAAAGTACTGTAATGTGTGTGTGTAATATGTATATATTACATATATATGTATATATATTACAGTAGTTGTTTGCATTGTATTTAATTAGTATGCAGCTAAAAAGTATACAGTAAATATGAATCAGTTTTGCAAAATTTATATATTATACAGTCACAGCATTAAAATTTATTCTTGAAGTCTCAGTCTTTACACTTTAATGTTTATGTGGTACGGCAGTTTGTTTACAACTTTTAAAAAAGGTTGAGAGGGGCTTAATGTAACATCGCTGATCTGGCACATTGGCCTAATAGATTGTTAAGAGAAAATAATGATATAAGATAAGGTATGTCATAATAAAAATTTCTGAATAAAAAGCCTAATGCTGGCCATTTTGAGGAAACCAGAAGGAATAAATATACTCTTCTGTGGTGGTGATGGCATCGTCTAAAAACTCTGACAAGTCATTTACCTATCTCGACATTGCAGGATAATGCTATCCAAGTGATGTGTAGTCTTGCTTCTTCAATAATGGCAGATCAACCACTATAAAACCCCAGGTAATATGCTAGTCTGAGTTAACTGTTTACACTTCGCTTTCCTGTTGATTTGACTATGGCAAATAAGATAATACATGTCAGTTCTGCTCTTGCTAGACTTTGTAGAGTAGTAGGTACAATGCATGTTTTTGGTCACATTTATAAGCACAGGCTTCAGAATCAGACACACTTAGGTTTTATCCAGAAGTTGCCCTTTACTGTCAGTGTAACTCAAAATAAGTTATTTAATGACTCAGCCTGGTTTCTTCCTTTGTAAGATTGTTGTGAAAATGAAGTAAGAAAAGTGCCCCAAGTATGTGTATCACATGGCACATATTAAGAACTTAATTAAATGGAGGTGATTTTTGTTTCTGTTTTCCTGTGTTTACTTTAAAGAAAATTTTTCTGAAATGATTACATTGGTGATAACTTCCCCTTTAATAATAATAAATAAAATAGATGTTTTTAAATAATAACTGAATAATAACTGTTATTTCCAAGGGCAACATACAATAGCTAATTTTTTAAATTGTACTTTAGGTTCTAAGGTACATGTGCAGATCATGCAGGACTGTTGCATAGGCACACACATGGCAATGTGGTTTGCTGCCTCCATCCTCATCACCTATATCGGGCATTTCTCCCCATGTTATCCCTCCCCAACCTCCCCACCCCCTGCCCCACTGTCCCTCCCTTGGCTTCCCCACAACAGACCCCAGTGTGTGATGCTCCCCTCCCTGTGTCCGTGTGTTCTCATTGTTCAACACCCACCTGTGAGTGAGAACATGCGGTGTTTGATTTTCTGTTCTTGTGTCAGTTTGCTGAGAATGATGGTTTCCAGATTCATCCATGTCCCTACAAAGGACATGAACTCATCTTTTTTTATGGCTGCATAGTATTCCATGGTGTATATGTGCCACATTTTCCCTGTCCAGTCTATCGTCGAAGGGCATTTGGGTTGGTTCCAGGCCTTTGCTACTGTAAACAGTGCTGCTATGAACATATGTGTGCATGGGTCTTTATAATAGAATGATTTATAATCCTTTGGGTATATACCCAGTAATAGGATTGCTGGGTCAAATGGAATTTCTATTTCTAGGTCCTTGAGGAAGCGCCACAATAACTAATTTTTATACTTCTTTTCAATACTATCTGTTTATGTTTGGAGAATATGATTTCACTTTTTTGTCCTTTCATCTTCAACAGCAAAACCAGTCAGTTTCTCATAATTTGCCTCTGAAACATGATGTAACAATAAAAGGAATCCCTTGTTTGACTTTGAGATGATTATAAAACAAGGCATTTGGAGGCAAATCTGTAACTAAAAGATAAAATCCTTATCATTATCATTCAATCTTTAATATTCACTGGGAATAAAGCAATATATAAGATCATGTGGTTATGGTTATAATACTACAAAGAATCAACTAAAATGATGGCCACTGACTCTGTGCATGATAGGTTTGACCCTTTATAAATACAAAACTACTTTTAGTTTTAAATCCAAGCAACCAGAAAGCTCAGAAAATACATTTTTGTATACTACACAGTGAGAATCAGTATTCAAAGTCTAGACCTATAAGATCCTAAAGTACCATCTGAATAACAAGAGTAAAATTAAATCTAATTTAAGTTTAAGGTCAAATGCATTTTATTGTATTGTGGTTCTTGGTATATGGTTAATGCATATATGGTTTGTGCATTATGGTTCAGCAAGTTAACAAGTATATTTAATTGTTCTCATAATAGCTTCATTTCTTAATTACATTGGCTAAGTATTTACCCAGGATTCTCTATGCATCATCGGATGACTCAACATTTGGCCATTGGCTTTATACAGTTGTCTCATCCCTGCATTATACAAAAGAAGAAATCTCATTGGTCTTTCCATATGTCACTTAAAACCTTCTGCCTCAACGAAGAGTAGAATGTATCACAACATCAACCACTAGATGGCACACTAATAGCAGTGATATTCTAGCATCAGGCTGACAACATTTTTGAAAACTATGGAAAGCTAAAACAATAGATTCTATGGGTATACATTCTATTGCTGAGTGAATATCAGCATCAAAAAACTTTACTGTAAATGTAAATTTCTATATGGCAAGTTTTTTTTTTCCATTGACTTCCGTTATAAAATCAAAGGTGTGTTTCTTTGGGTAATGAAAGATGATATGGGAGATGAAGGAAGTTATCACATAGGGAAAGCAACAAGTCTCTTCTATTGACACATTTAAAGGAACATTCTATTTCAACATTTTAATAAAGGTCTCGAAATGTCAAAACTTGAATGTCGTGTAGTTAAGATTAATTTCATGTTTTGCACAACATCATGCAAGTCTAGAAAAATAAATGACATTTTAACTGCACCAAATTCCTGGGCTGAAAAATCACCTAGAGGTAATTCCCTTGAGTTTCTTTGAAATGAATCCTAACTCTCACAGAATGCTGATGGGTTTTAGAAATAGTCTGGGCCAAAAGAAAGGAGGAGAACCAGACACAGCAGAGGCAGCAATTAAAGGAGAACAGCAAATGAACAAACACAGCAGCAGATTCTGCAAGCCCATAGAAGCAACTGAAGGAAGGAGAAAGCACATTGATTGCAAAGGGTACTTCAAAAGGATAAGAGAATGCTGTGAAAAGAGCCCTCAGTGATGCAATGATTCATTTTTTTAAATTATGAATTTCCACATAAGGAAAGTATGCCTGAATAAAAACCAGATTCATTTTGTAATGAAAGCAAAACAAAACAAAACAAAACAAAAACGTTGCTTTGAGGTTACAGCGTCTGTTTTAAACATCATTATTTATCAAATAACTCTTCTTCAAGGTCTGATTCACATCTGTCTCTTAAAAAAATTCATAATGATAGAGTCATGAGTCTCCTATTACCTGGCTGTCTTTCCTTACCTAACTGTTCTCATCTGCCACGAAGCTCCAATTCACATTCTAGCCAGGCAAGCCTGCCCATTGCTCTCTGTCTTTGCTTCGGCTCCTATCTCCTTGTGCTTTGCTGTGGCAAAGATAGATAATGTCTGTTCCATAGTGTAGGGTTGTTACTGAGAAGCTCTGCTCAGCCAGAGCCCTCATTTTCCAGTCCTATCCTCCCCTGCATCCAGGTAGGACTATGTAACTAGTTCTTGCCAGTGGAATATGAGTTGAACTGATGCATATCATGCCTTGGCCAAGGGGTTAAGAAGTGGTGGCACATACCCTTTGCTTTCTCTTTTCCCATCTGCCCACTGGATGTTGACGCACCAGATGATCATGGAAGCCACATGTGGAAGGTGGTGGAGACTCCCAGCCTACGGCTCTGCATGAAGCTATAGAGCAGTCTTCCTTCACCCACACAGCCTACCTTCCACTCTTGCCACCAAGCAGGAACATCTGTTTTGGATTCCATGTGAGTGAGAAATAAGTTTCTATTGTGCTACATTATCATCATCATTATTATTTTACAGTAAGTAGCCTTATTTTATTTGCAAAAGCTATTTTCCTACTTGGAATGCCTTTTTAATTATAGGAGAGAAAGAGACATTTTATTGAGTGCTACTATGAGGTAGGGACATCATAATGGTAACATCTTCATAGGGATTTATATATGGTATCATTTTCTTATCCTTCCAATTCCAAGAGCTAGTTATTATTATCTTAGTGGTATAGCCTTGATATATACTATTGGGTAATTCTGTTTAACTGTAGTCAGTTTCTGAATTTGAACACTTTACATTAGAAGGTCCAGCTGAAGACTTGAATTCACTATCAGGAATGGGGGCGAGTATGCCAAAGATTGATAGGGAAAATATGGGAGATAGCCAAATGGCATTCTAAAATATTTAAGTCTGGCGGTAACATAGACACATGCTTTGGATTACATAAGGAGATCATAGAGAAAGATTAAATCGATAGGGTAGGCTCCAGATGAAGAGTAATATCAAATGTCAAGCTTAGAAATTTGAACTTTAGTTTATAAGCTGGGTGTGTGCATGCACATGTGCACGTGTGTGTGTATGTGTGTGTGATTAAATCTTTTGTGCAGTCAAGTGACGTGAACCATTGCTTTAAAATCTGTTTGACAACAATATAACCAATTTAAAAATTAATTTTTAGGTTAACTTTTAACATTTTAGAAAATGTTTTCCATTATTATTATTAGGTTGATGCAAAAGTAATTGTGGTTTTTGCTATTGGAAGTAATACATCAAACTAATATTATATTATTGTTGTGATGGAACTGTCTTATGCGCTGTAGGAGTTTCAGCAACGCCCTTGGTCTCTACCAACTGGATGACAGTAGCAACTCCCAATCTTCTCAAATCATGACAACTCAAAATATCTCCAGGCATTGTCAAGTATCATACAGAGAACAAAATCACCCCTGGTTGAAATCCACTGTTCTAGAGAGACAAACAGTTCACAGAATGAGACTTGTCTTTAGTTGTTTTTATGTGAAGACACATCACTGCATGATAGTCTTAAATCAGGACAAGAGAAGCCTCTGTCCTTGGATGTTGTCCTCACTCCCCCAACTCCTATCTCCTCCCCATCCTTTTGTCAGAAGATCCGGGTGCAAGTGGCTATACCTCTTTCCATAATTCAAGGAGCCTTGGGACCACAGAGATGTGGCCACCTGCATCCCGTGCTCTCCCTTCTGCCATTCTCTAGGTATCTACAACCCTGGAATTTTTTGCCCAAATAGTCCCATCTTCCAAGGGATGGTGCTTGGAGGAGGTGACGATGGTGGTGATACGGCTTGAGTCTGGACATGCAGGCTGAGATATCCTTGTACCTATGCTCACAGTACTGGGTAGGACCAGTATGAAGGAAATGTCGGGTGGTGGTGGGTCCTTAAAATTCCTGTGTGGAACTTCAGAAGTCTGAGAATTCTAAATTTGAGTCTAGCCTCCTAGCCTTGGGCCCTTTTGAGGAACTTAGAAGACCAATGCTGATGATGGTGGTGTGCAGGGCACCTTGTGGGCAGAGGTGGTCCTGCTCAACTGGACTGGGTAGGGTGCAGATAAACCTGAGCCAGGTAGGACTTGGGCTTATGTTTGCCTCTTGCTTCAGTCATAATTTGTATTGAACAGTCCCATGATGGGGCAACTTTGTGGGAGGAAGAGCCTGGGGCTCTGAAATCATCAGGGTCTGAGATATAACCTGATGCTGCCTGTAGTATCTGTGTGGTAACTGGGTGAGGCCAGGAAGGATTTGGATGCTTTGACCAGGCAGAAAAGGAGGAGGACATCCAGAGAACATGTGAAAAGGTTAGAAGATATTTGTAGAATGCTTCAGTGTTTGAGACCTATTCAGGGAATGGGAAGACAGAGTGTGTAGTTGAAGTGCAGTGTGCCTGGGGAAAAGACAATGAGTCTGTGAGGACTTTGCACAAGGGGCCAGAAGGCCACTCAAAGGAGCTGAGATTTTCTCCTGCAGCAACAGAGAGCTTTCGGGGTTGCTAAGCAGAGCAGAGTATCCATCTTTTATCACAGTTTAGCCCTGAAAGAAAATGAAAGAAAGTAGAGTCTAGGAGATCAGAGAGAATGAGTTTAAAAAATTCCAACAGGAGATGCAGAGCTGAATAGATAGTGGGCATAGGAGTGAAAGGGAAGAGATTGGGGAGGTTTTGTAAAGTCACAGATGTTCCTAAGAATGACTGCATACTATGAACATACCAAAATATAGACTCATGCTTTTTAAAAAAATTTTTTTAAGATTTTTGGCATAAAAGATTTTGGGTTTTACTCAGGGCTGCACCAGACTGAGAAACACACATTTACCTATCTAAACCCAAAGAATGGACTTGGAGACATGAAGAACAGTGGAAGCAAGACTTTTGATGGCAGTCTTGCAAGATAGGGTGTTTGGTAGGCAGGCACACCTGGGGCAGTTAGAGCAGGTAATTTACCTCGTAGCATGCAAGTCCCTCTTCTAGTTCCTCATTGGTCGAGTACTATGGGGTTACAATCTTCCCGGACATTGCCTAAGTTTTATTATCCACTTAGGGATAATAAAAGGTCATAATTTTAATTTCCCAATAGCGAAACTTTCTTTCCTTTAATGGGCTGACTCCTCCTCTGCATTCTGTTAGTTTCTTGTGACCTTCCAGGTGCATGAGCCATGCGGTTTGTTACATCCACATGCTGGCTGCCAGTACTCAGATTTGGCATGCATTGAAAATAGACCATTTAAAATGTTTTCTCACAAGACATAATTTTCAAGTAGAATTTTAAAAAAATTCTACTTTTTAATTTTTGTGGACATGTAGTAGATGTATATATCTATTGGGTACATGAGATATTTTAACATAGGCATGCTGTGCATGATAACTATATCATGAAAAATGAGGTATCCATCCTCTCAAGCATTTATCCTTTGTGTTACAAACAATTCAATGATACTCTTAATTATTTTAAAATGTACAATTAAATTATTATTGACCATAGTCACCTGGTGCTATAAAATACAGTCCTTATTCATTCATTCTAACTAATTTTTTGTACCCATTAACCATCCCCACCTCTCCCCACCCTCTCACTACCCTTCCTGGCCGCTGGTAACCATCCTTCTACTCTCTGTGTCCGTGGGCTAAATTGTTCTGATTTCTAGATCCCACAAATAAGTGAGAATATGAGATGTCTTTCTGTGCCTGGCTTATTTCACTTAACATAATGACCTTCAGTTCCAACCATCATGTTGCAGATACCTGAATCTCATTCTTTTTTATGACTGAATAGTACTCCATTGTGTATATGTACCACACTTTTTAAATCCATTTGTCTGTCAATGGACACTTAAGTTACTTCTAAATCTTGGCTATTCTGAACAGTGCTGTAACAAACATGATAATGGAGATATCTCTTTGATATACTGGGAGATATCTCTTTGAACAACTTTGTTGTTGTTGTTGTTGTTTTTTATCTTGGAAATCACTGGATCATACAGTAGTTCTATTTTTAGTTTTTCTCAGGAATCTCCAAACTATTCTCTGTAGTGATTGTACTAATTTATATTCTCACCAACAGAGTCAAATAGAATTTAAAAATTTTACTTTCTTCCCCTTTTCAGGACTACTTTGCAGGTCTTATATACCTCCATATGTTTTTTAAAATTTTTTACTATGTGCCTTTATATGTGTGTACATGGTTTTCTAGAAAAAAAACCAGTGTATAAAAATTAATATTTCTATCGCCGGGCGCGGTGGCTCAAGCCTGTAATCCCAGCACTTTGGGAGGCCGAGGTGGGTGGATCACGAGGTCAAGAGATCGAGACCATCCTGGTCAACATGGTGAAACCCCATCTCT
>NW_016107317.1:10108866-10110948 GCF_001604975.1 Cebus imitator
AATATAATTCCAGTAGAAACTCCAGATTAAGTAAAAACCAGGAAAGGCTACATTTGGAAGAAACAGAGATTTTGGTGTTCCTGAAATCCCTCTCCGTTTACGTCTCTCTGTGCTGCCAACAGTGACACCACTCCATGTCTCTGTTTCACAAAGGTTTTAACTCCTCAGGCATGGAATCAATATAGGGAAAGGAAAACCAAAGGAGAATGAAATTCTAATTTAAACCAAGAGCACAAATTTCTATAAGCTTCATTTTTGGGTAAAGATCATCCAAATTAAATATTAATTTGTGTATACGACTGCTTTTTGCTATCTTCAAAAAAAATGTAACTAGTAAGTAGTCTATAATTGGAAGATTTTGACAGTCAATTACATTCACATTAACCTTTTTCTGGGACATCTACAGGAGTGTGATGCCTCTGAATTATTAGGATACTGCTCTGTAACTGGAAAATTCCTTATTCAATACATTTTCAGACTGTATCCTTTGGGTCCAATGTGACTTGTAAGTGACAATTAGAAAATTGCAAACAATGGGCTCACAAGACCTGAATGAATTCCAAATCATTTAGTGGGCTTATTGAGCCATTTTCTGAACAAAGAAAAAAATGTGGGAAATGCAGCAACTACTTTAAAGAGCATTATTGTTCAACACTGCTCTGCCTTCTGTGCTATGTGTTCTGAAACCATTTAAAGTTTATGGCATCAGGACATCTTGAGTTAGAAGAGGGCTTATAAAGACATTTAAATATGGTATCCTTTCTCCCATTTTATCTTTATATAGAAATATATATATTTAAATTAACAATTAAAAATATTTAACCTATGAAAGTGTTGGGAGTACTGGGACATAAGAATAAATCTCCCATATATTGACAATTTATCATAAGGCAGATACTGTGCTAGATACCTTACATTGTATCATTTTATCCTCACATCAATCCTGTGAGATACATATTATGGGTTTTTTTTAATTTTAGAGATGGAGTCTCACTATGTTGTCCATCAAACTCCTGAACTCGAGAGATCTTCCTTCCCAGGTGTCAAGTAGTTGGCACTACAGGTGTGAGCCACCATGCCCTGTGGGGTAGGGATTATGATTTCCACTTACTAATAAAATTGGTTGTGAGACGACTTACCAAACAGTGTAAATTTAGCAGCAGGGAAGCCTAGGTTGGAACCTGTATTCTTATCTGGCTCCAAATCTCATTCATGAGAGACAGCACTCAAGGATCTCTCAATGTAGTTCACACTAGAAGTAGAAAGTGAAATCACAATAAAAAATGTAAATAACACAAATATACATGTTGGGTATCCTCAGAAGATTCATGATTCATTTCAAATGGCTGATACAGACAAGAAGTGCCTTAGAAGTTCAAGGGTTCTTTACATAGAGAAATATATTTAGGCCAAAAAGTATTAATATTTATGAACATTTATCCTGTGCAAAGGCCTGAGAGTAGTGTGACGCTACCATGGACTGAGTGAGTCATTTCCTGGAGTGGTCAGCAAAGCCTTCTCAAAGCAGGTAGGAGGTAAAGTAGGAACTGATGTTTAGATTGGATGTGGGTGACTATGCTAGTAGGGCATGTGAGGTAGAAGGAATGGAATGCAAAAATATGAGAAAGTGAAAGAATCACCCTGGTCATCGGACATCAGTGTACTAGTTTGGATCAAAAGTTTACACAAAGAGTGGGAGTTAAGGAATGGTAGGCCTTTGCAGTTATGAAATGATAGATTCCCTGGCCATTCTGGAAGCAAAGGTGAATATCAAAGCAATCAATTCACCTAGGTGGCTAAAGAATTTACTCATAGAAAGAGGAAAAATAATTACTCAAGGAAAAATATGCTGAATTAAGAGAAACTATGGGTCTGATAATCCCATTAGAGAAGTCTATAATGATGATAGTTTGTGCTTGATGAGCTGGCTTCTTACAAATTAATAGGAAACACTCTCTTTTGTCTCCCATGTAACATATAACTTTCCTTTATCCCATCTGACAGAATTAAGGAGAAGTAGCAGGCCTGAGGAATGTTCATCACAACAGTGAGGACATGTTTTCTTTTTCCTTTTCTTTCTTT
>NW_016107317.1:10110993-10119045 GCF_001604975.1 Cebus imitator
GAGTTTTGCTCTTGTTACCCAGGCTGGAGTGCAATGGTGCGATCTTGGCTCACCACAGCCTCCGCCTCCTGGGTTCAAGAAATTCTCCTGCCTCAGCCTCCCGAGTAGCGGGGACTACAGGAGCGCGCCACCATGCCCAGCTAATTTTTGTATTTTTAGTAGAGACGAGGTTTCACCATGTTGACCAGGATGGTCTCGATCACTTGACCTCATGATCCACCCGCCTCAGCCTCCCAAAGTGCTGGGATTATAGGCGTGAGCCACCGTGCCCGGCCCAGTGAGAACATATTTTCTAAGAATCGTGCTAAAAAGGGATATAGGCTAGATAGGGGATTGTATTAGTCTGCTAGGGTTGCAATAACAAAATACCACAAACTGAGCTGCTTAAATGATGTACATTGCTCATAGTTCTGGAAGCTGGACGTTCAACATTGAGGGGTCTCTTTTTGGTTTTCAGATAGCCACCATCTCACTGTGTCCTCACATGGCAGAGAGAGATTGCTTAAGATCTCTCTCTTTCTCTTTTTATAAAGTCACTGTCTTATTAGATTGGGATCTCACCCTTGTGGCCTTCAATATATGAACTTGGGTGAGACAGAATTTAGTCCGTAGGAGGGCTTTGGGTGAAGTCACTGAATCAATGGAACGTATTGGAAACTATATGGAAGTTAAAAAATCATCACTATAATAGGCAAAGAGGTAACATTTTCCATTATATTCTCCCATTATTTTAATTTATAAATACTATTCTTTTTGTATATTAAAATTAAGCAAATCATGACATATGATTAATGAGTCAGTTTGGATGATTGTATTATAGCTACATGGATTAACATAAGCTGCCAGATCCTCCTTTTGTTAATAATAGTTTCCATTTAATTGATCACTGACCATGTGCTGGGGAGTTACATATGTTATCTCATTATCTTCACAACAACACTATAATGTAAAGATTTCCATTCTACAGGTGAGAAAATGGAAGCTCAGAGAATTTAAATAACAGCACAGTTATAGTCAAATTTCAGGCTCAGCCCTGGCTGATTTCCAAGCCCGGAATTTCCCCCATACCATTTTGCCATTCTTCATATGATACTGCATTGATGATGTAACAGATAACAATGACATTTTCCAAATTAAGATCTTGAAAGAATGGGGGGCAATAACCATTAGAATCACCTAACGATTTTCTTTTTTAAACTCATATTTAGTTCTCATCCACCATAAAACACAATGCACACAAACCAGGTCTATGGGATTCAAATGGCTAAAAGTGGGACCTGAGAATCTGGACTTTATCAAGTTATCTGGGTGATTCTAGTGACTGACAAGATTTGAGACTGCAGTGGGTTGGTTGGCGGCCTCCCAAAATATATGTTCAAGTTCTAATCTCTGGAAACCGAACATACCCTTATTTGGAAAAATAGTCTTTGTAGAAGTAATTAATTAAGGATCTTGAGATGAGACCATCCTAGTTTATCTAGGTGGGTCTTACATTCAATGTCAAGTGTCCTTTAAAGAGACACAGAGAGGAAGAAAAGGCCATGTAAAGGTAGAGGGAGAGATTGGAATTACGCAGCCACTGTCAAGGAACGCCTGGAGCCACCAGCAGGTGCAAGAGGCAAGGAAGTCTTCCCATTTGAAACATATTGAGCTGACACTTGTAAACTGTACTTGCATTAACTGGGAAAAGTCATTCAGTCTAGATAGTTAATCCCATTATGCATGTGGACTTTATGTGAGTCTTTCTTACAGCCTTAGGAAAGCATTAATTCAATTCCTTCCTAGATGCTAATGGTGAGGCTAATACCAAACAGGAAAATTTGGCAATAATTACCCAGAGAATATATCCACAAAGAGGGTGGGAGATGACAGTGGGAGGTATCTCCTTTTTTTCTTTTTTTTTTGAGATGGAGTCTCACTCTGTTGCTAGGCTGGAGTGCAGTGGCACGATCCCGGCTCACTGCAACCTCTGCCTCCTGGGTTCAGGCAATTCTCCTGCCTCAGCTTTTTGAGTATCTGGGACTACAGGCACGCACCACCACACCCAGCTAATTTTTGTATTTTTTAGTAGAGATGGGGTTTCACCATGTTGGCCAGGATGGTCTTGATCTCTTGACCTTGATCTGTCCACCTTAGTCTCCCAAAGTGCTGGGATTACAGGCGTGAGCCACCACACCCGGCCAGAGGTATCTCTTTTATTCTGTGCCTTTGGAAGTGCAAATGCCATTTCCTTCTATTCTTCAGCAAGCATAGTGCCCAGTGATGAAGCCTTTCCTAGTCCTTTGGAAGACAAATAGTACAACATAGACAGGAATGCTTCTATAGTTAATGTGATTAAAAACACAAGAAGAAGATAATTTACCAAGGTCTTCTTGTGCATCGTGCCCATAATTCTGTTCTGTCTCTTAAGATCATGTCGTTTAGAAGGACCCAGAACTGGATACCAATTGTTGCTCTACATGGCAATTATAAATAGACAAGAATACCATGTAAGTATTAAGTCATATTTTGTTGCCAATTAGAAAAATATGCAATGTTATGTTTGGCCAATCCAACATGATATTGCCTCTATTGTATCTGGATTCTTGCCAAAAATGGGGCCCTTGGAGATTATGCTAGTACATTGTATTATAAATTTATTAATGATTTTCCCAAACATTTGTTTTTTGTCTAACATTTTTCCTAAACTCCAAGCTGAAAATTTCTAGATTCCATAGAATATCACTTGCTATCTTCACTTGAATGACTAGCTAAAAAAACAAAACCTTTTGATTTTCTTCCTCAAACTTGCTTCTTTCCCAGTGTTCTCCATCTCAGTTAGTGGCCCATTTGCCCAATTGCTTAAGCCAGAAACTATGGAGTCATTTTCTCTACTCTTTCTGACAACCACCTTACCTCAAGCCTATATTAGATACCATTGGAACCACCTTCCAAAAACTCTGAATCCTACCCCTTCTTTCCCCCTTAGCTTGCTCCATCATCTGTTACCTAGATTACTGCAATAGCATTTTAACTGGTTTTTCTGATCTTTCTCAGGCACACACCCCCACACCTTATTCTCCACCCAGCAGCCAGAGTTTTAACACATAATCCAGACTGTGTTGAATTATGTTCCACCTGCTTAAAGCCTCCAGATGACTTCTAGGTTATTTGGCATATAGGTAACTATTGAAATAAAAACTCCAAATAGCTGCCAGTTTAACAAGATAGTGAGGTTAATGATGCCTCCACAGGTCAAGGACCCAAGTTACCCCATCTTATTTTTTATTATTCATAGTGTATTTTACTTGTCTACATGGTTCAAAGTGACTCGACATCACCACATCTGCTTTCAGGCCAGTGGGAAGTGGAAAAGAGGAGGCTATGGCCTTTTGGGAATGTATATATCACGTCCACTCATAACATATTGCCAAAAATTAGTTGTGCTACCACGCTTAACTGCAAGGGAGGCTTAAAAATGTAATCTTTATTCCATGTAGTCATGTGCTAAGCTGAAAATTAAGGGTTCTATTGCAATAGCAAAAGGGCAGAATGAATACTATGTCCTTATGGTAGATTAGGTGTGGTCATACATAGTCCTTATGGTAGACTAGGTGTGGTCATACATAGACCCAAGTGTGTTATGCCTCAACAAAATGGAAGTTAATTCTCTCTCACATAAGAGTTTTGGGTGAGTCAACTGGTTGTTGTCCAGGCTTTTCTCAATGTGGTCATTAGGTTTCCAGGTGATGGTGACTCTGCCATCTTCAGCATACGGATTTGAAGGCTATCATCCACAGTTCCATCTCCAAAGGCAAGAAAGGAGGAATGACACAGAGATGCATGGGTGGATAATTTTTATTGTCCGGTCCTGGAAGTATTGCATATCACTTCCACTCACACTCCACGGGCTGGTTCTCAGTCATGACCACATTGAGCTGCAATGTATGCCATGAAGTGTGGCCTGGCTAGGTGTCTAGGAGAAGAGGAGAGCAAATATTTGGAACATCTCTCAAGCTTCTCACCTTCTTCATTTTTGAATGAAACTCAAAGCATTTACCATAACTCAAAGCCCTTACAGAGGTGATGACATCTCTAAACTTTCTTCACTCTTTCCCTTGCCGTTTTTAATCCAGCCTCACTACCCTCTTTCTCTTTCTTGAACTTACCAACTTTGTTTTCATCCAAGGATCTTTGCCACTGCTGTTTATTCTGTCTGGAAGTCTTTTCCCCAGTTTTTCACATCTCACTTCTTTTCTTCATTGAGTTCTCTACCTAAAAGCTATCTCCTCAGATAGATCATCCTTGGGCATCATTTTCACACCCTCTACATCCTTGATCATTTACTGTCACTGTCAAACCTTTTATCATGTTTTATTTTTTTCATAGAAACCATCACCTGTTCATTTGTTCATTTATGGACTGGAAAAAGTAAGTCACATGATGGTGTTACATGTTTTGTTCATCGTTATGTTCCTAATTGCCTAGAAAACTGCCATGTGTGCATGCAATAAATACTTGTCAAATTTAATTAAGGTAGAAACTCTCTTGGTTATACATAAAACTTAATTTCTTACAACATTCTATGAGTGGATGCCTTTTCACTCTTGCAGATTTTCTTTCTGAAACAACACTTTCCAGATGCCTGATATTTTTACCCTTTATTTGTAGAATAAAGGTAATTACATGTCTTTTTCCTAGAATGATCATCAAGATTGTGTGAGATAATGTAAGTAAAATGCTGAGCATAATATGTGACACATGATACATATCACAACAAGTGTTAGCTGTGACTACCACCACTGCTTCTGCTGCTGCTGCCCCCGGATTCCTGTAGCAAAACCACTAAAAGTATGAAAAGGGAGAAATCTGTTAAGTATTAACATATTTCTAAAATATAATATATGTTAAATTATATACATAAGTTTAGGAGGAAAAACAAAGGATCTAAAACATAGCTATCTGCTATCCTAATGGTAGAGTGAAAAATGGTAAAGATCTGAATTGCTTTTTATTTATTCAGGTTGTTATTTTATAAGGAAATATCCAGACTTTAAACCTCTCCAGCACCAGTTTGATTGCAATAATATAACAATTTGGAATATTGCAGTCATTCTTTTAACATGACTTATTGAAGAGAAAGCAGAACCAAATCCTCCTGGTAACAGTCTGTACTGTGTCTAATGCATTATTGAACACAACAGGGATTTCCACTTGATTTTTACTTTCAAATTAAGACTGCATTCAACTGTAGGGTTGATGAATTATATCTACTATATGTCAGTTGACAGAACCATTAAGGGTGATGTAGTTACACTAGTTAATACAGTATCTTGGTGAATTTTTGTGAAAAGCTGTGATCAAAACATCCCATGGGAGTGGAATCAACCAGGAAATGGCCACCAAACAGTAAAAGAGCCTGAGAATATTTAGGTAGTAAAAACCTTGAAGAAATTGTTTTGTAAATAAAGCGTTGATCTATTTGTCTTCATAGCGATAATTTTAAAAAAATAAGCTCTTCCTTGAGTCTTCAGTATAAATATCTTACTCTCTAAATATTGCAGAATAATTTCAAAGGTCCAGTATTAGGTTACCAATAGACAGGGTGAGTGATGTGGTCTTTGACTCTCTGACTGTCCACTCTGGGACTGACAGTTTTTCCTTGCTAGCTCTAGCCAAGTAGGGTCAAAGGTCCTTTATATGATAGATACATTATGGGCACAGCACACATCTGCTGGAAAAGTTGCGATTTCTGACAATGATTAAAATGCAATTGGTATAAAATTGCAGTACATGAAAGATAACACTCCTCCCCCCTGCTGCTTAACACTCACCACACATAGTTTTCAATATTCATCTTGTCCCCACCCCTACTTAGTACTCACTACACTGTTAACCCACTGTTATTCTACTTCAAGATGAGTTGCTTACTGGGAATGGTAGACTCTAAATGGATACAGAAATAGAACTGCTGATGGGGAAAGAAGAGAGGTGATGATGTTGGCTTGCTCAGATGATAACTCTATTTCAGTGAGGGATGGCACCTATTTTTCCAGTCAGGGCAACCCCTTGTCCTGAAGTTGACGGTCAGTGGAAAAGAGTCAAAGTCTTCCTCTTGCTTTGGGGTTGTTGCTGTTCTGGTTCAAAGGGTAGTGTTTGTGCCACCCAGGATTATATTTCTCAATCCCTATCCATTAATGATGTGATTAGTGGAAAGTCCCTCTGAACTTTGACTTATCGTCTTATCTTTAGTTTACAATAGTGATGCCAGTTTTTATCTTTTTATATGTCCTCGTGGGTGTTTTAATAGGAAGTTAAGAGAAGGTCTGTTACGTATTGCTAATTTGCTGCCTTGTTAACCTGAACGTTTGTTTAAGTTATTTGATTTTGTTTATTAAGAAAGATCAATTGCGCAGAATAATTGAATCTTGGACTGAATGGAATCAAAATGACACTCCAAAGACCAATCTCAAATACTCATTCTCTTTTACTATTAGAGATAGAAAAGAAATCAGACATCATCTAGTCCAAATCCTTGCTTTATCTTAGGAATCTGATGGCCAGAGAAGATCAGTACTTGCTCAGGGACACAGGTAGTCAAGGGTAGAGAACTGAGTGGCTTCTCCTTATCAGCTGGCTAGTATTATTCTATATCTTTTGTTTGTTGTAATTGAATAAAAGCAAAGAGAGGGTAAAAAGTAGGAGAATTATCAAATATTTATTATGGATCAGGCCTGTGTAAGATGTATTAAATATATTCTCCATTTTGATCTTCATCACAACCTATTGAAAGTATGTGTTGTTACACATATAACACCAATAAAGGATTTATATTTATTGGAAGTAAAGATGTAATTATTTATTTATCTATTTTTAGAGATAGGGTCTGGCTGTGTCACTCAGATTGAAGAAGTACAGTGGTGCAATCATAACTTATTGACCCCTTAAACTCCTGAGCTCAAGTGATCTTCCTATTGCAGCCTTTGGAGTAGCTAGGACTACAGGTGCATGCTACCAAGCTCAGTTAAGTTTTATCTTGTTTTTGCAGAGACAGGATCTCACTATGTTACCAGGTTTGTTTCAAACTCCTGGCCTCAAGTAATCCTCCTGCCTTGGCTTCCCAACATGCTAGATTTAGAGGTGTAAGAGATTTTTATTTTTAATGACCAGACTGTGTTTGTATCTGAGATGCCTTATATTAATATTGAGGTAGCTGGGAAACTGAATTAGTAATTACATAGTCACTTTGTGACATCTATGATGAGTGAAAAAGACTACAGAAAAATTGGAGGGATATTTTGCTAAAAATTAGGAGGTGAGGCTCCGTGAGTTACTCCTATCCTAACTGAACACACGCATCTTAATAATCTATCCTCATTCATCCAACTTCCTTATAGGGTGTAGTTGGACAAATATTACCATTTTATGAATCTTGGGTTTCTCTTCTATGCTTCACATTGGCCACCCACCCAATTTAGTTCAGACAGGGTAAGTAAAATTGGCTAGATTTTTCCTTATATTGTAATCCTCCCTCCTAGAAATCACATCATTCTTTTGATTGGAGTTTTGGTTGTTGTCAAAGCTCTTCAGGTAAAGATTTACAATCTCTAGATTTACCTTCATAATGACTAATCTCATTCATTTTACATAAATGAGACCATCTTTTCCTTTCTAGAGGACAGACTTTCTTATTTTCTTTCTGAAATTTTAGTAGAAACTGAACTTTATTTACCACTCCCATGTATTTACTACCTAGATTATTGTGAGAATGTGATCAAGTTGTTGGATGAGTTTAAGTCACTTCTGTCTCATTAAACATGGAACTATATCTCTAGAAGAGCCTCAGGAGACCATCTTGCCAAATACTCTTCCTGTCGGTGAGTGAATGCCTTAGATCAAGAACACCATGAGTGTACCTCTTCTTTTCTTAATTAAACCCAGAAGCAACACAGAACAATTTCTTTGGAAATTCATTTCATCTGACATTTAAAAATGTAGTCACTGTTCCTTATGTTTAAACACAATTTTCCTAATTTAACTTTGTTTCTTTTTTATTAGTTTTTTTTTTTTTTT
>NW_016107317.1:10119055-10187136 GCF_001604975.1 Cebus imitator
TTTTTTTCCTGATTGGGACAGGCAGAGGAATGAGAGTATTCCAGGTTTGTGGAAGACTGTATGGGCATTGAGGCAGAGGCCAGGTGGGTAAATGAAAGTTAACCTAAGGATGGCTTGGCTGGATGAACGCTGATAAGTGTGATGAGATGAGGTACAGAGTAGCCTTCACATACAATGAGACTGGGCCTGAATTCCTTATGTCTATGGTATAAATATTCCATCCCATCTTAGTCATCCACTAGCAGAGGAAACTAATCGGTCATTACATCCAGAGAAGACCTAGGAGAAGTGAAACGACAGATCTCAGAGTGGGTCCAGTTATGAACGAAGGCTGCCTGGATACCTGCCAAGCAGCCCACATTGTCCCCATGTGGCAACAGTAACACCCCTTACCACCTCCAGAATATTCAGAAGAATCTCTACTCTAGAAGTATAGGTTGTGAAGGAGAAAATAGTTGTGTATATTCTCTAGACACCAGGAAGCTATAGGACTCCCTTGGTGAACAAAGATTATTTTTATAATTAAGCATGTGGTCAATGTCCCCTGACTCTAAAGACTCTTAAGGGGTCTTGAGAGGCAATTCTTTCCCATGTCTTACTAACTTTAAAATGGCTTAGTGCTTTTTTTAGCTTAGTAGCAAGTCTTAAAATTACCTTGACAGTCTTTCGGAGTTAGTGAAGGAAAACAAGAAAAATGAGTCTTATTAGGTGTGGAGAAGGGATTTGCCTTTCCCTTCTCTCTTTGATCTCTGACCACAGCAGCTCCCCAGACCAAGGTTTTCAGTCAATTGCTTATCAACTCTGGTGACGTGACATGCTCACTAGGACATCCAGTTCACCAACATCAGTGAGAACTTCCTTCTATCTGTTCCCTGTTTATTTAAGTGTCACATGTATAGCTTCACTGATAACTGTGTTTTCATTCTAAGATAGATTTCTCCGAAACCTGGCATTAAGTTTATTCTGCAAGCGTGGAGACATAAGAAACAAGAAAATAACTTTAAACTTAGTTTACTCTTTGGGGGCTGTACTAGTCAGGGACTTTCAGAATCTCTATTCAAGAACTCTTTTTTATTACCAAAAAGAGTCTAGTCTAAGCTGGATTGATGTTTATTTAAAAAATTGAAGAAACTATTGTTGCAGAAAATAATTCCCTTTAAAGTACAAGTATCCCAGATGAACCAAGGTGGAAATTTATGCTTGGCGTGTAATATAAGGCAATTTCCACTAACTCATCTTCTCAGTGGAGGACATCCCTTCAAATGGAGATCTCCTCAAGTTCATAGACACCATGTAGGGCTTCTGAGCTTTGAATGGTTTTTCTTAAAATGATTTTACTTCTGAGAAAAATTACAGTAATAAACACTCACTGTAAGAGGTTTGTAAAATATAGAAGAAATCTATGCAAGAGAAAAGAAAATCCTCTGGCAAATCTTTAATTAGTGAAGACCACTGTTAACATTTTGGTATTGCCTTCCACTATTTTTCTCTGTACTTTTTTTAGATAGTTAAGATGAAACTATATATAATGTAACGGGGATAACATTTTGCAAATATTAAACTAATACCTTTTAATTTATCTCTTTTTTTCCTTGGATTCTTTCATAGTGTAAGGTACATTCATGAGGCTTCTTGCTCCGGGAAGAGAGAGAGCTGGTAGTACCTTAGAAACCACTTTCCTCCTCAGTAGATTGCGCCACTGTCTAACCAGGTGCTTAGACCAGAATCTTGGGGGTGAGCCTTGGCCCCTTTTCTCCTTATACTCCACTTTCATTTAATCAACACATTCTATTGGCTCTACCTTTACAATATATCCAATATGTGACTTCCAATCATCCCCACTTATATCATCCTAGACCAAGCCACAGTCATCTCTTGCCTGGACTAATGCAACAACCTCTACCATTTTTCTTGCTTCATCTCTTGATTCATCTCTTTCTTTTCTGAATGTCCTACTTCCTTCTCTTAATGCAACAATGTCTGCCATTTCTTGCTTCATCTCTTCCTTCTCTGCAGTGAATTTCCCGCTTAGCACTGAGATGGGTATTTTAAAAGCAATAGAGCCTATCACTACTCTACTCAAGACTTCCAAATGGATCCTATTGTCCTTTGAATAAAATCTGATGTTTTATAAAAATGATTCTCAAACATTTAAATCTCAGAACCTCTTTCACTCTTAAAAATTATTGAAGGAGGGCGCCAAAGAGCTTTTTTTAATGTGGGGTATATATATCAATATGTAATTTATTTAAAATTATAACCAAGAATAACTTAAAAATTATTATTTTAAAATAATTCAAAAACAATATTGAAAACTTATTATATGTTAATGTAAATAACATAGTTTATATATTGGGCAACAGAGCGAGAACCTGTCTCAAATATATATATGTGCTCTGTTGCCCAATCTAGAGTGCAGTAGCATGACCATGGTTTACTGCAACCTCTGCCTCCTGGGTTCAGGTGATCCTCCCACCTCAGCCTCCTGAGTATCTGGGACTACAGGTGCACACCACCACACTCAGTTAATTTTTAGAAACCTTTTGTGGAGATGGGGTCTTTCCATGTTGCCCAGGCTGCACTCAAACTCCTGGGCTCAAGCAATCCGTTTGTCTTGGCCTCCCAGAGTGCTGTGATTACAGGTGTGAGCCACTGCACCTGGCCTGAAAAAAACATATATTTACAAAAATAAAAATAATATAGTGAGGAGAATGACATTGTTTTACATTTTTGCAAATCTCTTGAATATTTGATTTAATAAAAGACAGCTGGATTTTCATATTTGCTTCTGCATTCGATCTGTTGCAATATATTGTTTTGCTTGAACTATATGAAGAAAATTCAACCTTGTAGAAAAAAGTATTTGGAAAAAGGAGGATCTCAGGGACCCCTCTGGTTCCCCAGACCACACTTTGAAACAGCTTATCTACGAAGTCCAACATGAACTGGCCCCTGCCTCTCTCTCCGACTTTATCTGTAACCATCTCTACTTTCTCACTCTCTGTTCTAGCTATACCAACCTCCTTCCAGTCCCTGGATTCTCCAAGCAGGTTCCCACCCCAAAGCCTTTGGTCCCTGTACCTAGAAACTCTCTAGTTTTGTTCTTGGATATTTCCTTTACCTCATACAGGTGACAGGTTAGATTTTCATCTCACAGAAATTTGGTTGGATTACTTTTTTGAAAACAGCACCTATCTCCTCTCTTGTTCTGTTTTTCTCTGTCACTTTATTCTGCTTTGTTTATTTTCATAAAACTTAAAAACTGGATTTTGAGTATATATTTATTTGATTGTTTATTACATTGAATGCCTTCTGTACTAAACTTTAAGCTCTTTGAGGTCAAGAACTTTTTCCCCTGTATGCCATTGCAATTCCACACCTGAGAAGTAATTTTCACAAGAAATATTTCTTGAATGTATTAATTAATAAATAAGAAAACCATTGATCAGCATTGAGTCTCAAATCAGATGATTTTTCTTGCATATTTAGATAACAATTTAAAAAATTGAACTTCGTTGAGAGAAAGAGAAATTTCTATGTGATAGAGCTCCTCCTTTGACATATCAAAATGGATCATAGAGCTTTAATCTTGAGAAGTTTGGAAGTGTGCCTCTTTCCTGGCCTTGGAGACTGTGGGAAGAAGAAGGGGGATGTTGGTAGGGAAGATGTGTGGCTAAATAGCTGGGTTGTGAGTTCTCTCTGCCACTGATGTTCCACGACATGGGAATATGTTAGGTTGTTTCAGGGATATGTTACGAGCAGACTTTGTCCCCAGGTGACATCTGCAACCCCCAACAATGAATCCTTCTCAAGCTGCATCAGAGTAATGGTGTCTGTAAGCACAGTTGGTGAGAGAAAAGATTCCTAACTCTGATATGTCTTGGTTCCTGTGAGACATGGAATATGGAATTGGGACATGGAAGTTGGTTGAAAGCATAACTCAGAAGACAACCAGGATGGGCTATGGCAGCACAGTGAAGTGACACCAAGTCCAGACTGCAGGGTGGACTGCCTCTGCCAGCAACCAAATAGGAATTATAACCAGAATGCAGGGGCCTGTAGCTATAATGCGGAATGAGTTGTAGAAAGGACCACCATCCCAAATCAAGGCTAAAGCCAATGGTGCATCAGCTACAGGCACTGGGAGAAGCAAGCAGGCAGGGGAGGGACATCATTGTGCATACAGGAGTGGGCAGGGGGCAGTTCAAGGGACTGAGTGAATACCCAATTTCCACCATTCCCTCTGCCTGAGGTCAATAAGGCTTTCTATCTTCTGTATACCTGGATGACACCTTGGAGTGTCAGCAGAGGCAGGGCAGAAAATCAGAGTATGTGCCCAAAATAACTTAAAAGGTTTTTATTGCAGAAATTACTAAAGCATCCTTAGCTTACTGCGTGGAATAAATATAAATAGGGAAAGCCTGGAGTTCTGGTTCATGAAACCCTCTGCTATTTCCTCTCCTACCTCTGGAAGGTCAACCATTGTATTAGGGCCCACTATTGCCATTTTAATCTTTGGAGTAAATTGACATCTGACAAAAGAAGAAACACCAACGGGGAAGAAACGCCAATGGGAAGAAACATCAATGGGGAAGAAACACCAATGAGTAATAAACACACACACAGAATCACTTTTTATTATTTTTATGAAATCACTTTGCTACTTTTATAATAATAAGACAAATTAAAGAAACAATAAAGTACCTGATAAAGGGCCTTTTACATTGGCAAAGATCTGTTAAATGATATTGTTCAATATAGAAAAGATGACAGTAAAATAGACACTCATACTCGTTAGTGATGGCACATTTCTGGAGGATAATTTGTCAAAATTCATGTACTTATAGCAATTTAATCTTAATACTGTCAGGGATAGTTAGTGGCCATCAATTAACTAATCAATTTCTTATTTTATGCATTGTGTTTTTGCTGTTATACCTGAGAAATCTTTGTATAGCTCAAATTACAAAGATTTTCTCCAAATTTTAAAAAGTTATATACTTTTAGGTTTAACATTAAGTCTATCATCCATTTTGAAATAATTTTTGTATATGGTGCAAGGAATAATTCAAAGTTTATTTGAAAACTTATTTTGCATGTGGTTAGTCAGTTGTGTCAGCACTCCTTGCTGAATAGATGATCCTTTCTCCACTGGATTGCCTTTGCAACTTTATCAAAAATCAATTGATTACGTTTGTGGGTCTATTTCTGGACTTTTTATTCTGTTTCATTCATCTTTTGTCTCTCTTTTGATGCCAATACCACATTGCCTTGATTACTATAGACTTATAATAAGACTGGAAATCAAATAGGGAAAGTTTTTGACTTCACTATTCTTTTTCAAAGTTGCTTTAGCTATTCAAAGTCCTTTGTATTTTCATATGAATTTTAGAATTAGCTTGTTGATTTCTACAAAACAAGCTTGCTAAGATTTTGGTTGGCATTATATTAATTTTATAGTTCAATTTGGGAAGAACTGGAATCTTAGTATTCAATCTTGTTCATGAACAGGGAATATCTCTCCATTTATTTACATCTTTATGTTATGATCAGTAATATTTTATAGTTTTCAGAGTACAGATCTTTCATTTGTCAGTTATCTCTAAATATTCTACTCTTTTCATGCTAAGGGGAATGGAATTATTTTTAAGAATTTCACTTTAATAGTGTTCATCACTAGTGTATAGAAATACAATTGGCTTTGGTGAATTGGTCTTGTATCTTGCAACCTTGCTAAACTCGCACAGTAGTTATACAGTAGTTCCCTCTTATTCTTCACTTTCCATGGTTTCAGTTACCTTAGGTCAGCTGTGGTTCAAAAATGGAAAATTACAGAAATAGTTTTTGAGTTTTGAAGTATGCACTGTTCTGAATAGTGTGATAAAATCTCTTGCCATCCCACTCTGTTCTGCTCAGAAGGTGAATCATTCCTTTGTCCAGTTGTATTCACTCCTCACTTGTTAGTCACTTAGTACCATCTCAGTTATCAGATAAATTATTGTGGTAGGTCAGTAATATCACAGTTCAAGTAACCCTTATTTGATTAATTGTTCTATTTTAATTGTTCTATTTCAACATTAGTTGTTTTTAATCTCTTACTGTGCCTAATTTATAAATTAAATTTTATCTTAGGTATGCATACATTGGAAAAAGATAGTATATATATAGTTTGGTAACATCTGAGGTTTCAGACATCCACTGGAGGTCTTAAAAGGTAACCCCTGAAGATTAAAAAAGAAAAGAAAAAAAAAAAAACTACTGCAGTGGCATTTTTGTGGATTCTATAAAGTTTTCTCCAAGGACAGTCATCTGTAAAAATAGTTTAAATTCTTTCTTCACAAACTGGATGTTATTTATTTTTTATTTTGTTATTATTATTATTATTATTTTGGCCTTATTTCACTGGCCAGACTGTAAAATTTTGAATAAAAGTAGTAGAAGCAGACTTGCTTGCTTACTTGCTTTTAGTGGTCAGGATACCTAAAATGTATTACCTTGGAAAATTACCAGTATACAATACAAGGTTATTAACTACAGTCCACATATAGGATTTCAAGATTTATTCATCATACGCTTTGTACCCTTTGGCCTACATCTTCCCATTAGGCCCACTCCTGCTATGGCTGATAACCAGCATTTTACTCTGTTCCAATGTATTTAACATTTTTTTTTTTTTTAGATTCATATGTATGTGAGATGCAGTATTTTCATTTTTGTGTTTATTTATCTTATTTCTGCTCTTACCCAGAAAGCATACCATTACATACAAAATTAACTGTACAATTTTTGTAGATGTCCTTTTTCAGATTGAGGAATTTCCTTTCTTTCCCTAGATTGCTGAGAGTTGTTTTTGTTTTTTGTTTTTATATCAGAGTAGACACTGCACTTTTGTCAGGTTCTTTTTCTGCATTTATTTAATGATCATATGATTTTTCTTGTTTAACTTGTTTAGAGGGAAAATTATAGTGATTGACTTTTGAATATTAAACCAATCTTGCATTCCTGGAATAAGTGCCAGTCAGTCATGCTCACTTTTCATTCTATGCTCATGAGGGATACTGGTGTTTAGTTTTATTTTACTAATAATATCATTGTCTGGTTTTCATATTAGAATAAGTAATATCTCAGAATAAGTTTGAAAATATTCTTCCCATTTCAATTTCTGCAATAGTTTGTGCAGAATTGCTATTATTTTTAAAAATATATTTTGTAGAACTCACCAGTAAAACCATCTAAACCTAGAATTTTCTTTGTGGAAAGTCTTTTAACTAAAAATTTAATTTATTTAATAGGTGTAGAATACTTCAGGTTACCTAGTTCTCTTTGAGTGAGTTTGGTAGTTCGTGTCTTTCAAGGAATTTGACTATTTTATCTGAGTTATCAAATCTATTGATATAAAGTTGTTCATACTATTTTCTTATTATCTTTTTGGTATATCTAGTACATACAGTAATGTCATCACTCTCTTTCCTAATATTGGGAATGGGGCTTCACCTTTGTTTTCCTGATCAGTCTGGTGAGAAGCTTATTAATTTTATTGATCTTAAAGAGCTAGGTTTTGGTATAATTATTTTTTTCTTCTACTGATTTTCTGTTTGACTTTTTTTGTTTCATTGACGTTTGCTCTGATTTGTATTATTTATCTTCTTCTGCTTGCTTTGATTTTAACTTACGCTTTTGTATGTGTGTGTGTGTGTGTGTGTGTGTGTTTTAAGTAGGAGCTGAAGTCCTTTGTTTGAGACTTTTCTTATTTGCTTTTATGATCATTTAATGCTATAACTTTCTCAGTAAATACTACTTTATTAGCCTCCAACAAATTTTGTATGTTGTGCTATCATTATCATTCAGTTCAAAATACCATCCAATTTCCTTTTTGATTTCTTGTTTATAACATGGGGCATTGAGAAGCGTGTTATTTAACTTTCAGCTATTCGAAGATTTTCAAGGTATGTTTCTGTTGCTTGTTTTCAATTTAATTCTATTGTAAACACAGAACATACATCATACAATTTTAATAATTTAAAATCTACTGAGACTTGTTATATGGCTCAGAATATACTTTAGTAAATGTTCTGTGTGCACTTGAAAAAAATGTCTATTCTGTTGATGTTAGGTGAGGTATTATACAAATGTCAATTACATAAAATTGGTTCATAGTGTTGTTCAAATCTTTAGCTGTAATTGTGGATTTCTCTATTTCTCCTTGATATTGTTTTGTTTCAAGTATTTTGGAACTCTATTATTAGTGCATAAGTGTTTAGGATTGTTTTCTCTTAATAAATTGACCTTTTAATTATTATGAAATGACCCTCTTTATTGCAGGTAATAATCTGTGCTCTGAAATCTACTTTGATATTAATATAGCCACTCCAGCTATCTTTTGACTATGTTAACATGGTGTATCTTTTCCCATTTTTTTTTTACTGTTAAGCTGTTTGTGTCTCTATATTTAAACTGTGTTTCTTTTAGGCAGCGTATTCTTGTATTTTTCTGTTTTAAATTAATCTGACAATCTCTACCTTTTATTTTTAATTTTTAAATTTTTTTCAAATTTTATTTTAGATTTGGGAGTACATGTGCAGGTTTATTACATGGATATGTTCCATGATACTGAGGTTTGGGGTATAATTGATCCTATCATCTAGGTACTAAGCATACTACCCAATAGATTTTCAACCCTGCCACCCTCCCTCTTTTATTAGCTCACAGTGTCTACTGTTGCCAACTTTATGTCCAATAGTACCAAATGTTCAACTCTCACTTATAACTGAGAATATGGGGTATTTTGTTTTGTGTTACTGCATTAATTTGTTTAGGATAATGGCCTCCAGATGTATGTATGTTGTTGCAAAGCACATGATTTCATTCTTTTTTGTGGCTGCATACTATTCCACTATATATATGTACCACATTTTCTTTATGCAAGTCACTGTTGATGAGAATTTAGGTTGATTCTATATCTTTGCTATTGTAAATAATGCTGTGATGAACATAAAAGTACATGTGTCTTTGTGGTAGAATGGTTTGTTTTCTTTTGGTTTATATCCAGTAATGGGATTGCTGGGTCAGGGTAATTCTGCTTTAGTTTCTTTGAGAAATCTCCAAACTACTTTCCACAGTGGCTGAACTAATTTACAGTCTCTCCAACAGCATATATGCACCTTTTTTTCTCCCCAGCCTTGCCAGCATCTGTTATTTTTTGACTTTCTATGTAGTAGCCATTCTGACTGTTGTGAGATGGTATCTCATGGTTTTGATTTGCATTTCTCTAGTGATTAGTAATGTGGAACATTGTTTTCATGTGTTTTTGGCCACTTGTATGTCTTCATTTTAGAACTATCTGTTCATGGACTGTTTTTGCAATTTTTCTTTAGTGGAATTATTTGTTTTTAGCTTGTTCAATTGTTTAAGTTTCATGTAGATTATAGATGTTAGACTTTTGTGGGATGCATAGTTTGTGAATACTTTCTTCCATTCTGTAGACTGTTACTGCTATTGATAGTTTCCTTTGCCATGCAGAACTCTTTAATTTAATTAGATCCCACTTGTACATTTTTGTTTTTGTTGCAATTGCTTTCAAGGTCTTAATCATAAATTATTTCCCAAAGCCAATGTCCAGAATGGTGTTTCCTAGATTTCCCCTAGGATTCTTATAGATTGAGATCTTACATTTAAATCTTTAATCCATCTTGAGTTAATTTTTGTATATGGTGAAAGATAGGGGTGCAGTTTTATTCTTCAGCATATGGCTCACCAGCTATCCCAGCACCATTTATAAGCTAGGGAGTCCTTTTCCCATTGCTCATTTTTGTCAACTTTGTCAAAGATGAGATGGCTGTAGGTGTGTAGCTTTATTTCCAAGTTCTATATTCTATTCCATTTGTCTATTTGTCTGTTCTTATATCAGTGCAGGAATATTTTGGTTACTGTGGCCTTGTAAAGTTTCATGCTGGAAATGTGATGCCCCTGGCTTTGTTCTTTTAGCTTAGGCTTTGGGTTTTTTTGTTATTGTTGTTGTTCCATATGAATTTTAGAATAATCTTTTCTAGTTCTGTGAAAAATGACATTGGTAGCTTAATAGGAATAATGTTGAATCTGTAGATTGCTTTGGGCAGTATGACTATTTTAACAGTATTGATTCTTCCTATCCATGAACATGGGATGTTTTTCTATTTGTTTGTGTCATCTATGATTTCTTTCAGTAGTGCTTGGTAGTTCTCTTTCTAAAGATTTTTTACCTTGGTTTAATGTATTTCTAGGTAATAAAACAACACAAATATTTTATTTTACTTTTGTATTTTAGTTTTTTACAGCCATTGTAGATGTAATTTGCATTCTTTATTTGGCTCTCAGCTGAACCGTTATTGGTTCGGCTACTGAGGTTACCAATCCAAAATGGCCGAATAGGAACAGCTCTGGAGCGCAGTTCCCAGCGAGAACGCAGAGGGTGAGTGATCACTGCATTTCCAAACAAATTTTTTTCTGCCCACAGACCAGGAGATTCCTGGGCAGAAAAGTGCCATGAGTCTCCAGCATGTCTGTTCCAGCGCAGTGGGTGTCCACACAAAAACTCACACAAATCTGGGTGCCATTTCAACTGGTGCCTGGAACTCCTGCGAGACAGAGTTGCCCTTTCAACTGAAAAAAAAGGGGGTTGAAACAGGGAGCCAGGTGATCTGGCTTGGTGGGTCCCACCCCCACAAAGACCAGCAATCTGAAACACTATGGATTGAGAGTTTCACAGCAAGCACAGCTGAACTCCAGATGGTCCCATTCCGTGGGGGGAAGGGTGTCTGCCATTACCGAGGTAGTTCACCACTACCAAGGCAGTCTGCTATTATAAAGGCAGTCCACCATTACCGAGGCAGTCAGCCATTACTGAGGCAGTCCACCATTACTGAGGCAATCCGCCATTACAGAGACAGTCTGCCATTACTGAGGCAGTTCAATCTATACCTCTATAAACAAAACCACAAGGAAGTTCACACAGCAGCTGGGCAGAGCCCAGGGGAGCTCAGCAATGCCTCTGCTGGCAGACTGTGACTAGGCTACCTCCTCACTGGGCACAACATCCCTGAAAAAAGCAGTACACCAGGAACTTATAAATAAAGCACCACTTTCCCAGGACAGAGCACCTGGGGAAAAAAGGCAGTTATGAGTTCTGCTGCAGCAGACAAATGTACCTGCCCAGCAGCTCTAAATGGAACAATGGAACTCACAGCTCAGCACTTGAGCTCCTCTAAGGGACAGACTGTCTCCTCAAGCAGCTCCCCGATCCCCATATAACCAAAGAGATACCTCATAAAGGAGAGCTCAGGCTGACATCTGGCCAGTATCCTGGGACAAGAATAACAGAAGAAGAAACTGGCAGCAACCCTTACTGTTCTGCAGCCACTACAGGTGATCCCCAGGCAAGCAGGGTCTGGAGTGGACCTCCAGCAGTCCTACAGCAGAGAGGCCTGGCTGTTAGAAGGAAAACTAAAAAACAAAGAAATAACTTTATCATCAGCAAAAAGGATGTCCACTCAGAGACCCCATATAAAAGTCACCAACTACAAAGACCACAGGTAGATAAATCCACAACGATGGGAAGAAACCAGCGCAAAAAGGATGAAAACACCCAAAACCAGAATGCCTCTCCTCCAAGGTATCACAACTCCTCACCAGCAAAGGAACAAGGCTGGATGGAGAATGAGTCTGATGAATTGACAGAAGCAGGCTTCAGAAAGTGGGTAATAACAAACTTCTCTGAGCTAAAAGATCATGTTCTAACCCAAAGCAAAGAAACTAAGAACCTTGAAAAAAGGTTTGATGAAATGCTGATGAGAATAAAAGGCTTAGAGAAGAATATAAATGAATTGATGGAGCTGAAAAACACAACATGAGAAATTCATGAAGCATACACAGGTTTCAATAGCTGAATCAACCAAGCAGAAGAAAGGATATCGGAGATTGAAGATCAACTCAATGAAATAAAACAAGAAGGCAAGATTAGAGAAAGAGGAGTGAAAAGAAATGAACAAAGCCTCCAAGAAATATGGGATTATGTGAAAAGACCTAATCTATGTTTGATAAGTGTACCTGAATGTGATGGAGAGGATGAATCCAAGCTGGAAAACACTCCTCAGAACATTATCCAGGAGAACTTCCCCAACCTAGCAAGGCAGGCCAATAATCAAGTCCAGGAAACACCACAAAGATATTCCTCAAGAAGAGCAACCCCAAGGCACATAATCATCAGATTCACCAGGGTTGAAATGAAGGAAAAAATGCTAAGGGCAGCCAGAGAGAAAGATCAAGTTACCCACAAAGGGAAGCCCAACAGACTCACAGCAGATCACTCGGCAGAAACCTTACAAGCCAGAAGAGAGTGGTGGCCAATATTCAACACACTTAAGAAAAGAACTTTCAACCTAGAATTTCATATCCAGCCAAACAAATCTTCATAAGCAAAGGAGAAATAAAATCCTTTACAAACAAGCAATTGTTCAGAGATTTCATCACCACCAGGCCTGCCTTGCAAGAGCTCCTTAAAGAAGCACTAAACAAAGAAAGGAACAACTGGTACCAGCCACTCCAAAAATATACCAAATGGTACAGAGCATTGACACAATGAAGAAACTGTGTCAACTAATAGGCAAAACAACCAGCTAGCATTGAAATGGCAGGCTCAAATTCACACATAAGAATATTAACCTTAAACGTAAATGGGCTAAATGCCCCAATCAAAAGACACAGACTGGCAAATTGGATAAAAAGTCAAAAACCATTGGTGTACTGTATCCAGGAAACCCATCTCACATGCAAGGATACACGTAGCCTCAAAATAAGGGATGGAGGAAGATTTACCAAGCAAATGGAGAGCAAAAAAAAAAAAAAAAAAAAAGCAGGAGTTGCAATCCTAGTCTCTGGTAAAATAGACTTTAAACCAACAAAGATCAAAAGAGACAAAGTAGGGCATTATATAATGGTGAAAGGATCAATACAACAAGAAGAGCTAATTATCCTAAAAATATACACACCCAATACCGGAGCACCCGGATACATACAGCAAATTCTTAATGACCTACAAAGAGACTTAGACTCCCACACAATAATAGTGGGAGACTTTAACACCCCACTGTCAATATAAGACAGATTAATGAGACAGAAATTTAACAAGATATCCAGGACTTGAACCTAGATCTGGACCAAGCAAACCTAATAGACATTTACAGAACTCTCCACTTGAAATCCACAGCATATACATTCTTCTCAGCACCACATTGCACCCACTCTAAAACTGACCACATAATTGGAAGTAAATCACTCCTCAGCAAATGCAAAAGAGTAGTAATCATAAAAAAACAGTCTTTCAGACCACAGTACAATCAAATTGGAACTCAGGATTAAGAAACCTACTCAGAACTGCACAACTTCATGGGAACTGAACAACTGGCTCTCGAATGTTGACTGGATAAATAATGAAATGAAGGCAGAATAAAGATGTTCTTCAAAACCAATGATAATGAACACACAACATACGAGAATCTCTGGCACACATTTAAAGCAGTGTCTAGAGGAAAATTTATAGCAATAAGTGCCCACAAGAGAAGCAAGGAAAGATCTAAAATTGACACCCTATCATCAAAATTGAAAGAGCTAAAGGAGCAAGATCAAAAAAATTCAACAGCTAGCAGATGACAAGAAATAACTAAGATCAGAGCAGAACTGAAGGAGATAGAGACATAAGAACCCCTTCAAAAAATTAATAAATCCAGGAACTGGTTTTTGGAAAAGATCAACAAAACAGACCAATAGCCACAGTGATAAAAAAGAAAAGAGAGAATAATCAAATAGATGCAATAAAAATGATAGAGGGGCTATAACCACAGATTCCACAGAAATACAAACTACTATCAGAGATTACTACAAACAACCCTATGCGCATAAACCAGTAAACCTGGAAGAAATGGATAAATTCCTGGACACTTGCACCCTCCCAAGCCTAAACCAGGAAGAAGTCAAAGCCCTGAATAGACCAACAACAAGGGCTGAAGTTGAGGCAGAAATTAATATCCTATCGACCAAAAAATGCCCTGGTCCAGATGGGTTCATAGCCAAATTCTACCAGACACACAAAGAGGAGCCGGCACTACTCCTTCTGAAACTATTCCAAACAATCCAAAAACAGGGAATCCTTCCCATATCATTTTATGAGACCAATATCATCCTGATATTAAAACCTGGCAGAGACTCAACAAGAAAAGAAAACTTCACGCCAATATCCATGATGAACATAGATGCAAAAATCTTCAATAAAGTACTTGCAAACTGATTACAACAGCACATCAAAAAGCTTATCCATCAAGACCAAGTAGACTTCATCCCAGGGATGCAAGGCTGGTTCAACATACACAAGTCTATAAATGAAATTCACCACATAAACAGAACCAAAGACAATAACCACATGATTATCTCAATAGATGCAGAGAATGCCTTCAACAAAATTCAACAGCACTTTATACTAAAAACTCTCAATAAACTAGGTATTAAGGGAACATATCTCAAAATAATAAAAGCTATTTATGACAAACCCACGCCAATATCATACTGAACGGGCAAAAACTGGAAGCATTCCCTTTGAAATCTGGCACTAGACAAGGATGCCCTCTTTCACCACTCCTATTCAATATAGTATGGGAAGTTCTAGCCAAAGCAATCAGGCAAGAAAAAGAAATAAAGGGTATTCAATTAGGAAAGGAGGAAGTCAAATACTCTCTATTTGCAGACAGCATAATTTCCATATATTTCGAAGACCCTATCGTCTCAGCCCAAAATCTCCTTAAACTGGTAAGCAACTTCAGAAAAGTCTCAGGATACAAAATCAATGTTCAGAAATTACAAGCATTCCTATACACCAATAACAGACTTAAAGAGAGCCAAATCAAAAACGAACTGCCATTCACAATTGTTACAGAGAGAATAAAATACCTAGGAATACAACTAACAAAGGTTGTAAAGGACTCTTCAAGGAGAACTACAAACCACTGATCAAGGAAATAAGAGAGGACACAAACAGATGGAAAAATTTTCCATGCTCATGGTTAGGAAGAATCAATATTGTGAAAATGGCCATACTGCCCAAAGTAATTTATAGATTCAACACTATCCCCATCAAGCTACCTATGATCTTCTTCACAGAACTGAAAAAAAAAAAACACTTTAAACTTCATAGGGAACCAAAAGAGGGCCCACATAGCCAAGTCAATTCTAAGCAAAAAGAACAAAGCTGGAGGCATCACGCTACCTGACTTCAGACTATACTAAAAGGCTACAATAATCAAAACAGCATTGTACTTGTACTGAAACAGAGATATGGACCAATTGAACAGAATAGAGGCCTCAGAGGCAACGCCACACATCTACAACCATCTGATCTTTGACAAACCTGACAAAAACGAGCACTGGGGAAAGGATTCCCTGTTTAATAAATGGTGTTGGGAAAACTGGCTAGCCATGTGCAGAAAGCAGAAACTGGACCCCCTCCTGACACCTTACACTAAAATTAACTCCAGATGGATTAAAGACTTAAACATAAGAGCTAACACCATAAAAACCCTAGAAGAAAACCTAGGCAAAGCCATTCAGGACATAGGCATAGGCAAGGACTTCATGACTAAACCACTAAAAGCATTGGCAACAAAAGCCAAAATAGACAAATGGGATCTAATTAAACTCCAGAGCTTCTGCATGGCAAAATAAACAATAATTAGAGTGAACTGGCAACCAACAGAATGGGAAAAAATTTTTGCAATCTACCCAACTAACAAAGGGCTAATATCCAGAATCTACAAAGAACTAAAACAGATTTACAAGAAAAAAACAAACAAACCCATTCAAAAGTGGGCAAAGGATACGAACAGACACTTTTCAAAAGAAGACATATATGAGGCCAATAAGCCTATGAAAAAATGCTCATCATCACTGGTCATTAGAGAAATGCAAATCAAAGCCACATTGAGATACCATCTCATGCCAGTTAGAATGGCGATCATTAAAAAATCTGGAGACAACAGATGCTGGAGAGGATATGGAGAAATAGAAACACTGTTACACTGTTGGTGGGAGTGTAAATTAGTTCAACCATTGTGGAAGACAGTGTGGCGATTCCTCAAGGGCCTAGAAATTCCATTTGACCCAGCAATCCCATTACTGGGTATATACCCAAAGGATTATAAATCTTTCTGTTATAGACCCATGCACACGTGTCACTGGTCAGCAAGGGAGAAGGCACTGCTTCTACAAGGATTGGATGCTAAGGACTTGGAGGCCACTTTGAGTCTGAGAGATAGCTGTGTCTATGAGTCGAAGCAAGGGGAAACCTTGTTAAATGGGCATCTGATCAGTATGGGGCAGCAGCAGCATACAGGACCTCACCCGTTACAGCAGATCAGCCACCACTTTGCCTCTGTGTATACTTTTTCTACAACAGGAAAAGCTGTCATGTGGTTTAGGGACTATCGTATTGCAGACTGAGAAACTTTAGAACACCATGTACTGGGGCCACAGGGAATGTTGCAAATCATTCTAGAACGATTCCAGTGTCTAAGGGGCTTGAAGAATGGAGTAGCAGTATATCACAACATCTCTTAGATCAAAGACAATCATCATTAATCAAAACATGTATCTAAGATTTAGACTAGGGAAAGGAACCACACAGACATACAATGCAGGTAGGTCCTTATCATACCTGATGGATATAGTAGTGAGGCTATGTTATGTTTAATTAATGAAGAAAAAAAAATACAGCAGTGTTTGTATATTAATTTTTAATTGCTACAAAAATCACCACCAGTTTAGCAGCTTTCAAAATACATATTCATAATTTCATAGTTTTTGTTGGTTAGGAGTTCATGTGTGGCTTTACTGTACCCTCCACTTAGGCTCTCATGAGGTTGAAATGAAGGTGTTGGCTGAGGCTGTGATTGAGACTTGGGTCCTCCTACAGGCTCATAGGTTGTTGACAGTATAATGGCCAAGGATAATGTTCTTCTTGGCCCTTAAAATCAACTCATAAAAGCCTATTTACAGAAAAAAAGGCATACAAATTTATTTAACATGTAAACATGGGAGCCTTCAGAATGGGGGCAATTGTCCATTTTTATGCCTAAGTTCAGCAAATTTTGGACAGCCATGTCAAAATATGACTGGAGAAAAAGAGTACAATCAAATGCTAATAAACTGAGTGGGGAACCCGGCAAGGCCTGTCTGTCTAGATTCTTCTTGGCTTTTCTGTGCAGTATTCCCTCCTTCTGGGTATGGGGTGGAACCCTCTCTGGAATGGGGGTCTTATCACCCACAGTCAATCAGGGTAAATCAGATAATTTCTTTATGGTCAGTTTTTATGCAGACAGGGCAGAGGGAAACTTAGAGTAATATTTTTAGGTTTTATGGCTGCCTTTGGGAAAAAAGAGTACTGGTTTTTATGGACAGCCTCAGGGGAGAATGGGACTAAAAGACAGGAGGGCAGGAGGGCAGGAGGGCAGGAGGGCAGAGAAAAACGTTTTCTTCCCAGGCTGCATTTGAGGTTTCGTTTTGGGGTATTGTTTTCTTAGCCCCAACAGCAGAATTCAGTTATTATAGTTGGAGGACTGCAGCCCTAAGTGGCCCTCTCCACAGGATAGCATTATGTTTCTGCAAATCCAATAGGAGAGCATCTGTGCTGCTTTGAATCTCTCAGGGAAGGTCCGCACCCTCTTACCAAGAGCTCACCTGACTAGATCAGGCCCACTCAGGATAATCTCCCTTTTGATTAAATCACAGTGAAGTGATGAGGACCTTCATTACATTGGTATAATCCCTTCACCTTTGTTATTCAATGTAACCTAATTACAGGAATGAAATCTCATTATGTTTATAAATCCTTTATCTGTGAAAAGGGAGGAAATTGTACAGATGGTTCTAGGAGTCTGCCATCTTGGGGACCATCTTAGAAAGATGCCTAACACAGTTGGAGATGGAAGCAGCTGATGAATTCTTGGATTCCACAAGGGCTTCATTCTAATCCGATTTCCTCAACTACAAACAATTATAAACTCTATTTGGAGTATTGAATGAATTTGTTGGAAAAATAAAGGAAAACAATTTCTTTAAAATATATGTATAGGGATAGCAATCAGAGAAGAGGAAAAATAAAATCAGGATAGCACATGGAAGACAACAGAAAGGCTATGCTGCTGAGTCAGACACAGTTACAAAAGTGGTCACAATTTTTGCTCTCAGGTTTCTAGCAGCTAAAGAAGGAAACATGACCACATTCATTTCCTGTATACAAGATACCAGATGTTTAGTAGCAACCATATTTTAAAACTCAGGTGGGTGTTCAGAATGGTGACCCCAAGTGGCACGGTGCTCTCTGATCTCCTGTGAATGCAGGGGTGGGTTAAATATGACTGTTTCCATTTCCATGGCTCTTGCAGGCTGAAGCCCTCACACTGATGCCCTGTAAGAAACATGATTCTAAAGGCCAAACAATTAAATTTAGTACAGAATTCTCTCTCCTTGTTTGATTTAATATAGGAAAAATGTCTAGAAGTAAAATGGGTGACTTCATATTCTCCTGACATTTTTTTTGGTGAATATTTCTTAACTTTTACAAAAGGTGAACAGCAGGGAATTTCAGATTACGTTCTTTAGAAAGATTATTCCATTTCATTATTCCATTCATTTTCTTTCGATTTGTCAGACCTCTCTTGACTTTTCTTTTACCCCTTTCTAACTGGATTCTATGATCCGGCCACTTGCCAATATCCTCCACAATCTTGTTTTCCCTTGCTCTCGCCGCAGATTCATGGCCTCTGAACTTGGCTAAACCTTCATCTTTTCACATGTTCCTAGTCAGTTCTCACTTACATTTTCCACAAGAAAAAGGGAAGGTAACAAATCCTTCCACTCAGCAATATTTTGCACTATAAGTTTTGTGCATATCCTTGCTTATTTATTATGCAGACATATATGCACAAATCTATAATAATCTATATTTCTCAGAATGGAATCATACTATGTAAATTCTTCTGCTACCTGGAACTTTCATTTAACAATGGAGAGTTTCCATGTCAACAAATATGGAAAATCATTAGTAATGGCTGTATGGTAGTCTATTATTTTAATGAATTATAATATATTTAACCAAAATTTTGTTTTTGGCTGGGTAGTGGCTCACACCTGTAATTCCAGCACTTTGGGAGGCCGAGGTTGGCAGATTGCTTGAGCCCAGGAGTTCAAGACCAGTTTAGGCAACATAGTGAGACCCTGCCTCTACAAAAAATTAAAAAATTTGCTGGGTATGATGGTTCTCACTTGTAGTTTCGGCTACTCTGGATGTTGAGGCAAGGAGGACTGATTGAACTCAGGAGGTCAAAGCTGCAGTGAGCCATATCATGTAACTACACTTCAGCATGGGTGACAGAGCAAGACCCTGTCTAAAAAAAAAGGTTTTTTTTTTTTTTGCTTTTTATTTATAACATTTCCAAGTTTTTTTTTCTGTCAAAACAATGCTGCAGACAAGTCCTATTCTTTGTGCACTTGTTTGACTGATAGTAGAATAAATTCCTTGAAGTTGAATAAATGGACCAAAGATATGTACCTAGGATGTTGATACATATTTTCAAATTTTCCTCCAGAAAGTTTACAACAATTTACTCGTATGGTAGGCTGAATGATAAACCCCCTTCTCCAAAGATGTCCACATCCGACTCCCCAGAACCTATGAATATGCTACCTTACATTATAAAAGGAACTTTTAAGATATGATTACATTAGGGATTTTGAGATGGGGAGATTATCCCATACTATCTGGGTGGGTCCAGTGTAATCACAAGGGTTCTTATAAGAGAAAGGTAGGAGGGTCAGAGTTAGAGGGAAAGAGAGGTTGGGGTGATAAAGGAGGTGGCAGAGGCCAAGAATCAGGACAGACTCTGAATGCGGGAAAAGGTGAGGAAATTGATTCTTTTCTGGAGCCTCCAGAAGAAATATAGCCTGACCCAACCATTTTAGACTTCTGACTTCCAGAACTGTAAGAGAATAAATTTGTGTTGCCTTAAGTCTTGAAGTTTGGGGTAAATTGTCACAGTGGCAATAAGAAACTAATATAGTCCACAAAAGAATGTATGACAGTTTCTACTTTTCCACATCCACACTATCACAGTATTGTAATTCCTTTTCACCTATTACTTAGTCTGAGTAAAAAGTGGGAGCTCATAGTTTCAACTTGTATTTTATAGAATATTATTCAATTTGAAAAATTTTCAATGTTTATTTGCCATTTCAATTCCTTCTTTGGTTAGTTGCCCAGTCGTATCCTTTATCTGTGTTTCTATTTGAATGTGTATTTTCTTCTGCACTAATTTGTAATGGTTTTTTATGTACGGAGAATGTCAACTCTTGCCACCTATGTTGCAAACTTTTTTTTTCTGATATTTCCTTTGTCTCTTGTTTAAAGTGTTTCCTCATATTTAAAAGCTTTCTTTCCATTTTAATTGTCATGTTTGGAATGTTCTTCCCTAAATTTATCAAAATATTTATTTGTTTGTTTGTTTTTTAGTACTTCCATGTTTTTATTTTAAAAATAGCCCAATGCAAGGACACAGAGAAAAGGGAGCACTTATACACTGTTGATGAAATGTAAATTAGTACAACCTTAATGGAAAATGGTATGAAGATTTCTCATGGAACTAAAAATAGAACTACCATACTATCTGGCAATCCTACTACTGGCCACCTATCTAAAGGAAAATAAGTCATTATATTAAAAAGATACCTGCACTTGTATGTTTATTGCAGCACTATTCATAGAAGGAAAGATATAGAATCAACCTAAGTGTCCACCAATAGATGACTGGATAAAGAAAACATGATATATAAACACAATCAAATACTATGCAGCCATAAAAAGAATGAAATTGTGTCTTTTGCAGCAATGTAGATAGAACCATAGGCCATTTTCTTAAGTGAAGCAACTCAGACACAGAAAGACAAGTACGGAATATTCTAACTTCTAAGAGGAAGCTAAATAATGTGTACACTTGGAATTAGCGAGTGGAATGTTAGACAGTGGAGGGTCTGAAGGGTGAGGAAAGTAGGAGAGAGGTGGATGATGAGAAATTACTTCATGGGTACCACGTGCTTTACTTCAGTGATAGGTACACTAAACGCCTTGACTTCATCACTATGCAATATATAACAAAATTACACTTGTATCTATAAATGTTTACAAATTTTTTAAAGTAAAGATAGCCAGTGAATTTTAAAATGTATAAAAGTATTCATTTATATTATTTCATATCCCACATTACAACTAATCTTTAAGAAAATCACTTAAATTTTGTTGTAGTATCAAAGAAGGATACTCAACAGTTATTCAAAGATTATTAAAATACCCCTTCTTCAGCTACATAGTTGTGTGATTGTGCTTTATTTTTACATTTAAATCTCACAGCTGCTTTCTTCTTCATCCAAATTTGTGGGGCTCCATTTACTTGTTCTTACTTTTCTTTTTTTCTTTAGAGGCGGTATTTCACTCTGTTGCCATTAATGCTGGAATGCATTAATGCCTTGCTAGCTTTTTAAATTCTTTTAGAGAGGGGCCAGGGAGAACAAGTCTCACTATGTTGCTCAGGGTGGTCTTGAACTTCTGGCCTCAAGTGACCGTTCCGCCTCAGCCTCCTGAGTAGCTAGGATTATAGGCATGAACCACTACTCCTGGCTTGTGAAATTCAAGTTCAATTTTTTGCAAGGCTACTTCTGAGGTGGGATGGTGAACATTCAATAGGAGGTATATATTATCGGTTTGCCTCTCTTGGCACCCCGTGGAAGAATCTATCACAGTTCTATTATACTTCATTGCAGTTTTATGTGTAGTTGCCTCTCTCCCTCTCAAGCCTGTAAAGTCAGGAAAAAACAAAAACAAACAAACAAACAAACAAAAAAAAAACGGCTGTAAAGCCTTGAGGACAGTGCCAGTGTCCTCAGCATCTAGCTTCATGTCTGGCACAATGACCAAATAAATCAAGGATGCTGCCATGAGATTTATCATGTCATTTGGCATAATTTTTACCAACTCCTCCAGGAAAGTTAGTAGCAAAATGTTTTCTTAAATAATTAAAGTAGATAAGCTGTTATATACCTGTTGGAAAAGCAATTAAAGTTTGGACAACTTCTCTTCCAAAAATGGCAATGAGGGCTTAAAGCAGCTGCTCATGTTCCATTCATTATTAGCCAGATAGTGAAAATATCTCTCTTAAAACTGCTGCTAGTTTGGGGCAATAACCAATAAAATTCATCTTTCTGTTCATATTGTCAGGGACCATTCCCACATATGAGGAAAGTCTCAGAGAGGTTAAATCACTTGCCTCAATGCACACAGCTAATACTTGGCAGAGCTTTAGGGCTTAGATCCAGGTCTTCAGATTCCAATTACAAAGCTTTTTTTTTGTCCCCCCCAGGATATGCTACAAAACAGACCTACTGAGTGGTCCCCATAGTAGTGGGCTTTAACAAATAATAAGGCAAAAATACTAGTCTCCCTTCAACCTTGGAATAAAGATCATCAAATCCACCTGCAGGGCTAGATAATTCAGAGCAAAGAGAAGCTTCCAAATAAAAATAATCAGGCAACAGGAGTTCCTCAAGGCTGTGACAATTAGACAAAAGCCCCTCAACTTGATGCACTGTTTTAAGAGAGAAAAAAATAAGTGATTCAAAAATCTGCCATTGTATAAAGCCTCAGAATTATAACCTGCTGGCTGCTGCCCTTGGCCATGGGGGCAGCCTGGGCAGCATAGAGGAATCCCTCCCTCAGTGGCTGGGCTTCATGCCTGAGCACCTGCCAGCACTCACTTCACACATAAACTAACTGCATTGCCACACCGGATGCTTGACTGGAGCCTCATGTCCTCACCTGAAGTAGAAACCACTAAATCAGGATCCTCCCTCTGGCTGCACCAGTGGGAGCTCTGGAAAGATCATCTCAATGTCTCCTGAAGCTTTCCAGATTTGGCTGCCAAAGCTTATCCTGAATAGTTTCGTTAGCTTGCAATTAAGAGAAGCCAAGCCATTCCAAGCATAAAGGCCAACAAAGACAGCTCTCTGACTTATTCCCCAGAGGCTTCTAGTAATGCTTCAATCATTTAAAAAACCAGTGACGCCCTCACATTTGGACCAAGCTATATCATAATCTGAGTACATGATGCATGAGAGAATACAGTGTATGCTAAAAGACCAAATCAAAACTGAAAAACAAACTCGATCTGGAGGTTGTCAAGATGGTTCAGTGTGGCATTAAACCAGAATCACAGTGAGTGCCATGAGGAAGTACACTCCATGTAAATTTCCTCTATACTCTTCAGCTATTAGCTTTTATAGAACCCAAACTTTAAAAGCCTTCAGTTTTGTTATGCACAGGTTGGGTATCTGAGCTGTTTGAGAATGTCTAACACAAGACAATAATGTATGTTAAACAGCTTTGTCTCCACTAAGAAGCTCCTCTGAACTCCTGGTGTCAGGCACTTCCTTCACTGTGGCCTTATAGCATCTGGTTTATGTATTATTGTGCTATTGTCCATATTGCACAGAAGTTACACACAGGTGTAGCTAGTGATTATGTGTTACCCTCAGAAAAAACAGGACTCATGCTATTCTTCTCTGTTGACCTTCAGCTAGAACAATGCCTGGTACTTAAGAAGTATGTGTTGAACAAATGCTGTTACCTCCACTGAACTACTTTATACACCTGATTTCTCCTTCTATCACTCCTGCCTCCATGAATCTGATTACTTTTAGAGAAGACGAAACTTCCTAAAGTAATTTTCACTTAATTAATGAAGAATAGTACTCATCACAAAGTTATCTTTTCCACTAAAACAAAAATTACAGACTTATAATGTTATAGAACAGCCTAAAATGTGACAGTGAAATCTGAATAGAGGTAAGGTTGGCATTTTTCTTTTCTGGAAATAAATACAGGTTCATGGCTAATACAAACTAGGATAAGGCCAGGACAGTTATCCTTGCTTGTCCTGATATTTCCTGAAGACTGGGTTAGTTTCTAAACCATTTTAAGGCTTCGTTTGCTCTTCAGGGGTCAGCCAAGGAATTCTACCCTCAATACAGCTTTCTTAGGATAATCCTTCTGGAGCAGCTCTGAACCAGATCGCCCTAATCAGGGCAAAAAGATCTCATTTCACATCTTAATGCCAAGAGAATTCCTGGAATGTTGGACTGAGAAAGCGTGGCCACTGGGCTTGGCGGTAACTTCATGATGACAAATAGCAGCCACTGTGGATTCAAGCGGGGAAGTGGCAGCACAGGGCTGGATATCACCATCCTTGCCTCCATTGCTTCACATTGTGGGTAAAGTTTGTTATGTATAGACCCTAATCATTTCAGCCTTGAGGAATGCAGAGATGAGAATTTCCACAGAATACTCCAAATTCACACTCTTGTGTCAAAAATAATCCACCTAATTTTTATAAAGAAACTGGAGGTAAGAACAATAATATGTCCTGGTACATATCCTTCTCAATGTGCCCTTGGCAGGCTTGGCTGAATGCAATCCCCACAAAAGCCTTCACTATGGAGCCAGTTCCTAAAAGCCAGTTGTTGCCTATTTGATTGATTTGTTGATTGCACCAGCCACTGACCTGTGCATGACAGTGGGGGAGTTGCTCTTTGGCAGTCAAGGTGAATAATAGGAAAAGCTGCCAGGATAAGACATCTGGCAGTACTTGTTTAAACTCTATTTCTAGAACTTGGAATGCATGTAGACTTTAAAGGCACCAATTCCTCTGAGTACCCTTAAGAGGAATTGTTTGTAATCTTTGACCCAATGTGACCTATGCAGGTACTACACTCCAGTGTATTTCAGATGTTTCCTTTCTACATGTGGAGACTTCATCTGCACCTTCACCTCCCTACCTTTCCTATGGTGATGGTTCATTTATATGGAAATATGGGAAAAGAAAAAGTCAAAATTCCCAAAATAAAAGCAGAGTAGGCTAGACATAGTGGCTCATGCCTGTAATCCCAGCACTTTGGGAGGCTGAGGTGGCAGATCGCTTGAAGCAAGGAGTTGGAGACCAGCCTGGGCAACAAAGTGAGACCCTCGTCTCTACAAAAAAAAAAAAGAAAGAAAAGAAAAAACATTAGCCAGGCACAGTGGTGTGCACCTCTAATCCTAGCTACTTGGGAAGCTGAGGTAGGAGGATCTCTTGAGCCCAGGAGTTCAAGGCCACAGTGAGCTATTATCATGCTACTGCACTTCAGCATGTGTGACAGAGTAACACCCTCTTTCTGAAAAAATAAAGGAGCAGAGTATTGATAATGTCATTTTTGACTTTGAAGTGAGTGACATAATTATCACATCACATGAGTGGAAGAAACACTGACATGCTTCTTTGCTGCTGCACATGAGCCTTAATTTAAAAATATCCATGTGTATCCTTGACTGTCTTTCGCTTTCTTCACACTTCAATCCTTTACTCCAAACATGTGATTAGTTTTCCAGCAGATACTTCTTCTTGATACCAAATTCTATCTCTAGAATGGCACTTTGTCTTAGGAGCTCTCACCAGCTGCTAGCAAGCATGCGTAAGAGATAACAGGGAATAAGGATGAGAGTTCTTTGTGCTAATTCTTATGAGAGTGGAAGGAACCCACCTTACCACTTAGGACTGTATGAAAAGAAGAAATCCTGCATAAAACAAGTCAAATGCACACAACAAAGTTTCATAAATTTTATGACAATGATTTAATGTAAGAATTACTGTAAGACTCATCAATAAACACCCAGGCTGAATTGAATTGAATTTGGTTACTGAATTCAACTAATACTTGTTGAAATTTCTTACACTTTCTCTGAAACACTTAGAGTCTGCATTAAGATTGCAGGTGACATTTTTTTTATCTTTTATTCTCTACCTCCTCTACTAAAAGTTGTCCATACTATCAATAGATGAAACCAATGCAATCTCTGGGGACAAATCCTAGCCAACGCTTATTAATTCTGTATCTGGGAGGTCTACAGGAGGAACCAAGGCCTCTGTTTCACAATTGTTCCCAAGTTCACAGAGAGCTGACATACTATTTTTAGGAGACCCTCATCTTTTTGAGAGATCAGATGTGGCTCATCTACAAACCAGACTCAAGAGGGTGGCTTGGACTTCTTGAGATGTCTTCTAATGTCTCAAAATAGCAAAATGTAATGGGCAAATTCATATACCTTCAGAATTCATATAGGTGATAGTCTGATATTTCTTTTCTTTTTGTTTCCTGAAGACAAATACTTTTTAAAAATATTAACTCGAATATACAAACCTGACTATATGAAATGGATGCTTAATCTGTAAAATATATTATGAATAGTATAGCAATTGCTGACAGTGTTATTGGAGTATAATTGATTTTACTTATTCAGATGTTTCAGGTTTTACTTCCTGGATAATTGGGAGGGAACAAATGTTTGCATAGAGAATGAGTGTGGGCCAAAAAGTAGATAAAGGAAGTCAATGGAGAGCCTTCAATTGTTCGCTAGATTGTGAGAAGCTGCTGAATATTCCATAAAGAGGACAATTCTACCCGTGCAGTGGTCCTGGTTCTGCCCTGCTCTTTCCACTGCCCCCAGATAAGTTGTCATTACCTCTTGCAGGACTGTTGTGACAGTCGTCTATCTGGCCTCCCAGGATCCTTTCTCTCCTGTCTTGAAACAATCCTGTATCAATCATTTATCCAAGTAATATGTATCAAACATCTACTTTGTAGATAGTAGGGTATTATTTATTTAATATATATATGTATGTATAATTGCATTCCAGGTTCTGGGGTACATGTAAAGAACGTGCAGGACTGTTGCATAAGTACATACATGGCAATGTGGTTTGCTGCCTCCATCTCCATCACCTATATCTGACATTTCTCCCCTAGTTCGCCCCCACCAGGACCTCAGTGTGTGATGTTCCCCTCCCTGTGTCCATGCATTCTCATTGTTCAACACCCACCTAAAAGAGAACATGTGGTGTTTGATTTTCTGTTCTTGTGTCAGGTTACTGAGAATGATGGTTTCCAGGTTCATCCATGTCCCTACAAAGGACACAAACTCATCATTTTTTATGGCTGCAATCATTTTTTATTCCATGGTGTATATGTGTCACATTTTCCCTATCCAGTCTATCATCGACGGGCATTTGGGTTGGTTCCAAGTCTTCGCTATTGTAAACAGTGCTGCAATGAACATACGTGTGCATGTGTCCTTATAATAGAACAATTTATAATCCTTTGGATATATACCCAGTAATGGGATTGCTGGGTCAAACAGAATTTCTATTTCCAGGTCCTTGAGGAATCGCCACACTGTCTTCCACAATGGTTGAACTAATTTACACTCCCACCAACAGTGTAACAGTGTTCCTATTTCTCCACATCCTCTCCAGCATCTGTTGTCTCCAGATTTTTTAATGATCACCATTCTAACTGGCGTGAGATGATATCTCAATGTAGTTTTGATTTACATTTCTCTAATGACCAGTGATGATGAGCATTTTTTCATATGTTTGTTGGCGTGATATATGTCTTCTTTTGAAAAGTGTCTGTTCGTATCCTTTGCTCACTTTTGAATGGGTTTGTTTTTTTCTTGTAAATCTCTTTTAGTTCTTTGTAGATTTTGGATATAAGTCCTTTGTCAGATGGGTAGATTGCAAAAATTTTTCTCCATTCTGTTGGTTGCTGGTTCACTCTAATGATTGTTTCTTTTGCTGTGCAGAAGCTCTGGAGTTTAATTAGATCCCATTGGTCTATTTTGGCTTTTGTTGCCAATGCTTTTGATGTTTTAGTCCTGAAGTCCTTGCCTATGCCTATGTCCTGAATGGTTTTGCCTAGGTTTTCTTCTAAGGTTTTTATGGTGTTAGCTCTTATGTTTAAGCCTTTAATCCATCTGCAGTTAATTTTAGTGTAAGGTGTCAGGAATGAAGGGGTCCAGTTTCTGCTTTCTGCACATGGCTAGCCAGTTTTCCCAACACCATTTATTAAACAGGGAATCTTTCCCCATTGCTTGTTTTTGTCAGGTTTGTCAAAGATCAGATGGTTGTAGATGTGTGGTGTTGCCTTCGAGGCCTCTGTTGTGTTCCATTGGTCTATATCTCTGTTTTGTTACCAGTATCATGCTGTTTTGATTACTGTAGCCTTGTAGTATAGTTTGAAGTCAGGTAGCGTGATGCCTCCAGCTTTGTTCTTTTTGCTTAGAATTGACTTGGCTATGCTGGCTCTTTTTTCATTCCATATGAACTTTAAAGTGGTTTTTTTCCAGTTCTGTGAAGAAGGTCATAGGTAGCTTGATGGGGATAGTGTTGAATCTATAAATTACTTTAGGCACTATGGCCATTATCACCATATTGATTCTTCCTAACCGTGAGCATGGAATGTCTATTTTATCAGAGCCTAGGATTGCAACTCCTGCATGTTTTTGCTCTCCATTTGCTTGGTAAATCTTCCTCCATCCCTTTATTTTGAGCCTATGTGTATCCTTGCATGTGAGATGGGTATCCTGGATACAGCATACCTATGGATTTTGACTTTTTATCCAATTTGCCAGTCTGTGTCTTTTGATTGGGGCATTTAGGCCATTTACATTTAAGGTTTATATTGTTATGTGTGAATTTTATTCTGCCATTTTGATGCTAGCTGTTTGTTTTGCCCATTAGTTAATGCAGTTTCTTCATTGTGTCAATGCTGTTTACCATTTGGTACGTTTTTGGAGTGGCTGGTACTGGTTGTTCCTTTCTATGTTTAGTCCTACTTTCAGGAGGTCTTGTAAAGCAGGCCTGGTGGTGATGAAATCTCTGCACAATTGCTTATTCATAAAGGATTTTATTTCTCCTTCACTTATGAAATTTTGTTTGGCTGGTTATGAAATTTTAGATTGAATGCTATTTCCTTTAAGGATGTTGAATATTGGCCCCCACTCTCTTCTGGCTGTAGGGTTTCTGCTGAGAGGTCTGCTGTGAGTCCGTTGGGCTTCCCTTTGTGGGTAACCTGACCTTTCTGTCTGGCTGCCCTTAGCATTTTTTCCTTCATTTCAATGCTGGTGAATCTGACGATTATGTGCCTTGTGGTTGCTCTTCTTGAGGAATATCTTTGTGATATTTTCTGTATTTCCTGGACTTGAATATTGGCCTGCCTTGCTAGGTTGGGGAAGTTCTCCTGGATAATGTCCTCAGGAGTGTTTTCCAGCTAGGATTCATTCTCTCTGTCACATTCATGTACACTTATCAAATGTTGATTAGGTCTTTTCACATAATCCCATATTTCTTGGAGGCTTTGTTCATTTCCTCTTACTCTTTTTTCTCTAGTCTTGCCGTCTCATTTTCTTTCATTGAGATGATCTTCAATCTCTGATATCCTTTCTTCTGCTTGGTCGATTCAGCTATTGAAACTCGTGTATGCTTCATGAAGTTCTCGTGTTGTGTTTTTCAGCTCCATCAATTCATTTATATTCCTCTCTAAGCTGTTTATTCTCTTTAGCATTTCATCAAACCTTTTTTGAACATTCTTAGTTTCTTTGTTTGGGTCAGAATATGATCTTTCAGCTCAGAGAAGTTTGTTATTACCCACCTTCTGAAGCCTGCTTCTGTCAATTCATCAGACTCATTCTCCATCTGCCTGTTCCCTTGCTGGTGAGGAGTTGTGATGCCTTGGAAGAGGAGAGGCATTCTGGTTTTGGGTATTTTCATCTTTTCGCACTGGTTTCTTCTCATCTTTTGGATTTATCTATCTGTGGTCTTTGTGGTTCGTGACATTCAGATGGCATCACTGAGTGGATGTATTTTTTGTTGCTAATGAAGTTATTTCTTTCTGTTTCTTAGTTTTCCTTCTAAGAGTCAGGCCCCCCTGCTGTAGGACTGCTGCAGGTCCACTCCAGACCCTGCTTCCCTGGGTATCACCTGCAGCAGCTGCAGAACAGTAAGGGTTTCTGCAAGTTTCTTCTTCTGTTATGTTTGTCCCAGAAGGATACACCCCAGATGTCAGCCTGAGCTCTCCTTTATGAGGTGTCTCTTTGGTTATACCATGTCGGGGAGCTGCTTGAGGAGACAGTCTGTCCCTTATAGGAGCTCATGTGCTAGCTGTGAGCTCCGTTGATCTGTTCAGAGCTGCTGGGTGGATATGTTTAAGTCTGCTGCAGTGGAACTCATAACCGCCTTATTTCCACAGGTCTTCTGTCCTGGGAAAGTGGGGCTTTATTTATAAGTTCCTGTCATTCTGCTGCCTTTTTTCAGAGATGCCCTGCCCAGAGAGGAGGTAGCCTAGTCATGGTCTGCCAGCAGAGGCTTGGCTGAGCTGCCGTGGGCTCTGCCCAGCTGCTGTGTGAACTTCCTTGCTGTTTTGTTTATAGGGGTATATTTAGAACTGCCATGGTAACGGCGGTCTGCCACAGTAATGGTGGAGTGTGTCTGTAATGGCTGACTGCCTCCATAATGGTGGATTTCCTCAGTAATAGCAGACTGCCTCGGTAATGGCGGGCTGCCTTGGTAATGGAGGACTGCCTCGGTAATGGTGGACTGCCTCAGTAGTGGTGGACTGCCTTGGTAATGGAGGACACCCTTCTCCCAACAGAGCTGGACCGGCCCGGGTCCAGCTGTGCTTGTTGTGAAACTCTTAATACAGAGTGTTTCAGATTGCTGGTCTTTGTGGGGGTGGGACCAGCTGAGCTAGATCACCTGACTCCCTGTTTCAGCACCCTTTTTTTCAGTTGAATGGGTGACTCGGTCTCCCAGGCGTTCTGGTCGCCAGTTGAAATGGCGCCAGGATTTGTGTGTGTTTTGGTGTGGAGACCTGTTGCTCCAGCTGAAACAGCTGTGCTGGAGACTCGTGGCGCTTTTCCACCTGGGAATCTCCTGGTCTGTGGGCAGTAGAAATTTGTTTGGGAATGCAGTGATCACTTACCCTCTGCATTTTCGCTGCGAACTGCAATCCAGAGCTGTTTCTATTTGGCCATCTTGGATCCTCTGGTAGCAGGGTTTTAAAAATGCTATCACAGGGTTCTTTAGAGGGATCTTTAGAAGGATTTCAAACACTATTGCAGGAATCTTTAGAGAAATAAGGCTTTAAGATATACCTATCGAATTGTCTTTTAAAGAGAATTACCTAATGGGGTGCTCTGTTTCCCAAAGTCCCAGTGGGATCTATGAGTAGGAGAGAGTGTGTGTGTGTCTGTGTGTGTGTGTGTGTGTGTGTGTTTGTATGTCCCCTCTAGATAAAAACCTGATAGTAGTTTGCTTTCTTCTTCTCTGAATAAAACAAAAATATTTTCAATTATTTATAAGACTACACTAATAAGAGCCTGTGATTCACAGAGCCAACCTCTGGCACTTATTTGCTGGTGTCCTCTGGTGTCAGAAACTTGTTATCACTGCATCCTTCTGATTCTCCATATACCTACCATCATTTCTCCAGTTAATTTCAAAGGTTCTAATCACCTTTTTTTTTCACAGAATACCTTGTTCTTTCAAATTTTATTTGACATATATTTATGTCCTTTTTTAAAAAACAAGAAACAAAAAACAGCCTCAAGGCTGTTTGAAAATATATATGTATACATTATTTTGAAAAAGTTTAAAGTTATTCTGGGATGAATTTTATTTCTTCATGTAAATTTATGAATCTGAAAGGCTTTGTTCTGTGTTTGTGAATAATGACCAACAGTTTTAAGAATCTTTTTTTTTTTTTTTTTATCTTAAGAGATTTCTTCAGTAAGATGACTATAATAGATGTCTGTAAGCCTTAGGAGAAATACTTCATTTATATTCCAAGATTGCATGTTGCCTTATTTCTGTTTGTTGAGAAATGAGTGCTGTCTGCTTGGGATCAGCCAAGAGGTATGGTGGAGAGGGCTTGGGTCTGGAGGAGACTTGAACTTAAATGCAGTGTCAACCTCTGGCTGGCTCCATGTTCTCCTGGAAGAGGCACTTCAGATCTGGGTGGTTTTTTTTTCTTCCTCTGTGAAACCTCACAGATGGCTGCTAAGGTAGGTGAAACTGCTCTGTGAACCTTGAAGTATTCTGTGAGACATGTGCTGCTTCAGAGAAGAGGTGCCTTGAGGCAGTCATGTTCTTGGTAAACTAGTAATCCATCCCTCATAGTAAAGAAATTGAAGCAAGTAAAGAAATTGAGGCAAGTTCTCCCCACTCCTGCTTCTTCCTGACCAGATGAAATAAGTCTCCTTGCAGACATACTCTACAGGTACTGACTACATGTATTTAATACTACAAATATTAAAAAGTGCTTTTTAAAAAAGCATTAACATCAATCAATTAATTATTGAAGCTAATCAGTGAGTCTGAAGAGCCTTTGGTATAAATAGACAAACATATTTTGGCCACTCTTGGTAATGAATATACCACTTGTATGCTAGCTACTTCTTCAAGTCTTATTTTAATTTTTGTCCTTCTGCCCCCCCCCCCACACTTTTTGACAGGATGCTAATAAGAGATATCCACAAGGCAGCCACCAGTATGTATGATTACTTGATTACTTACACATACTCAAGAAAATGTGCAAAATGTGCAAAATAAAACACACAGTATTCAACAAAATTCACCTCTTTTTATTTCTTGGCGTTACAATATTCTGGTCTTTAAAAAAATGGGTATTAAATAGATGAAGGATAACTAACCATTATTACATAGAAATTAAAACTTACTGGCTAGACAGAAACACAACAGAAAACAAAATCTGTCTTTCTAGCTTTAGAATTGAATCCATGCATTGATCCAACCACAGAATTTCCCAAAGACCTCTGAGGTTTATTAATAAAAAATCAGATTCTGGGAATAGTAAGCATTGTTTAGGACAATGTATACTCTTCTAATCTCCATGCTACCTCTCATATTTAAAAGTCATAAAATTATTATTTTTTAAATGTTTCAGCATGTGCAGGTCATTGTAATCTTTTCAAATATAATGTCAAATGAAATTGTTTTCTTTAAAAATCCACTGGTACATGTTCCCACCTACTTGTTTATTTCTGTCTTCTTTCCTCAGTGGGGTGATGTGTTATCTGAGGACATTTTGGTCACCAACAATTCTTCTTCGTTTTTGTCACTCTAACTGCCTGCTTGAATTTCACAAGCTGCTGACTCAGACCACTACTCATCTTCCTTGAAATCTAGCCTTTACCAACAAGCCCAGTGTGGCTATTTTTATAAGCCATGTCAACTAGTTGTTTGAATGAATCAGCCCATCCCGTCATAGGAATTGACCTGGTTACTCCACAGGCATAAGGAGATGAGAAGGGAGGGGCAAGAGGGGAGAAGAGGAACCTAAGCTGAGCAATGTAGAGGCCATGGAATTCTGACTTTCAAGAACTTAAAAATCACTGATTATTCAGCCACTCTTTGGAGGAAAAAAGCAAGACAAGACTTTGATCCCTGAGGACTTATTTCTGGCATTTGTACTGTAGGAAGGAATGGAAGCGCCATAGTTTTCAGTCTCTACACATCCCTTTCTCTCTTATTCCTCTACTTATTCATGCCAATCACAGTGCTGAGAGCTAATGAAGATTTGAGGTGGGGTAGAGGTGAGGGTGATTAAAACGTAAATGAATATAAATCCTGTTCTCCAGGACATTTCCCAAATGTAGAGGAATGAAACACACACAAATATAAATTGCCATGATGGGCAGGTTACCACTGTCCTTACAGCCAGCAGTGGCCCTGCCCTGGTTGTCCCTCTGTTCCATGAGCCCTTTTTCTGTAAAATGCTTAAAGATCCCCTGTATCTCCCAAAGTGCTGGACACACAACAAATGAACAAAAGGGCTGCCTGAGTTTTATTCGTTTAGTAACAGTCCATTTCTTTTCTCTGATTAGTACATGAATTTACATATATTTAGTTGATCTATGAGATACTAGACCTAAAATGTTATGAAATAATTTTACCTGAATCTTGTAGATTTTATATTTTAAAAAAATGTCCCCATCTACTACCCCCAAATTAATCATTTTAGTAATCAGGGACAACTGTTATATAACACAGTTTTCTCAGTTGCTCAAAGGTCAACAGTTAATGATTGATAGATCAGGAGCATCTCTGAATTTTGAAATCATAAAGTGTGACCCTCATGGGTGCTGTGTTTCAGATGACATGTACCACTAGGCCTCTTTATTTTAAAAATATACATTTACCTCAAATAAACATACTGCTCTTTTAAGTTCTTTGTATTATTAACACAGTATTAACTTAAGTCACCAAGTGGTATGAAACTTATGTTGACTTCACATTTCAAAATTTGACATTAACTTGAGCATTTAATATTTCAAAACATCTTCTGGTCACATGCAAAAAGTTAAATTGGGGAGACAAATTCTAATGAAATAAAGACAATTCACAAAGGTTCCTGTCACAGTTTTTTCTTGAGAATAAGGGCACTGCATAGTTGAATTTCTTAACTCTAAAGATGAACATGGTGTGACAGCTATGGAATTGGATAAGCCAAGAAAGCCTAGGGGTTAAATAGAAAATCTTGAGGTTCATAAGTTCTTTGAAATAAACCATTCTATAAAGTAACAAGGGTTTACTTATTATTCATGTGCACAAACTTGCCAGGAAGAGTGCTATGGTCATTTATTCCTGTAAATCCTTGCAGTGATGAATTTTCCATTGGGTTGACAGATTACTTTTTTCTATCTCTCCAATTAAAATACAGGCACATCCTCTCTTCCACCTCTTGCACTGTAGGATGGGGCCATCATCCATCTGCAAAGCTGGGCCCCACAAGGTCTTACTGGAATAGAAATGACTACTAAATGAAGTGTTTGAAGGATTTCTTCAGGAAAAACAAATAGTAGCAATGTCATCCCCTCCTGCGGCTGGTTGAGAGCAGTGAAGCTGGTGTGTTGGGGGGACAGGTAGCGCAATGCATGGAGAGGGCTGTCTGTCTGTCAGGCAGGTCCTCAGGAAGAGATGTTTTTCTCAGTGAGTGAATCCACTGCTTTCCAGCGGGATTACCTTAGACTTGTAGCCTTTTGTCTTAGTCCATTTGGGCTACTCTTGACAAATTACCATTAACTGAGTAGCTTATAAACAACATTTATTTCTCACAGTTCTGGAGGCTGGAAAGTCCAAGATCAAGGTGCCAGCAGATTCAGTGTCTGGTGAGGACTCATTTTCTCATTCACTGATGATGCCTTCTTGCTGCCTCCTCCCATGGTGGAAGGGGCTACCTAGCTCTCTGGGGCCTCTTTTCTTAAATGCACCAATCACATGCATGAGGCTCTGTTTCAAAATCTAATCACCACTCCAAAGCCCCTTCTCTTAATACTATCCCACAGGAGGATAGGCTCCAACATATAAATTTTGGGAGACAACAGCATGTGGATGATAGCAGCTCTGAAACTCATTGATCTTTGGACTTAAGAGATGCTAGCTTACACTAACAAAACTTAACCATGAGGTAGAAACACATAATGTCTATGTATTAAATTTTAAAGAGAAGTGTGACTGTCAAGGAGATCTCACATTTAAGTCAGTCTGACCAGTGCAAACTATGTGAGACATTTACTTTGGGGAACAAGGAGAGTTGGTTATGTGAAAAGAATGTGCAGCAAACATCAACTCTGGCAGTCTGATGTATTCACCTCTATAATAGGAATATGCTGGCCAGGGAGCCTGGGTAAATCCACTTTTTGCTGCATTGCTTGGACACACACAATTCAAGTTTGCCTGCAATCTTAATGTGACTTTACTCCAAATTATGCTGGACTTACTTCATAACTTAATTCTCAAAGAGCAATCTCACTTTTCTTACTTCCAGGTTTTTGGGGACCATCCCTTTCTCACCACCATGGACTATCTGCTAATTGTATCGTCAAAAAGTATACCAATTCTGCAACAGGACAGCAGAGAAACATGTTCATGTTACCCACACAGTCAAGAGGCACACTTAAAATAGCATCAGACCCTAAAAAAGATAGGAAATGATCACAGACCAGTGTGCAGACAGCACATGTATCCTCTGTCCAGGACCCAGGTTCACTGTTGGCAGGCCTACCACTGAGGCAAATCCTACCAGTAGGTGGAAGCCATGAAAATAGTTTCTCCACATTCCTCCCTGTGATCTACAGTAAAAACCTCAGGGAGAATATTGAGTAATCTGCTGGTATTTACAACCCCATTTAAGTAGAATTTTCTGCACCTCCCTCTCCCTCCACATTCTTTCCCCACCCGTGCCACACCCCATTTCCCTCTTCCCTCTTTCCTCTTTTCGTCTATGGGTTGGGGTGAAGGAGGGTAACTGAAGCTAAGTTGGGGATTTGTTCCCAGACCACAGGAATTAGAAACAATTTAAACAAAAGTTCAAATTGTCAGGATCCTCTGTTTCTAGCCTAAGAATTGCAAAGGGTATTTATGACATTTCTCTTTTTTTTCACTTCCTGTGTGTTGTCTCCAATGCAGTTTCTTGAAAACACACGCAAAAAATCTTCTAAAATCCTTGTCTTTTCACTTCACATCAAAACAGGAAGACGGTTGATTACATTGGTAAAACTTGCCTGAAAAGATGTGTTATAGTCAATATACATTAAGCCAAAGCAGAGAATTTTTGAGACCCTTTAGATCTAATTATTATTATTATTTTTTCATTTGTTTCTTTTGTTATTATACTTTAAGTTCTGGGGTACACGTGCAGAACGTGCAGATTTGTTACATAGGTATACATATGCCATGGTGGTTTGCTGCATCCATCACCCGTCATCTACATTCGGTATTTATCCTAATGCTATCCCCTCCCCTATCCCCAACCTACTGCTATTGTTCCCCTAGCCCCTAACCTACTGCTATCCCTCCCCTAGCCCCTCACCCCCTAACAGGCCCCGGTATGTGATGTTCCCCTCCCTGTGTCCATGTGTTCTCATTGTTCAAAACCCACTTATGAGTGAGAACATGTGGCCTTAACATCTATTTTTTTTGTTGTTGTTAATCAACACTTTCATGTTTTCTTGAAGCTAATTTCTGTTTGGGTGCTTATCACTGTGCAAGGTAATATGTTTCTAATCAAGCCAGTAAACATAACTGAGAAGGCCTGTTGCCAGAGGGCTCAGAGGGTCTTCAGATGCCAATGAGACCCCAGCCTCAGCCGGTGTCCTGGTTCAAAAGAATTTGGGGATGAGTCAGGATGATGTGAAAGGTAAGAAGCTTTGATTGCAAAATGGAAGCACACAGTTGAGAGAGAAGTGCAGGCGTGCTGGTGAGAACAAATCACACACAATTAAGTTTGAGTTTTTTATTTTATGGGTGTTTCTTTAATTAGGGGATGAAATAATCATTCTGAAAAAGGAGAGGATTTGGGGGACCCTCACTACCATCCCCTTTCTCCCTTTTTTGGATTTGCCAGGAAGAGTTATAGATATGTTAACCTGACCAGGATTTTGGCTATCTGTTCTCTTCTTTTGGATTTTTCAGTAGCCCACAGTTTCTTTGCCTAGTTCTTGTTTTAGCTGTTGTTTGGGGTTTTCTGTCTTCCTGTGATTGCCCAGTGCTATTCCTATCTCAGACCCAAGTGCATTATAAAAGTAATATTTGTATGCATTTGGAAATACTAAGGTCTCATCTCCAAATTATTGAAATCCATAATTTCAGATCGATCAAACTAAACAGTCATACCCTAGGAAGTCCTATCTTATAAAAATAAAGCAAATGTGGCACATATACACCATGGAATACTATGCAGCCATAAAAAGTATGAGTTTATGTCCTTTGCAGGGACATGGATGAAACTGGAAACCATCATTCTCAGCAAACTAACACAGGAACAGAAAAACAAACACCGCATGTTCTTACTCATAAGTGGGCGTTGAACAATGATAACACATGGACACAGGAAGGGGAACATCACACACTGGGGCCTATTGAGGAGCGGGGGGCAAGGGGAGGGATAGTGTTAGAAGAAATGCCTAATGTAGATGACAAATTGATGGGTGCAGCAAACCGCCATGGGACATGTATACCTATGTAACAAACCTGCACGTTCTGCTCGTGTATCCCAGAACTTAAAGTATATAAAAAAAGAATAAAGCAGAATTATTTCCACATTGCAATGTATGCTATTTGTTTGTTTTAATTTCAAAGTAGAAATCTAAGCATTGCCTTCCAGAGATCGGCTGCTAAGGAAAACGCAACACCATCTTGTGCCAGCTCGTTTGTATTTATTTTAAAACAAGTTAACATAGGAAAACATCTATTTTGAAGAAAATTTTAGATAATTTTGGCTATTTTTTTTAACTCTCTCTCCTATAAATTCCCCAAGAGTGAACATTTGTCTGCCTCTGACCATCAGTTATTCAGCTATCCAATTCCAAGCATGGAAATGGGCAAAACGTTTTTCTATCTTAGGAGCTTCTCATCCCCATAGCCTTGTCTAGATTAGCAAAATGTGCTGTAAAATCTTTAAAAAATATAAAGCACATTACACTTAAGTATAAATTGCTAATATCTTAAAATATTCTTCAACCCAAGATATTTAAAAATCGTTACTAGGCGAAAAGTTTCAACCTAAAGGGACAGAGTAGGGAGAAAACAAAACATTTGCCTGACTTGGAACCCAGAGGGGCCCAGTGGTCCAGCCCTGGCACTGCAATTACTAGCTGTGGGACATTGGGCCACTTGTGTCAGCATTCTGAGCCTCATTTCCTTCTCTTTCAGAGAAAGGGGTCTGCCTGGAGCTTTGACACATCTTCAATTTCATAAATTGAAATAGGCATTCCAGATGGAGGAAAGGTTGAAGGACTCTGGGACCTTAAAGAACAGGTGTAGTGGAAGTGAGACAGGGAGGGACAGGCTGGAAGGATGAGAGGCTGCCAGAGCACGAGATACTAGAATTCAAAATTCAACATCAGAATAGTTACTGAGGGTAAGGCCAAGGAAGTGAGAGGCTACAGTGAGGTGGAAGCAAAGACCACTGAAGGTGGGGTCAGGAAATGTGGCTAGGATTTGATGGATCATCCATGCAAATATTGAAATCTCCCTGGGTAATAAGAGGGATTTTCGTGAGAAGAAAGATTGTGAGCTAGAGGCCAATATCTTTAGTGAATGTAATACATGACTTAGAAATTAGTAGACAATAGTAACTGGGTGCAACCATGTAAGTGCCAGACAAACTTTGGTTCAAATCACAGCTCCACCATGGACCACTTCTAGTCCTTGGACATGATGCTTACCATGTTGAATCACAGTACACTCAACTATAAACTGGGATCAATAAATACGTCTGTCCTACAGGGCTGTTATGTGTAGCAGATGCTAGTATAATAATTGCCTACCCAACAACCATTTGCATCTTCTGTTTTACTAACAGAACAAAATCCTTTATGAAGGCCGCAGTTGGTCCCAGCCTTAGACCCACTGGGTAGATCTTGATTCGTCTTAGCCAGTCATGGTGATCCCTTTTTCCTTTACAGTGATTGACGTAGGAAAGACCCAATGCTGGATAATGGGATGTAGGATAAGCCTGCTAAGATGACTTCTGGGAAATATTTCCTATCTCTACTCTGGTTTGTGAAGACGTGATGCCAAGAGCTTCTGCAGCCATCCTAAGAAAAACTAGCAGATAAGCTAAGCTTAATGAAAGAGACCCTTAGTTACATAACAAAGGCAACATATATATATATTTGGGGTTTTAAAGCAAATTTTACTTTGAAATAATTCACATACAATCTTAAGAAGGCAGAGAGACAAAGAGAGATCCCTTGTACCCCTTACTCAGCTTCCTCCAATGGTAACATCTTGGTAATATTTCCAAAATGGTAATATTTGCAAATATTGCAAATGTATTGCAAATGCAAAGGCAATATTTGAAAGACTAATAGCACAATTTCTGAAAATCAGTTTGGAACTTGAGAATTTAGACTGAAATATAATCTAAACATTGTTCCTTCTTAGCAACGGAGAAATTGCATTATTATCTTTAAAAGGAGAATGGAAAGGGAGACTTTGATATGAAAAGTTAATAGAGCTGTCTTTTAAAACCAGTAATGACTGGAACTTTATGGCTAAATTATTGGATGTTCTACCCTTCTGTCCCTGTAGTTGTCATGTGTCTTAAGAGGCAAATTAATGTTGGTTCAATAAGTATAAAGTGAGTCATAAGAAGAGAATCTGATTCAACGATCTTGACATTTATTAAATGCCAAATATAATAGTTTATTTTATTTTATTTTATTTTATTTTTTGAGACGGAGTTTCACTCATGTTACCCAGGCTGGAGTGCAATGGCGCGATCTCGGCTCACCGCAACCTCCGCCTTCTGGGTTTAGGCAATTCTCCTGCCTCAGCCCCCTGAGTAGCTGGGATTACAGGCACGCGCCACCATGCCCAGCTAATTTTTTGTACTTTTTTTTTTAGTAGAGACGGGGTTTCACCATGTTGACCAGGATGGTCTCGATCTCTTGACCTCGGATCCACCCGCCTCGGCCTCCCAAAGTGCTGGGATTACAGGCTTGAGCCACCGCACCCAGCCTAGTTTATTTTATTTTAGTTTTTTAGGGGTGGTGCCCCATTAGTTAAATACATTTAAGAGACAAAGCTGGCTGTGAATGTAGAGTGATTCAGACAGTATAAATTTACTCACAGAACTTATAGTTACTGACATATGGGAGAGCAATCCAGAAAGTGAACACTGTAACCTCATCCTATCTGCCCACTTTTCAAAAGGAAGAAGCTATTTGACCTATTAGCCGAAAGCCTCACAGGGAACTCAAATAGTTTACCAACTTTGAGTCTATCCTTCAAACTTTAACTGAACCAACAAAACAAGCAACCTGTACACACTATAAATGGGAACATTGTACATATATACTTGGATGTGCGAAGGATGTACAGTATCAAAAATATTTAATAACTATTAAGGTGTGAAAACTGACAATCAGAATGAATGCCAGCTGTGGGCTGCAGAGTCTTGGGAAGCCTCTATTTTTCTAGCCATTAACCCTTCAAGTTTTACATTGTAGGGTGGTAGAAGGACCTCAGAGGAAGAGCTGGAAGGCTAGAGAAAGGATGCTATTTGCCAACTGGTATGGGACTACTTCAGTAATTTAATAACTGTTTGGCCACACTGGAGCATGCCAAGTAAACACCAATCCTGAATACAGAAACTCACTGAAGTTGTCTTTTGACTGCTAAGTAAACTGACCCAGGATGTAACTGATATGTCCAAAGTCATATCCAGTTGCATACCCAGGGCTATAACCCAGGTCTCATGCTTCCTATTCTTCCACTCTTTTCATCGCCGTATTCTAGGGAGAAAATGAAAACAGAAAAGTCCCAATTTTTGATCCCCCAGGTCAAAGGAAAGGTTCAAAGCTAAAAAACCAAAAGTAACCATTTTGAACACTAAATTGAAACTATGAATACACTGATAATTTGATTGATGATACAAATTTTTCTTTGCTTACCTTAGGAAATCAAGTACTTAAATCTAATTTTGGAGTGTTTATTTTATTTTTGTTTTATTATATTTTATTTTTTGAGACAAAGTCTTGCTCTGTCACCCAGGCTGAGTGTAGTGGCACAATCTGAGCTCACTGCAGGCTCGAACCCTGGGGCTCATGCAATCTTCTTGTCATGGGCTCCCAAAGTGCTGCGATTATAGGCATGAGCCATTGTACTTGGTCAGTGTTTACTTTAAATTGTGTTATTTTTAACTACTCATTCTTTATTTTTAGTACAAAAAGAAAACTCGTTACTGACAGAGTAAATGTGATATGGTAGCTTAGAAAATAATTAAATTGGAGGCAATTGAGTAATTAATTTGGAGGACTGGGGGTACTGCTGCTTATTAGTTATATGAACTTTGGATCTGAATCTTTTCATTTCTGAGCCTCACTTTTTTAATCAGTAAAGTGGAGGTAAACAAAGAGGATTGTTGAGACATGGCTACAGAATGGAGTGCAGGTCATTCTGGGATGATGTAAATTATTGTTTGTTTATTTTGCTTTTCTTGAGACAGTCTCACTTTGTCACACAGTCTGGAGTGTAGTGGTAAGATCTCGGTTCACTGCAAACTCTCTACTCTGGATTCAAGGGGTTCTCATACCTCAGCCTCTTGAGTAGCTGGGATCACAGACGTGCACCACCACAAGCAGCTAATTTTTGTATTTTTAGTAGAGATGGATTTTCACCGTGTTGGCCAGGCTGTTCTCGAACTCCCGGCCTTATGTAATTCTCCCACCTCTGCCTCCCAAAGTGCTGGGATTACAGGTGTGAGCCACCATGCCCAGTGGATGATGGAAATTCTATAACTGGTGTCTTCCAATACAATAGCCACAGGCCACAGGTTGGCTATTGAGCACTTGAAACATAGCAAGTGCAACTGAGGAACTGGATAAATTTTATTTAATTTTAATTAACGTATGTTTACATCTGCATAGCCACATGTGCTTAGTGGTTCCTGTATTGAACATTGCAGGTATATAGAGAGCAGAGAGAGATGCAGAAGTGCAGAGAGAGCCTAAGATGCCAGGAGGTACTGAAAGGTGAGAGAGAGAGAGAGAGAGAGAGAGGGACAGAGAAAGAGAAAGAGACAGAGAGAGAGAGAGAGGGAGAATCCATAGGCCTGTGTCTGTTTCTGAGTTTTTGCTGTATTTCTAATCCATGTTTACCCCTTGAAGATCCTCCTTTTCCCTGAAGTAACTTCAGTGTGTCTTGTTCCTTGTCACAGAACTCATCTGAATGTTCACACTCAGAGCTAGTGAGAAAGGATCAGAAGCCAGATGTCAAAAAAAAAAAGAAGCCAGGTGTCCTTTCATTCCTTAAAGCTCCCTCCAGTAATGTCGTGCTCCTGTCTTTCTCTTTCCAAAGAGAACCTACATGTACACACACAAACATGCACACGTGCACACACACACACACACACACACACACACACATTCCTCTGAGATTTGTTTCAGCTTCAAGAATTTACATAAAATTTTAATATTGATTTTATTTGCAATGGCATGTTTTCAGGAAGTAGTCTGGCTTGTCACTAATTTCTTTGGATGTAATTGCGTTGGACAGTTTTTATCTTGCTTATTGCAAGAAACTTTTAATATGCTTGATAGCTACAGTGTTATGTCCATCCTTTCCCTGCAGTGGCTGACTTCCTGGTGCACAAGTTCAGGCATATTTGTGCCAGTTCCCATATGTTCATGTAGCCCCAAGGCAGATTTGCTGATATGCAGTGGGTTGAAAAACAATACTCCTACCAGCACAACATTGCATACCAAGAAGACTATCTTCTAGAAAGATTTAAAGTCCAACACATATGCCACAAAAGGTTAGATGACATTGATGCCTAGCAACTAGGAGTGATAAGCACAGATATTTCATGGACAGTACCCAATCATTCATCTTATCTCCAGATTATACACTGAACTAAAAAGTAGAAATGGATTACTTTAATATTCCTTTTCCTTCTCATCCTTTCCTTTAATGGGTTGGAGATGTAAACCTTACTAACCCAATATAATGGATATTTAAAATATGTTATCAGGTTCTGGGAAAGCCACCCCTAGAAAATGGGAAGAGGGACCAGGCGGGTGCGGTGGCTCACCCCTGTAATCCTAGCACTTTGGGAGGCTGAGGCTTGCAGATCTGAGGTGGGCAGATCACACAATCAGGAGTTTGAGACCAGTCTGGCCAATATGGTGAAACCCCATCTCTACTGAAAATACAAAAAATTAGCTGGGCATGGTGGCACACAGCTGTAATCCCAGCTACTCGGGAGGCTGAGGCAAGAGAATTGCTTGAAACTGGGAGGCAGAGTTTGCACTGAGCTGAGATTGCACCACTGCACTCCAGCCTGGGTGACAGAGGGAGACTCCATCTTGAAAAAAAAAAGAAAATGGGAAGAGATTTATTTACTTCTAAGTTTGACCAAAGATATAACCGTTAATTAATTAATGGCTTACAAGTGGTATAGAAACATGAACCCTGAAGATCTGTCAATGCTTATTTCTCATTAAGATGCATTTCAGAATGCATCCTATTGTTTTTTGGATACTAATGAGTCCATATTTAAAACATGCACACAAAAGCATCTCTCATGCTTCTGAGACAATTGCTGCAAAAATGCACCAGTTGATGGTTTGCTTAAATGGAGCACAATTATCACCAAGTTGCACAGCCTTTTTATCTGTACTGCCACTGCAGGAAATCTCACTGTGTATGTGACCTGAATGCATATTACCTAGTGGAAAATTCCATAAATGCAGAATAGCCTAGAGCACTCAACATCTGCCTTGTTTTTTTTTTTTTTTTTTTTTTTTTTTTTAGAAATAGTGTCTCCCAGGGAATAGCTCCCAAAACCAAAGGGCCTCTTTATAATTCTCTGTCATTTTTCTCTATCTATATTAATTCTTCAACTGCATCCATTCAAATTGCTATGCTTCAACCCTGAGGAATGTAAATACAGAGGCAATTATGAAGCTGTGTTTTCCAGTGGCACATATTTAAATGATTAGTTGAAAGTCAAATGTTAATGTCACAAGATAGAGAAGTAAAATATATTCAGTGTATTTTGCTCACAGTTAATAGGCCAAACTAGAGCAAGCAATCTAACATTGCAAGGAAATTTGAATGTGGAGACTCAAAGCGTTTTTTTTTTATTATCTAAATGTACAGAATAGTAGGTATATTTCATATGCTTTAGCCTCAGGCAGGACTGGAGGAACTGGAGGGGCAAAGATGGAAGAAGAAAATGTGTGGAGATGGATTGTATGACAAAATGTGAGAGTGCAATTAGGCAGGTGTGAGATGAGAAGACAACTCAGGGCACAATCCTCAACCTAAAGCTGCCAAGAGCTCACAGACAGCAAGAAAATTCTTTATTTTGTAGAAAGTAGCTATGAGCTCTCTTGGCCCCTTTTTTCTCTGGGTTCCATTTCTACAAGTTGCCCCTCCTCCTTCTCTTTTTTTATAGCCCACCCCCTCCTTTAAATTAATTTGAAAAAACATTGTCTATAAAGTTTGTAATGTCTTGAATTATCCCAATTTTTATTTCTCATGTATTACGAAGCTACTTTCTTGAGTAATTTCATAGAGTCATAAAGTTCAATATGAGTTGAATTGTGTGTCCTCCCAAAAATATGTTGAAATCCTAACCTATAATACCTCAGAATGTGACCTTGTTTGGGAATAGGGTCCTTGCAGATGTAATAAGATGAGGTAATAGCACAATGCAGTAGACCCCTAAATCCATATGACTGGTGTTTCTGTGAGAAGACAGGCACCTGAAGTCACAGAGATACATAAGCAGAAGGCCACGTGAAGCTGAAGGCAGAGACTGGAGTGATGCATCTACAAGCCAAGGAACATCAAGCATTGCCCATGTTCACCAAAAGCCAGGACACAGACGTGGAACAGATTCTCCTCCAGAGCCTCTGGAAGGCACCAGTCCTGCTGACATCATCCTTTCAGACTTCTAGCCTCCAAAACAGTGAGAAGAAATTTTTGTTGCTTTAAGTTATCCAGTTTGTGGTATTTTGCTATGGCATCTTTAGGAAACTAGCATAATAAAAATATATATTTTTAAAACGTAGCATTTCTCCCTCTAGATGACAATTCCATCCATAATCCAATAACAAAAGTGCCTGCTAGCATTATGACTTGCTGAACACATGCCAGACACGATCTAGGTTTCCTCATCAGAACCTATCAGATCACTCCCACAGAAATCAGGCCACCCTGTGGCCCTCCTCAAATACCAAGTGATTCTGCTCTTACCCATAGATGCTCCACTCAGCAGCCACAGTTTTGAGTCTCTAGAATGCAGTTCTCCAAATTTTCAAGAATTCCCTCATGGACTACATCCATGTAACTAATACATTGCTCTCTGGAGACAGGCCTACTAGGAAGTCCAAAAGTCAACTCAACATCATCTGGAAAGCATGAACTCAGAACAAGATGTGTTATTCAGTTGAACTAAATATTTTATGGCACCAGATATATCCATTTCAAAAACAAAGATAGTGCTTGCTATCACCTCCTCTGTCGGAGAGGCATGAGCTGAGCAGGTTCAGCTTTGCTTAGTATCTTTTTTACAACTCCCAGAGCTGACCAACGTCTTTCTGATAGTAACATGTTTTATTTTTAAGCTACATTAATGTATTAATTAATCACTTAATTATAGTTTGGTCTGTGTGTTAGTCCAGGAAGTACATGTCCAGATGAGATTAAACATGCATGGATTTAATTAAAGGAGGGAGCTGAGGAAAGCTGGGATAGCCGTTGGTCTATGATGCAAGCCTGACTCTGAATGAAGGAGAAAGGGGGAGAAGGGCAGGAGGGAGTATCTTAGACATTTACAGTTGGAGGAAGGTTCATCAAGGCATTGGGGGCAGGATGTGGGGCAAGAAGGGTCACTTGTGGCAATGTGGGGTGTAGAAATGCCCTGTCTTGGGAAAATGTGGCACATAGATATCATGGAATATTATGCAGCCATCAAAAATGATGAGATCATGTCCTTTGTAGGGACATGGATGAACCTGGAAACCATCATTCTTAGCAAACTGACACAAGAGCAGAAAATAAAACACCACATGTTCTCACTCATAGGGGGGTGTTGAACAATGAGAACACATGGACACGGGGGGGAGCATCACACACTGGGGTCTGTTGGGGGGAAATGGGGGAGGAACAGTGGGAGGTGGGGAGTTGGGGAGAGATAGCATGGGAAGAAATCCAGATATAGGTGAAGGGGAGGAAGGCAGCAAATCACACTGCCATGTGTGTACCTATGCAACAATCTTGCATGTTCTTCACATGTACCCCATAACCTAAAATGCAATAAAATAAATAAATGGGGAAAAAAAAAGAAAAAGAAATGCCCTGTCTCACAGAAATGGGTCTGCCTTAGTGTTTCTGCTGTACTCAGTCATGGCTGGGAGCAGCCCATGGGAAGCTTGGCCTCACTACAACATGCTAATTGATTTCAGAGCATGGAAGCTAGAGTCCGTCATCAGACATGCATTCTGTCTTTTCATGACCCATATACTCCACAGCCTGAGAGCCAAGCATATCTTAGTAATGTGTTAATTTAAAATTTAACTGCCAGAGGCAATTTCACTTCTCATTTCTTGGAAGAAATCTCATGTGGCATGACCTCCAAGTATTTATAATATCTATCTTGTTTTATTCTACATACTTTTTATATATATGTGTATGTGTGTGTATGTGTGTATGCATATATATTTATATAGACACAATAATATATGTTGCTTAATAGCAATAATATATTCTGGGAAATGCATCACTAGGTGATTTCATCATTGTGCAAACATTATAGAGTGTACTTGCACAAACCTAGATGGTATAGCCTACCTGCTATACACCTAAACTATATGGCATAGTCTATTACTCCTAGGCTACAAACCTGTACAGCATGCTATTGTACTGAATACAGGAGGCAATTGTAACACAATTCTAGGTATTCATGTATCTAAACATGTTTAAACATAAAAAAGGTACAGCAAAAGTATGGTATAAAAGATTTAAAGTAATGGCATAAATATTTACAGTAATGCCTTAGTCCTGCATGTTTACTCAGCACTCACTCACTCACTTATCCAGAGCATCTTCCAGTCCTGCAAGCTTCACTGTGAGTGCGTGGTGAATGAACATGAAGGCCTAGGATATTACTGCACACTACTGCAGACTTTCTAAACACTGAACGCTGAGGCTACACTAAATTCATAAAAAATACTTTTTCGTGTTTCAATAATAAATTAACCTTAGTTTACTGTAACATTTTCACTTTATAAACTTCTGCGTTTTTTAAGCTTATGAATCTTTTGTAATAGCACTTAGCTTAAAGCACAAATACATTGTACAGCTGACAAAAATACTTTCCTTCTTTATGGTCTTGTTCCATAGCTTCTTTGTATGTATACATGTACACACGCATGTTCATGCACATATATACACAAACATGTACACATACACTCATATGTACGTGTATATATATACACGTATATATGTACCCATACATAATATCCCATGTCTAAAGTCAACCACCTGGCTCTCTCCTTCCCATGTCTAAGGTTGACCAACTGGCTCTCACCTTCCCATGTCTTAGGTCAACCAAATATCTCTTACCTTCCCATGTATAATACTTATTTGTTATTTTTTCTTATTTATTTGTTTTTTTGAGACAGGGTATGTCTCTGTTGCCCAGGCTGGAATGTCGTGGTGTAATCTCAGCTTACTACAGCCTCAACCTTCAGGGCCCAAGCAATCCTCCTGCCTCATGCTCCTTAGTAGCTGGGACTACTGGTATGAACCACGATGCCTAGCTACTTTTGTATTTTTTATAGAGATGGGGCTTCACCATATTACCCATGCTGGTCTCAAACTCTAGGACTCAAGTGATCCACCTGCCTCGGCCTCCTAAAGTGTTAGGATTACAGGCATGAGCCACAGTGCCCAGCTGCTTCTTTATACTTTTAAAATTTCTTTCTTTTTTTTTTTTACTTTTTAAACTTTTTTTTTTTTTTTTTGCTAAGAACTAAGATGCGAACACACACACCAGTCTAGGCATATACAAAGTCAGGATCATCAATATCACTGTTGTCCACCACCCCATCTTGTCCCACCAGAAGATCTTTGGGACAACAACACCCATGAAGCTGTCATCTTCTACAAGGTCCTCTTGAAGGGCCTGCCTGAAGCTGTTTTACAGTTAACTTTTTTTCATGAGTAGAGGGAGTAAACTCTAAAATAATGTTAAAAAGCATAGTTCAACATATAGTTTAACATGGTTATTGTGAAAACAGCCAATCAGATAAATCATTCCAAGCCCCAGAGGTTATTTGAAGGGGTGGAGACTGAAGAAGAGCTGTATAGTAAATACATAAACCAGTAGTATAGTTGTGTTGCTTATATCATTATTGAGTATTATGTACTGTACATAATTGTATGTGCTATACTTTTATACGACTGGAAGCACAGTAGGTTTGTTTATACCAGCATGATCACAAATATGTGAGTTAATGTGTTATGCTGCATTACAATAGCTACAATGTCACTAGACAACAGAATTTTTTCAGCTCCATTAAAATCTTATGGAATGAATGTCACACACGTGGTTTGTTGTTGACTGAAATGTTATACAGCACATTATTCTGTGTGTGTCTATGTGTGTGTATTTACTGTATACACACATACACACACAAATACACATGGAGTGATATGCTGCATAACATTTTGGTATATACACACACACATGCATACATATACATATATGGTTTTAAGGCATATTACTGCACTTAAAAAAGAAGAGGAAAAGCTATTGGAAGCCGAACACTTCCTGAGATATGTAACTTTTCCCAAACCCATAGTGAAATGGCTCTTAAATAGAAAGGCCCTGTTTGAGTGCACCATGTGATATCAGTTAGACATCACACAAATGCACATTCTCAATAGTATCTCAAGGTGAATAAATAATATATTTATACTTTGCTGCATATATCATATTTAATGAAACACCTAGCTGAGTCTAAAAAACACTTTACTTCACTTTAATGAGAACAGATGTTGTCCTCAGAAATAGTAATTTTGATAACTCTCGGTACTGAGAATGGGTGAAACAAACAACAGTGAACATCGTTTTCACAGCTTCGTTCAGACAGCAATTTGAAGAAAACGCTGAGCACAGCTCCCTCTGCCTTGTCAGTGAACGTTACCTGGAGATTTTTGAGAACACGTGCACATGTTGACTCAGCAAGACCAAACTGGCTATACATCCATGATCCTCGGGGAGCGAATTGTTCTTAAAATAATGTGAAATACAAAGCACCCAAAAGGTGAAGAAAGCAACGAAAAATACCATCTGCAAAATAAAAATCTTGGATTGTTGTCTTGTTTATACTTGAGCCTTCAATAAATTACTTAATTAGCTTCTTCTTGACCCATTTCTGTCTTATTTAGGCTGCTTTAAACAAAAAGTCCTGGTATTTCAGATAGCACAGTTTAATACGTATAAAGATACTTTAATGGTTCTTTTAATGAAATGTATGTGAAAACATCATTTTAATAATCAGACTTTAATATTTGTCCAGTTTTATTAATCTTTGTAACTTGTGGAATATTTTTCAATGATCTGATTTAAAACAAAAAAAATTTACTGGAAAAATGAGGAAAAGCATTTGAGTCTTTCTTTATCAAAGAATCATTTATTTATTTACTTATTTATTTATATATTCCTGGTTTAATGTTTAGGTGTGAACATTTTTAAAAAGTAAAAATGTATATAGCAAAATGCACTTGATTCCTTCTAAATATGAACAGACATAGAAGTACTAACTACTAATTTCTACGACACTAAGAGTTATGAATGTACAAATATATATCAAATATATATCAAAAAAGTGGAGAAAAATAACAAAAAGAACAAAAGGCAAACATTTCCTTTGGAAATCCTCAGTTGTTATTTTCCTCATCTCTTGCTATCCTTCAAAATAGTCATATGGTTTTAAAATCTTCTTTTTTTTTTTTTGCTTTGGGATTTGGGGTCAATGTGCACATCCTGCATCCTGCAGGATTGTTGCATAGGCACATACATGCCATGGTGGTTTGCTGTCTCCATCCTTCCCATCGCCTACATCAGACATTTCTCCCAGTGTTTTCCCTCCCCAACTTCCCCGCCCCTGCACTGCCCCTCCCCTCCCCTCCCCTCCCCTCCACCCCTCAACCCCCACCTACCCCAATGAGTGTTGGCCCCTTCCCTGTGCCCAAATTCTCCTTGTTCATCACCCACCTATGAGTGAAAACATGCGGTGTTTGGTTTTCTGTTCTTGTGTCAGTTTGCTGAGAATGATGGTTTCCAGATTCATCCAAGTCCCTACAAAGAACACAAACTCGCCGTTTTTTATGGCTACATAGTATTCCATGGTGTATATGTGCCACATTTTCTTTGTCCAGTCCATCATTGATGGACATTTGGGTTGGTTCCAGGTCTTTGCTATTGTAAACAGTGCCCCTATGAATGTACGTGTGCATGTGTCTTTATAATAGAATGATTTATAATCCTTTGGGTATATACCCAGTAATGGGATTGCTGGGTCAAACAGAATTTCTATTTCTAGAACCTTCAGGAATTGCCACACTGTCTTCCATAATGGTTGAAGTAATTTACACTCCCACCAACAGTGTAAAAGTGTTCCTTTTTCTCCATATCCTCTCCAGCATCTGTTGTCTCCAGATTTTTTAATGATCACCATTCAAACTGGCATGAGATGGTATCTCAATGTGGTTTTGATTTGCATTTCTCTAATGACCAATGATGATGAGAATTTTTTTCATATGTTTGTTGGCCTGATATATGTCTTCTTTTGAAAAGTGTCTGTTCATATCCTCACCCACTTTTGAATGAGTTTGTTTGTTTTTTCTTGTAAATCTGCTATAGCTCTTTGTAGATTCTGGGTATTAGCCCTTTGCCAGACAGGTAGATTGAAAAAATTTTTTCCCATTCTGTTGGTTGCTGGTTCACTCTAATGATTGTTTCTTTTACTGTGCAGAAGCTCTGGAGTTTAATTAGATCCCACTTGTCTATTTTGGCTTTTGTTGCCAATGCTTTTGGCGTTTTAGTCATGAAGTCCTTGCCTATGCCTATGTCCTGAATGGTTTTGCATAGGTTTTCTTTTAGGGTTTTATGGTGTTAGGTCTTATGTTGAAATCTTTAATCCATCTGGAGTTAATTTTTGTATAAGGTGTAAGGAAGGGGTCCAGTTTCAGCTTCCTGCATATGGCTAGCCAGTTTTCCCAACACCATTTATTAAACAGGGAACGCTTTCTCCATTGCTTGTTTTTGTCAAGTTTGTCAAAGATCACATGGTTGCAGATGTGTAGCATTGCTTCTGAGGCCTCTGTTATGTTCCATTGGTCTATATCTCTGTTTTGGTACCAGTACCATGCTGTTTTGATTACTGTAGCCTTGTAGTATATAGTTTGAAGTCAGGTAGTGTGATGCCTCCAGCTTTATTCTTTTTGCTTAGAATTGACTTGGCTATGTGGGCTCTCTTTTGGTTCCACATGAGGTTTAAAGTGGTTTTTTCCAGTTCTGTGAGGAAGGTCATTGGTTTCTTGATGGGGATAGTGTTGAATCTATAAATTACTTTGGGCAGTATGGCCATTTTCACAATATTGATTCTTCCTAACCATGAGCATGGAATGTTTTTCCATCTGTTTGTGTCCTCTCTTATTTCCTTGATCAGTAGTTTGTAGTTCTCCTTGAAGAGGTCTTTACATCCCTTTTTAGCTGTATTCCTAAATATTTTATTCTCTTTGTAGCAATTGTAAATGGGAATTTGCTCATGATTTGGCTCTCTGTTTGTCTGTTGTTGGTGTATAGGAATGCTTGTGATTTCTGCACACTGATTTTGTATCCTGAGACTTTGCTGAAGCTGCTTATCAGCTTAAGGAGGTTTCGGGCTGAGATGATGGGGTCTTCTAAATATACAATCATGTTGTCTGCAGATAGAGACAATTTGACTTCTTCTTTTCCTAATTGTAACCATTTACTTCTTTTTCTTGCCTAATTTCTCTGGCTAGAACTTCCAATACTATATTGAATAGGAGTGGTGAGAGAGGGCATTTTGCCTAGTGCCAGCTTTTAATTTTTGCCTGTTCAGTATGATATTGGCTGTTTGTCAGAAATAGCTTTTATTATTTTGAGATACATTCCATCAATTCCTAGTTTATTGAGGGTTTTTAGCATAAAGGGCTGTTGAATTTCATCAGAGGCCTTCTCTGAATCTATTGAGATAATCACGTGGTGTTTGCCTTTGGCTCTGTTTATGTGATGTATTATGTTTATAGATTTGCGTATGTTGAACAGCCTTGCATCCCTGAGATGAAGCCTACTTGATCATGGTGGATAAGCTTTTTAATGTGCTGTTGGATTCGGTTTGCCAGCATTTTATTGAAGATTTTTGCATCAATATTCATCATGGATATTGGCCTATAGTTTTCTTTTTGAGTTGTGTTTCTCCCAGGTTTTGGTGTCAGGATGATTTTGGTCTCACAGAAAAAGTTAGGGAGTATTCCCTCTTTGTGTATTGTTTTGGAATAGTTTCAAAAGGAATGGTACCAGCTCCTCTTTCTATGTCTAGTAGAAGTCAGCTGTGAACCCATCTGGACCTGGACTTTTTTTGGTTGGTAGGCTATTGATTGCTGCCTCGACTTCAGATCTTGTTATTCATCTATTCAGGGTTTCAATTTCTTCCTGATTTAGTCTTTGGAATGTGCAAGTGTCCAGGAATTTATCCATTTCTTCCAGATTACTGGTTTATGTGCATAGCGTTGTTTGTAGTAATCTCTGATGGTAGTTTGTATTTCTGAGGAATCGGTGGTGATCCTCCCTTTATCTTTTTTTAATGCATCTATTCAAGAATCACTTATTTTTTGAACTCCAGAAAACACTTAAAACTCAAATTTACTAAAGGTTTATGAACAATGCAGTAAGTCTAGAATAACAATAATCTTAAAAAATTAACAACCTTTAAGTAATCAGATTTTTGTCTTTCATAGTCAATACTCGAATGTTATGGAAATAATTACAAGTGAAAAATCATAGTAACTTCTAAGGCAAGTTTAATGTCAACATCCTTTGATATCATCAGTTCTTTACAGTGTGAACCATGTTAATCAATCATAACATTCTATGTTGTAGTCAAAATGCTCTATTTGCTAAAGCAAAAGAATGAAATGAATTACTTTATAATTTTAGTGAGAGAGACACAAAAGGGATTTTTGAATTTAGAAAGTTAATCCTTAGGAAGCCAGAAAGAAGGGTAAACAAATTCTCTCATTTAATTCTCTTAGCCTTTGCTATAATTCTCAACACATATGGAAAATATCCAACTCCCTAAAAATGGTTGCAGCCTAACATCCCAAGCCGATGAGCCTTGATTGTGTCAGTTTCTAGGAGACCACAGTAGCATCTATAACCTGCTTTCCTCCTATGCCCACATGGTTATTCTGAGAATAGTTAATCAGATAAATCATTTCAAGCTCCAGAGGTTATTTGAAGGGGTGGGAACTGAAGAAGAGCTAAAAAGGGAAAAGGAGATGACTTCACCACTCCTCCAGCTCCTGAGGAAAAGAGACCTGGAACAAAGGGAAGGCTAACTTTTGCTGGCACCTCTCTCTCCATTACATATATACACACAAAAACACACACACACTCGAGCTGTTGCTGCACTTTTCTCACTTTTTTTCTCACTGCTCCCCTTGGTGTTCATTTAAACTTGACTTTGCAAGTGTAGAGTGCTTATGAGCTATAGAAGAAGGACACATACAGACTAAATGGCCTTGAGTCACACATTCCTCCAGGAAATTGTCTTTGGGCCCTATGATTTATTTGAGCAGGTGCTCAATAAGTGTATATCAAATAATTGAAGGCATGCATGCCACCTACTGACATTAGGCTTAGTTCTCACGATCCATTGGATTACTTACCCTCTTCCAGTTCTGAAAAATTACCTTCTCCATATTTGAGAGATCCTATGCTGCTAGGAATTGTGACTTTGGGAATTAAACAAGATAACCCTGAGCACTAAAAATTCTGGAAAACATCTATAGAAGCTTAGATTTTTCCATCCTCCGTCTAGGGCTCGGACCAATTTTGTAAATGACTTTCACCTATTCTCTTGATAGTTCACCTGCAACTTAAATTTTAAGGGCATCTTTGAGTGAAATGTTTATATAAATGATGCAATGTGTGCACCAAAATCCATCAGAAATTGAAATTCTATGGTGAGAAAATAAATCACTAGAGAGTTTGTTTATATATAAAGAGCGTGCCTATTTAATTTAATGCTCTATGTGTAAATGATGAGCTTTAAAATGTAATAATCTATAAAGGATTCATGATTTTTACATGTTTACATGTTTAACATTCAAGAAGCTTGACTTGAAGCGAGGTCTTCAAGGTTCTGTTCCCACATGCCAGGAATGAGGCACATCGGGAAACATTTGTGAATGTCTGCAGTTGTAGGCTGTAATGACCCTTCTCCATTCTGCTGTATGCATACTTCCATCATGATCTAGGGTTTGCCTCCTAATTTCTGCACAACCTCACAGCCTGTGACTGAACCTCCTTAACCACTATGCTCTGTGGAGGTACTTGCACAAAAATCCTGTGTCATCTTCTTTGAGAATGACCCAATATCAGGTTCAAGTCTTGCAAACAAGAAGAGAATGAACTGAAATATTTAAAGTATTTAAGGACTATTAAAGACATAATATTTATATTTATTTATAATATACATATTTATATATGCAAATATACAAATGTTTATATTTATTTATATACAATATGCAATAATACATACATAAATAACATTTATATTATTAATAAATGAATATTAAATACATATTTTAAAATATTTAAAAATGTTTAAAGTGCATTGGAGAGAAGGAAAATAAGTCGGAAATTTGAATATACATGAAGAAAGAAAGAGCACCAGATAAGAAATAAGTGAAGGTAAAATAAAAACTTTTATTTTTGTCCTTCTTAATTGATCTAGCAGATAATAGTTTGTTTAAAATAATAATGATACATTCAATTATGTATGCTTATGTATGTGCCATATATATGTATACTTACGTATAAGTGAAAGAACGACAGCAATGATTTGAGGGACAGGAGGGAGAAATAAGGAATATTTTGTTATTATAAGGTACTCACACTACCTGTGAAGTAGTATAGTATTATTTGAAAATAAACTTGGGTCAGTTGTAAATGTATGTTATGAATTTTAGGGCAACCACAAAAATTCAAAAAGAGAGACATAATTGCTATCCTGAGGAAGCAGCATATCAGAAAGTAGATTCATATAAAATGCTCAATTAAAACCACAATAAGCAGAAAGACTTTTTAAAAAGGAACAAAGAATTAAGGCAACAAATAGAAAACAGTTACAAAATGGTAGCTATTACTCTAGCTATATCAATTATCATTTTGAATATCAATGGCCTGAATACACCAATTAAAAGACAGACATTATGAGATTATATTTACATTATATATTGTCTCCAAAAACCCATTTTAAATGTAAAGACATTCATAGAATAAAAGTATATTAATAGACAAAGATATACCATGCTAACATTAATATTATAAAAAGAAAGTAAGAGTAGCTATACCAATTTCAGAGTAAAATTCAAAGCAAGGAAATTCATATTAAAACCAAAATTAATTATAAGAATGAAAGCTACAGACTAATATATTTCAAAAACATAGATGCAAAAATCCTTAAAAAATATAAGCAAATCAAATTCAACAATTGTACACCATGATTAAGTGAGATGTATCATAGCTATGGAAGCCTAGTTCAACATTCTAAAATCAATTGATCTGTTATATCAATAGGCTAAAGAAGAAGAAAATCATATGATCATATCAATAGATACAGAAAAAACATTAGACAAATCCAACACCTTTTCATGATAAAAACTCTCAGCAAACCAGGAATAGAGAGCAGCTTCCTGAGCTTGATAAACAATATCTACAAGAATCCTACAGATAAATCAGACTTAATGGTGTAAAACTAGAAGCTTTCCCACTAAGTTCAGAAACAAGCAAAGATATTCCTTTTCACCACTCCTTCTCAGCATTGAACTGGAAGTTCTAGCTAATGCAATAAGACAAATAAAGGAAATAAAATGTATACAGAACAAGAAGGAAAAAAAACTGCCATTGTTCACAGATAACATGATTGTCTGTGAAGAATCCAACAGAAGTGGCACACAAAAAAATCTCTAAACAAAACAAAACTCTTAGAAGTAATAAGTTATAGCAAGGTTGTGGGAAACAACAGTAATGCACAAAAGTCAATCAATTTCCATATATATATATATATATATATATATATATATATATATAAAATCAATAGTGGCATTTGAAATTAGAACCATAATGTCATTTACATTTGCACCTCCCCTCAACAAACTTTATGTGTGAGATTTATCTGAGAAAAACTACAGAGTTACAGAGTCCTGGTGAAATAAATCAATAAAGAACTAAATAAATGGAGAGATATGCCCTATTCTGGACAGGAAGATTCAATATCATCAAAATGTCAGTTATTTTTTAAACTTGATGTATAGATTCAATATAATACCAAATAAAATCCTAGAATGTTATTTTGTGGTATCCACAGACTAATTCTGAAGTTTTTATTGAGGGGCAAAAGATCCAAAATAGCCAACACAAATTTGAAAGAACAGAGTTGGAAGACTGACACAAGCTGACATTAAATAATCAAGACAGTGTGGTATTTGTGGAAGAATGGATAAATATGTAAATGGAACAGAATAGAGAGCTTAAAGATAGACCCACATGAATATAGTCAACTGATCTTTGAGCAAAGACAATCTTTTCAACAAATAATCCTGGAACAACTGGACATCCACATACATAAAAACAAATCTATACCCAGATCTTACATCCCTCACAAAAATGAGCTTAAAACAGACCAGAGACCTAAGAGTAAAATGCAAAATTATAAAACTCCTAGAGCATAACAGGAAAAAATCTAGATGTTCTTGAGTTTGGTGACAATTTTTAGATACAACACCAAAGGCATAATTCACACACACAAAAAGAATTGATAAGCTGAACTTCACTGTATTAAAAAATTTCTTCTCTGCAAAACACATCGTTAAGAAAATAAAAAGGTCAAACACAGACTGGGGGAAAATATTTGTGAAAGTCATATCTGATAAATAATTGTCACCCAAATATACAAAAAACTCTAAAACTCAATACAATAAGAGCAACAACAAAAAATCCCAAATAAATAATGGGCAAAAGATCTTGAAAGCTCACCATCAAAGACATTCAGATGGAAAATAAGCATACAAAAAGATTCTCCACATCATATCATTAAGGAAATGCAAATTAAAACAACAATGAGATATCAATATATATCTATTAGAATGGTCAAAATCCAGAACACTGACAACACCAAGTGCTGACAAGGATTTGGAGCAACAGGAACTCTCATTCATTGCTGGTGGGAATGCAAAATGGCACAGCCACTTAAGAAGACAGTTTTATCGGTTTCTTAGAAAACTAAACATACTCAACATACAATCCAACATTCATACTCCTTGGTATTTATCCAAATGTGCTGAAAACATAGGTTTACAAAAAGCCTGAACCATGAATGTTTATAGCAGCTTTATTCATAATTGCTAGACTTGGAAGCAACCAAGATGTTCTTCAGTAGCCAAGTGAAAAAGTAAACTATAATACATTCTGCCAACGTAATTTTATTTACCACTAAAAGGAAATGTGCTATCAAGCCACAGAAAGACATAGAGAAGTTTAGTGCATATTTCTGAGTGAAAGAACTCAATCTGAAAGTTACGTACTGTGTAATTCTAACTATATGACATTCTGAAAAAGGCAAAACTATGGAGATAGTAAAAAGATCAGCGGCTGACAGGTTTGAAGGAGGAGAGAGATGATTCAGCAAAACATCGATAATTTTTAGGACAATGAAAATACTCTCCATGGCACTAGGATTTATGTCATTTACATTTTTTGAAACCTGTAGAATTACAACACCAAGTAGGAAGATTAATGTAAACTGTGATAATAATGTGCTAATGTAGATTTGTCGATTGTAGTAAAGGTATCACTCTGGTAGGGGATGTGATGATAGGAGGAGCTTCATATGTTTCGGGTGAGTGTGTACAGAAATCTCTGCCTTCCCCTCAATATTGCTGTGCATCTAAAAATTGCTCTAAAAAAATAAGTATTTTAAAAAAGGGAATGAGAAAGAAAAGAGAGAACAGTATGTAGTAGAACAAGTGGAGGACTCAGAAAAAAATGGCTGGGGCTATGGCCTGGGCAGAAAAGTAGAGAAAAGCTATAGTCCCATTTTCAGTGATTACAAAGAATTACTGAGAAGTGGAAGCAAGGGGTGCACATATTTATCTTAATTTTATTCTGGAGTTAGTTAAAATGCACTTACCTACACCTTAACAAAGAGAAAATGGTTAAATGAATAAACTAAATATGTGCCTTAAACACAGAACACAGAAAATGTAGGTGCTCAGTTCAGGTCCCTGGTAAACACCAGGTAAATGGAAAAATTCTCAGAAGTAGAGGGGCTGGAGAAGGAGATAGTGTTGAGGTTTTTACATATATTCTCTTTAATGTCAATTGACTTCTCTCCTCTTCCCTCCCCCATTCCCCACCTGGAAAGAGACCACTATAATGGTCAAATAATTCTGTGTCTCCTTTCTGCACATACCCAACAAAGATACACACTGCCCTGTTGAGATCTCTCTTCACTGCAAGTCCTAGAGGGGACCCTGCTTAATAACCTGGGAGTCAGGGCCTGGCCTGAATCATCAAAAAACAAGATGAAATTCTAGGATACTTAAATGAAAGGAATGTGGGGGGCACAAAACAGACTGGAATACTAAAGGAATGCAATAGAAAAACAAAAACAGAACTGAGACAACAAAAGTTGAAAAAACTTTTTTTTTTTGACAACACAGTTGTATTAAAAATATCTTCTTTAGAGAAATTTTGGGTAATATTAATATCCTTTACATAAGGAGGTTGTATCAGCCAATCAATATTTTCTAAACCTAACACTTCTTAATTTACAATTAAATGAGAAAGACAAGCCAATGATTTGGGATGCTTCTTTTATAATAAAATCTAATACGATTGGTAACTTACTTGTTACATTTAATGATAATGATAGCTTATATTAATTGAGAACTTGCAAAGTGCCAGGAATAGCATTAAATACTTAATATATGTTAATTACCACCCCATTGCAGAGTTGAGAAAAAAACACTCTGTGTCACTAAGAGTGAAGTAAGTTATCCACAGACCCATCCTCTGCATGATTGGTAGAGCAGGGCTTTGAACCCAGGCAATCTGATGCCAGTATGCATGCATGTTTTTAACCCTGTACTGCCCTTGCTTCCATGTGGAACAGCATCACTGGAGTGGAAAGATGTATGCTTATTTTCCATCTGAATGTCTTTGTTGGTGTGCTTTCAAAATCTTTTGTCCCCTATTTATTTGGGTTTTTTTTGTTGTTGTTCTTATTGTATTGAGTTTTAAGAGGTTTTTTTGCATATTTGGATGACAATTATTTATCAAATATGACTTTCACAAATATTTTCTCCAGTCTGTGTCTGATCTTTCCACTTCAGCATCACTGGAGTGGAAAGATCAACTCACTATGCACATTCTTCAGTCATGTTCCATAGAGTGTTTTTTATCAAATCAATATAAACTAGTCTTCCATGAAACAGATCTTTACAAAGATTTACAGCATATTGCTGGTTCCAAAATGGCAACTTAATAAGAGCAATTGTGCAGAATACTTTGATGATACCTGTACGAATACAAAAAATATTTTTATGGTTGAATCCAAAGAACACAAATCCTTTAAGCTTGTTTAGCTCTTCTATGAAGAATGTTGGCTTCTACCAACAATCTTTTAAAAATGAAGTTCATTTTAAATATTCAAATAACTTATTCTAAAAATATAAGAACTAAAAAAGTTTTTAAAAAATGAACCTGTTGGAGTTGCCTTGAAAACAAGTGAACAACAGAAAAAAAATACCGAAGGTTTGTGTTCTTCACGTGGAAGCAGTCCTTCATAGTTCTTAGCAACAAGCATATTGTTCTTAGGAAGTGTATCTATCAAATAAGAAAGTATGAAAGTAAGGGCAAGAATGCAAGAGCAAGACCAGAAGACACCATAGAGCCATCAGCTTGTATGCTCTGCGGGGGTCGATGATCCACCTCAAAGATTCCAAGTCTTCCGCTCCCTCCCCTTAGGACTGTCTGATCTTGTGCTAGGTTGACAACAATGATGAACAGACATCAGAAACATTGCCAGTCTCGATTTTTACAGAAGTCCCTCCCTAACAATTGTAACACACTGTTGTTTCCCTTTGTACATAGCTAGGATATATATGTTTCTATTTGACTGGAATGTATATTCTGAGTCTCTTCTCACCAGCCTAGGTATTAGCTACTCACCAGACACATAAGTAACTGTGAGGTGAAATGTGAGACTTCACACAATGCACACCTTTTAAAATAGGCATGGTGACACAATTCAGTAACAATTTTCTAGGTCGGGGTGGAAAATATTTCCAGAGAAAAATAAAGATAACTAAAACAAAAGGTAGACAGCCAATTTATAATCTAGAGCAAAGCACCAGGGCAGGAGAAACACCAGCAGCAGGGAAATGTTCTGTTCCCCTTTCTCTTTCCCACTCCTAAAGACAGCACTGAAACCCAGTAGCCACATCTATCTTTTCTTAAAAGTGCCAGGGTCAGAAATAATACATGAGAAACAGAGTGGGAGGTTTGTTAGAGATGCCAGCCTTTGGAAGGCTCCTGGGAAATAATTAGGAAATACCTCTTGACATTAATTTATCTTCTTCTTTCAGAATCTTCATTATATTTATCTCAAAAAGTGCTATATGGTTCTCTTACACCCTTTTTCAAGATAATGGAGCTTTTGGGTGATGCTCGCCTGCAGTCACCTCTACATTGAGAACTATTGCTGCAAAACTCCCAACTCCTTAGAAAAGGGCTGTGCGTGGTAAAGTCATTCACACCCACATTCTAACAGTAGATGTCAGCACTAGCCTTGCTCATTTAGCTTCAGCATCTGTTTTAATAGAAACAGAATTCAAGTTATTTGTTCAATGGCAACATCTTAAGGACAGAAAATATCTAAAATATTATTTTGAAAGAAAATAAATAATTGTATGCTTGCTTTAAAAATTCAAATTTTCTCTTGGGAATGAAAAAGTTGGAGAGGCTGCTCACATTTATGTAGACGTGTTGAAATGTAAATTGAAAACCAAGCCAATATTTAGATAGTTTTTATTCCTCATCAAACTCCCAGACAAATCTATTTTTTATAACATTCCTAAAGAAAGTAACAGATAGTGCTTGAAGTTAAAGAGAGAAAATTCTTATTTTATTGTATAAAATGTACATCTCACAGCTTGACAGAGTTGGCTTTAATTATGATTTTTTAAAAATAGACTTTATGGAGGCCAGGCATGGTGGCTTAGGCCTATAATCCCAGCACTTTGGGAGGCCGAGGCAGGTGGATCACTTGAGGTCAGGAGTTCAAGACCAGCCTGGCTAACATGGTGAAACCTCGTTTTGACTAAAAATATAAAAATGAGCTGGGTATGGTGGCATAGGCCTATAGTCCCAGCTATCAGGAGGCTGAGGCAAGAGAATCACTTGAAACTGGGATGCGGATTGTGCCACTGCATTCCAGCCTGGGAGACAGAAAGATGTTCCAAAAAAAGAAAAGAAAGAAAGAAAGAAAGAGAGAAAGAGAGAGAGAGAGAGAGAGAGAGAGAGAGAGAGAGAGAGAGAGAAGGAAAAAACTTTATTTTTTAAAGCAGTTTTTTAGGCAGTTTTTTAGGTTGACAGCAAAGTTGGGCAGAGGTACAGAGATTTCCCACATACCCCTTGCCCTCCCACACGTACAGTCTCTTCAACTATCAACAGCCTCCCCTAGGGCAATACATTTGTTACAATTGATGACCCGTATTGACACATCATTACCTCTCAAAGCTCATAGTTTATATTAGTCTTCACTCTTGGTTTTGTATGTTTTATGAGTTTTGACAAATATGTGACATGTATTTTCCATTGTAGCATCATAGAGAGTAGTTTTACTGCCTTAAAAATCCTGTGTGCTCTGCCTATTCATCTCTCCTGTCCTCCTAACTCTTGGCAACCACCGAACTTTTTTGACTGTCTTCGTATTTTTGTCTTTTTGAGGATTGTATAATTGGAATTGTAGTATAATTGGAATTATACAATACTAGCTTTTTCATTGACTTACTTCATTCACTGATATGCATTTAAGTTTCCTTCCTATCTTTTCATGGCTTGATAGCATACTTCTTCTTTGTTGTTGTTCCAAATAAAATTTTACTGTCTAAATGAACCGCAGTTTACTTATTCGATCACCTACTGAAGGACATCTTGGTTGTTTCCAAGTCTGGAAATTATTAATAAAGCTGATATAAACATATTTGATTCAGATTATTGTGTGGACATAAGTTGTCAACACATTTGGGTAAATATCAAGGAATATGATTGTTGGATTATATGTTAAGAGAGTGTTTAGTCTTACAAGAAACTGACAAACTGTCTTCCAAAGTGGCTGTACCATTTTGCATCCCTTCAGCAATGAATGAGACTTTTTGTTTTTTCATATTCTTGTCAACAGTTGGTATTGTGATCTTTGGCCATTTTAACAGATATTTATTGATATCTCATTGTTTTAATTTGAATTTCCCTAATGACATGATGTGGAATATCTTTTTATATCCTTATATTCCATATGAATATCTTCTCTGGTGAGCTGTTAAGATCTTTTGTTCACTTTTTAATAGAGTTGTTTTCTTGTTGTTTTTATTGTATTGAGTTTTGAGAAATCTTTGTGTATTTTGGATAGCAGTTATTTATCAGATATGTCTTCCACAAGTATTTTCTTCCAGACTGTGACTTGCCTTTTCATTCTTCTGGCTGTGTCTTTCACAGAGCAAAAGTTTTTAAGTTTAATGAAGTCCAGTTTATTCATTCTTTCTTTTATAAATTGTGTCTTGGTGTTGTATCTAAAATGGTATCATCATACCCAAGTCATCTACATTTTCCCCTATATTATGTTCTAGGAGTTTTATAATTTTGCATTTTACGTCTAGTCTCTGATCCATTTTGAATTCATTTTTGTGAGGGTGCAAGGTCTGGGTGTAGATTCATTTTTATGCATGTGGACATCCAGTTGTGTCAGCATCATCTGTTGAAAAGACTATTGGCTCCATTGTATTGCTTTCGCTCCTTTGCCAAAGATTAGCTGGCTATATTTATGTTGGCATGTTTCTGAGCTGTCCATTCTGTTTCTCTGATCTATTTGCATATGCTTTCACCAGCACCACGTTACATTGATTGCTATAGCTTTATAGCAATTCTTGATATTGCATAGCGTCAGTCCTCTAACTTTTTCTCCTTCAATATTGCATTGACTATTATAAATCTTTTGGTCTCTCCAAAAAATTTAGAATCTTTTAAATGAATATTTACAAAATAACTTGCCAAGACTTTGGAATTGCATTGTGTCTATAGATCAAGTTGGAAAGAACTGTCATTTTGACAATATTGAATTTTCCTGTCAAAGAACAGGTAATACCTCTCCATTTATTTAGTTCTTTCATTTCTTTCATCAGAGTTCCCCTCATATAAATCTTGGACATATTCAGTTAGATTTATATCTAAGTAATTCATTTTTGAGGTGTTAATGTAAATGGTATTATGCTTTTATATTTATTTATTTAAAGATGGAGTCTCTCTTTGTTGTCCAGGCTGGAGTGCAGTGGTACAATCACGGCTCCCTGCAGCCTCAACCACCCAGGCTCAAGCTATCCTCCCACTCCAGCCTCCCAACTAGCTGGGACCACAGGGGTGTGCCACACACCCAGCTAAATTTTGCATTTTTTGTAGAGATGGTGTTTTGCCATGTTGCCCAGGGCTGCTCCTGGAGTTGTGCACAGTGAACTTCCAGTAATTTGTCTGTTACAACTTAGGTTTTCCTGACTCAGTAATGGTTCTAGAGGCAGTTTCTGCCTTGGTAAGTTGTGATTTTCTGTATTAATCTATCTGTTTTCTCGTTGTTAGTGCAAGTATTTGCCATGGGACATCAATTCTCTGAGGGACCAAGAAGATACGTGTAAAAATTGTTCATTTTTCTGTTTGTTCTGTTTCTTACTTAATAAGATGAGTGATGACGTCCATGCTGCTCACATGCAGGGCCAAAAACTGGAAGTCCTAATTATGCTTTTAAAGCATTTCCCTTTCCCTCGTTTCATGTCTGTATTGTTGAGAACTATTTACTTTGAGAGGTATTCTCACAATATCAAGTTCTTCAGCTACTTTGTTTTATAGAGTATTAGCAATTGAAGGCTAAGAGTCTATTAATGTTGAAAGTAATCTTAGAAAACATCCAGGTCCAATCCATATTTTTAGGGTGAAGATGAGGTTCAGAAAAATTAAGTGACTTGATCAAGGTATTGAGAGCCAAATTTGATCAGTCTTCTGCTTTTTCTCACCACATTTTACATCTCTGAATTTTAAATTGCTTAATTAAAAAATCTCTGTAGTAGGAACGAGTGTTTATATAGTCTACTGTTGTAAGTGGAAGTTTGGCTTAATTTCCAAAAATATCTGATTAAAAACAGTTTTGTATGACAAGCTCTACTGTGGTTATTCATTTCTTGCCTCCACCTCAGTTATGTAGTTATGTAGTGCTTCCTTCAAGTTGCAGAGGATGGTGACCCAAAGAATTATAAATCATTCTACTATAAGGACACATACACATGTATATTTACTTTGGCACTGTTCACAATAGTGAAGACTTGGAACCAACCCAAATGCCCATCAATGATAGACTAGATAAAGAAAATGTGGCAAATATACAACATGGAATACTATGCAGCCATAAAAAAGATGAGCTCATGTCATTTGCAGAGACATGGATGAAGCTGGAAACCGTCATTCTTAGCAAACTAACACAAGAACAGAAAACCAAACACCGCATGTTCTCACTCATAAGTGAGACTTGAACAATGAGAACACATGGACACAGGGAGGGGAACATCACACACCAGGGCCTGTTGGAAGTACGGGAGCTAGGGGAGGAATAACAATAGGAGAAATACCTAATATGGATAAGATGTTGACGGGTGCAGCAAACCACCATGGCACGTGTATACCTATGCAACAAACCTGACAGGAATATCCCATAAGTGATACTGTGTTCTTAGTGCATCATTACAAGGAGGTAAATGACAGGCATTTGTCTTTTAAAACCTGCCTTTGTGATTTCAATGTGTGCCCAAGTTTGAAAACTACCTTGGACAAATATATATCTATCCTTATTTTTCTTTAAAAAAATTTTTTTAATACCTATATATTTTATTGCACTTTAGGTTCTGGGATACATGTGCAGATCATGCAAGATTGTTGCAAAGGTACATATACGCAATGTAGTTTGCTGCTTCCATCCCCCCCATCACCTACATCTGGCATTTCTCCCCGTGTTATCACTCACCAACCTCCTTACCCCCCACTGTCCTTCCCCTAATCCCCCCAACAGACCCCAGTGTGTGATGCTCCCCTCCCTGTGTCCATGTGTTCTCATTGTTCAACACCCACCTGTGAGTGAGAACATGTGGTGTTTGATTTTCTGTTCTTGTGTCAGTTTGCTGAGAATGATGGTTTCCAGATTCATCCATGTCCCTACAAAGGACAGGAACTCAACTTTTTTATGGCTACATAGTATTCCATGGTGTATATGTGTCACATTTTCCTAGTTCAGCCTATCATTGATGGGCATCTGGGTTGGTTCCAGGTCTTTGCTATTGTAAACAGAGTCACAATGAACATACGTGTGCATGTGTCTTAATAACAGAACGATTTATAATCCTTTGGGTATATACCCAGTAATGAGATTGCTGGGTCAAATGAAATTTCTATTTCTAGGTCCTTGAATCACCACACTGTCTTCCACAACAGTTGAACTAGTTTACACTCCCACCAACAGTGTAAAAGTGTTCCTATTTCTCCACATCCTCTCCAGCATCTGTTGTCTCCAGATTTTTTAATGAGAGCCATTCTAACTGGCGTGAGGTGGTATCTCAATGTAGTTTTGATTTACATTTCTCTAATGACCAGAGATGATGAGCATTTTTTCATATGTTTGTTGGCCTGATGTATGTCTTCTTTTGAAAAGTGTCTGTTCATATCCATCACTCACTTTTGATTGGAGTTGTTTGTTTATTTCTTGTAAATATGCTTTAGTTCTTTGTAGATTCTGTATATTAGCTCTTTGTCAGATGGGTAGATTACAAATGTTTTTCCCATTCTTTTGGTTGCCAGTTCACACTAATGATTGTTTCTTTTGCTATACAGAAACTCCTTGCCTATGCCTATGTCCTGAATGGTTTTGCCTAGGTTTTCTTCTAGGGTTTTTATGGTGTTAGCGCTTATGTTTAAGTCTTTAAGCCATCTGGAGTTAATTTTAGTGTAAAGTGCCAGGAAGGGGTCCAGTTTCTGCTTTCTGCACATGGCTAGCCAGTTTTCCCAACACTATTTATTAAACAGGGAATCCTTTCCCCACTGCTTGTTTTTGTCAGGTTTGTCAAAGATCAGATTGTTGTAGATGTGTGGCATTGCCTCTGAGGCCTCTGTTCTGTTCCGTTGGTCTATATCTCTGTATTGGTACCAGTACCATGCTGTTTTGATTACTGTAGCCTTGTAGTATAGTTTGAAGTCCAGTAGCGTGATGCCTCCAGCTTTGTTCTTTTTGCCTAGGATTGTCTTGGCTATGCAGGCTCTCTTTTGGTTTCATATGAAGTTTAAGCTGTTTTTTTTCCAGTTCTGTGAAGAGGGTCATAGGTAGCTTGATGAGGTTAGCATTGAATCTATAAATTACTTTGGGCACTTTGGCCATTTTCACAATATTGATTCTTCCTAACCATGAGTATGGAATGTTTTTCCATTTGTTTGTGTCCCCTTATTTCCTTGATCAGTGGTTTGTAGTTCTCCTTGAAGAGGTCCTTTACATCCCTTGTTAGTTGTATTCCTGGGTATTTTATTCTTTTTGTAGCAATTGTGAATGGGAGTTCACTCCTGATTTGGCTCTCTTTATGTCTGTTATTGGTGTATAGGAATGCTTGTAATTTCTGCACATTGATTTTTGTATCCTGAGACTTTGCTGAAGTTGCTTATCAGTTTCAGGAGATTTTGGGCTGAGATGATGGGGTCTTCTAAATATACAATCATGTCAGCTGCAAATAGAGATAATTTGACTTCCTCCTTTCCTAACTGAATACGCTTTATTTCTTTTTCTTGCCTGATTGCTCTGGCTAGAACTTCCAATACTATATTGAATAGGAGTGGTGAGAGAGGGCATCCTCGTCTAGTGCCAGATTTCAAAGGGAATGCTT
>NW_016107317.1:10187476-10260516 GCF_001604975.1 Cebus imitator
TTGACTGTCTGCTGGGTTTTGGTATCAGGATGATGTTGGTCTCATAAAATGATTTGGGAAGGATTCCCTCTTTTCGGATTGTTTGGAAGAGTTTCAGAAGGAGTGGTACTAGCTTCTCTTTGTATATCTGGTAGAATTCAGCTGTGAACCCATCTGGACCTGAGCTTATTTTGGCTGGTAGGCTATTAATTGCTGCCTCAACTTCAGCCCTTGTTACTGGTCTATACTTGGTTTCGACTTCCTCCTGGTTTAGTCTCGGGAGGGTGCAAATGTCCAGGAATTTATCCATTTCCTCCAGGTTTACTGGTTTACGTGCATATAGTTGTTTGTAGTAATCTCTGATGGTAGTTTGTATTTCTGTGGAATTAGTGGTGATACCCCCTTTGCCATTTTTTATTGCATCTATTTGATTCTTCTCCTTATATTTTTTATTAATCTGGCTAGTGGTCTGCCTATTTTGTTGATCTTTTCAAAAAACCAGCTCCTGGATTTATTGATTTTTTGAAGAGGTTTTTGCATCTCTATCTCCTTCAGTTCTGCTCTAATATTAGCTATTTCTTGTCTTCTGCTAGCTTTTGCATTTTTGAGTTTTTCTGATCTTCCTCCTCTAGCTCTTTCAATTTTGATGATAGGGGATCGATTTTAGATCTTTCCTTGCTTCTCATGTGGGCATTTATTGCTATAATTTTTCCTCTGGACACTGCTTTAAATGTGTCCCAGAGATTCTGATGTGTTGTGTATTCATTCTCATTGATTTAGAAGAACATCTTTATTTCTGCCTTCATTTCATTTTTTATCCAGTCAACATTCAAGAGCCAGTTGTTCCATTTCCATGAAGTTGTGCAGTTCTGAGTTAGTTTCTGAATTCTGAGTTCTAATTTGATTGCATTGTGGTCTGAGAGACTGTTAGGATTTCCGGTCTTTTCCATATGTCGAGGAGTGATTTACTTCCAATTATGTGGTCAATTTTAGAGTAAGTGTGACGTGGTGCTGTGAAGAATGCATATTCTGTGGATTTGTGGTGGAGACTCCTGTAGATGTCTATTAGGTTTGCTTGGTCCAGATCTGAGTTCAAGTCCTGGATATCCTTGTTAATTTTCTGTCTCGTTGATCTGTCTAATATTGACAGTGGAGTGTTAAAGTCTCCAACTATTATGTGTGGATAAATTTCTGAATACATTCACTTTCCCAAGCCTAAAACAGGAGGAAGTAGAAACCAAGTATAGACCAATAACAAGGGCTGAAGTTGAGGCTGCAATTAATAGCCTACCCATCAAAAAAACCCAGGTCCAGATGGATTCACAGCCGAATTCTACCAGACATACAAAGAGTAGCTTGCACCACTCCTTCTGAAACTCTTCCAGATGATACAAAAAGAGGAAATCCTTCTCAAACCATTTTATAAGATCAACAACATCCTGATACCAAAACCCGGCAGAGTCTCAATAAAAAAGAAAACTTCAGGACAGTATCCATGATGAATATAGATGCCAAAATCTTCAATAAAATACTGGCAAACCAATTGCAATAGCACATTAAAAAGCTTATCCATCACCATCAAGTAGACTTCATCCCAGGGATGCAAGGCTGGTTCAATGTACTCAGGTCTATAAATGTAATCCACTACATAAACATAACCAAAGACAAAAGCCACATGATTATCTTAATAAATGTAAAAAAGGCCTTCAACAAAATTCAACAGTGCTTAATGCTAAAAACTCTCAAGAAACTAAGTATCTATGGAACGTATCTCAAAACAATAAAATCTATTTACAATAAACCCACAGAAGGCTCTTTACTACAAACCCAAGAGGGCTTTTCCTCTTCTAGACTTTGTTTCTTGTCCATCAGATAACCTACTGGTTACATGGGGCAGTTTGCTTTAGAAGTAAGCAGGCTTCCAAATTAATCTGCTTTGGGGTAGGTCTTGTGACATCCCAATGGCAACATTTTTCTGAGTAAAGAATCTTAACCGAAGTTCCTCAAATTGTTTATGTGATGAACAATGTATAACTGGCTGACACTGAATAGACTGCTAATTCACGTTAAGATGTACTGAAGCCATCTTAACGTTAAGATGTACTGAAGCCATCAGATATTTTCCTGATCGTCTTGAATATAGACATCTTTTAATCTATAGGCTGTCATCTATAGCTAATGATTGTAACTTCTGTATTTTACCCTTCAATGAAAAGAGGACAACTTCGGTATGAGGAGCCCTCCTTCCTTCTTTTAAACTTTCCTATAAAAATCTTTCATCTTATGACACACTCCAGAACACTCTCAACTTCGTTGGTGTGTCTTCTGTGTCAGTCCTCACATTTGGGTTTTCATAAGCCTTAATAACATTATTTCTGCCTCAACAGCCTTAATTTCAGTCAACAATACTTTACTATTGAGATGACAGCTATCCTCATCCTTGTGGTCCATACAGCTTTGGCGGCACTACTGTGGCTTTTATATCCCAGTATTTGATTATGAAGCAAATTATATCTCTTAACTATCCTGGAGCCCAGGAGAGAAAAATTTGGCTGACAAATATTTGGGCTTATAAACTTGCTTTTTACAAAAAACATGGTGCATGCCTTTCAGCAAGCCACATGCTTTCTAGCCAGTCACAGTCACCACTACTCTTTACACTTACACCCATGTGCTTAGCATGTTTGCATGACCCTCACACCACTGGAGACCTACGGCTTTGCTGTCCTCGCTCTTAGGCTCCACTCCTCTTACTGGCCTTGCTAATTTGCAGAGGTACACCTCCAGGAGCCAGAGCTTCGTCTCCTCTTCTCCTGGAAACTACAGACCCCTCTTCTGTCCCTCCACCCTACAGAGTCCCTACAGGGAAGCATCCTTCTAAGCCACTCTGGTTCTTCTTACGCTCTGTTCTCATTCTAACACCTCATCCTGTACTGGGTCACCACCATCTGCCACTTCTTTATTGCTGCTTGCTGTCCCCTTCCAATTTCATTTATTTTCTGAGACAGTAGGTTTTAAAGCTGTCTTTCTCTTTAAATGGGAAGAAAAAAATAGTAATAAAGATCAGGAGAAAAAATAAGTTAGTATTTCAAATATTATTTCTGCAGACAGTTATTCCAGGTTCCTGTGCTGTAAGGTAACAGTAAACCAATTATTCCTGTCTCCCAACCGAACTTGTCTATCATCAAATTATGATACTTAATAAGTAAAATGCACAAGTAGTTTAAAAAGATAGAATATCTTGGAAGTACACTTAAAATCCAATATTTTTTTCCCACACATTTTTTTTTTAACCTTCAACAGGTAAAACTCAAATTTTGTTTACTATATAATTAGAGGGTGACCTTGGTGTAAAATAACTGAACTGAAACTCTCACAAGCTTTTCCCTAAGTAGCCATCATCCCAGCTTTCTCCAAATGGCTAACCAACATTCTATTCTGAATCACAGCCTTTCCCTCCAAGAAAATCCTCCACATCATTCTTAACTGCTCAAACCACATTTCTACCTCCGTAGATCATGTTTGGCTGCACATGTTTTTGAGGACTTTCCTACTCCAGGGCATTTAAACAACATATAAATTATATGTTAAGTATTCTTTCCAATAAACACTTCCTTCTGATTGATTAGAGGATTGTTAACCGTTCCCCATCCTGACCTCACTCTGTCTGAACATGCTGCTCACCCAGTTTGGAGGACGCTTTAACTAATCCACCGTTTTATTTTTGAGATTTCTTCAGCTTTTAATGGAGCTGTCTTTGAGAACAGTCTTGAATTTTTTGGTGAGGGTTGGTGATGGCAAACAAGGTGGTGGCTTATGCTACTGGATCTCACAGATGTTTACAGAATGTCTAAAATATGTCAATAAGTCTCTGGCACATCTGTGGATGGCAGAGCCCCTCCTCTGCTACGTAGTGGCTGTGGAACCTGAAGCAAGTTCATATACGTTTCTAAGCCTCAGTTTCTTCTTCTATAAAATGAGGCAACAGAGCTTCCCTGGGAGAGTGACTTGAGGATTAACAAGACACTTAGAGTGGCTCCATCACATAGTGAGCCCCAATTATTATTATTTCTCAGGTCCCTAATTTCTTCTCTGCTCCCCAAACCTTCTTTTGCATGCCCAGAGACCTTGTGCCCCTGGGAATGGTTGTCTACTAGGTGGGTTTGGGAGCAGTGGGGCTGGAGCCACAGAGCCAACACTACCAGTGGAACCTGGGGAAATTACTTCCCTCTCTGGCCTTGGTTTCCTCATCTGTTGACTTGAGATTTCTTTGCATTTGATGAAACTCCATTCACTGCAACATGCTTATCAGATTAAAAGTAGAAGAGGGCACAGGCACATATGTGGCTTGCTTTGTTAAAAGATCCCGGTGATTTGGGACAGACAGATCAACCCTTAGCAAAACTTTCTTGTCTTAGCTATGGTAATATAACAGAAATATGTACTTTGATTTTTGCCCCTAACTCCTTCCCTTTTCCTGGCATGGAACTCCTACATTATATCATTGGAATTTTGGGAAGTTATAAGTGTTTTTTTGTATACTAACAAAATGACTTATAGTTGGGGGCTCCCAGAAAGCTTCAAGATGAAAGCTGATTGACAGGGGAACTAATTATGTGGTTGGAGGATTGGAACTTTCAGCCCAATCTTCTGATCTCTGGGGAGAGGAGAGAAGCTGAAGGTTGAGTTGATCACCAATGGCCAATAACTTAATGAATTATTTGTTAATAGCGGAGACTCCATAAAGACCCAAAAGGACTGGGTTCAAAGAACTTCTGGGTTATTGAACACGTGGAAGGTGTCACACCCCAAGAAGGCATGGAAGCTCCATACCCCTTTCCCACACCTTGCCCTCTGCATCTCTTCTATTTGCATGTTCCTAAGTTAGACACTTTTATAATAAATGGGTAAATGTAAGCAAACTGCTTCCCTGCATCCTGTGAGCCATTCTAGCAAATGATTGGGCCCAAAAAGGGGCTGTGGGAACTCCCAATTTAGAGCCAGTTGGTTAGAAATTCTGCAAGCCCTACTTGGAATTGGCATCTGAAGTGGGCGGGGGCAGTCTTGTGAGATTGAGCCCTTAAACTGTGGGGTCTCATTCTAACTCCTGGGAGACAGTGTTAGAATTGAATTAAATTCAAGGGCACCCTGTTGCGGTTAGCTGGAGAACTGCTTGGTGTGTGGAGAAAGAACCCCACACATCTGGTTTTAGAAGTGAAATAATGAGTGTGAATTGTCTCTGTGAGAATAGAACAAACTACTTTTTCCAATCTCTTGCCACTATCTGCTGTCCTCAGCACCAAGACAACCTGGATTTTAAAAATGAGGGGGTTTTAGAAGGTAACTATCTGAAAACCATCTGAAACAGTTGGTGATAATTTGATGGTTCCAGAAAGAATAAGAAAAACACTACATGGAGCCTTATAAGTCGAGATAAGATGAATTCCGAGATAGACCAGGCCAGTTTTACCACAACACAAAGCTTCCTGTGTGGTTCACTCCTCTCTTTCTGATTTAAATAATGTTTCTGTCTTCTTGGTCTTCGTTTTTAAGTTTAAATTGTTTGCTCTTTGGCCTGCTCAGCTAAAGCTTGTTTCTCTGTCTGGGCTTATGGACAGGTGTGGCTAATTTGCTTCTAGCTGTTACTAAGTTCCTGTGTGTCTGTCTTGACAAGACGATTCCTTTGCCATCACTCATTTTAGAGCTAATTGGAGCCTTTCATTTGTGGCCAACTATAACACTTAATTAAGCTTTGGTAAACTGATTTAATCTTTTTTCATAAAATAAGAATAACTTGATTTAGTAAAAAAACAGTTTTCCTTTTTGTTCTATTATCAACAGCTTCATTTTAGAAGATGCTATCAAATAGTGAAGTTACTTATTTTCTTATTCTGAAATTGCATATAGATTTGCAAACACTTAAGTGATTCCATTTTGATCCTTTTTGGGTTATTCATTTAAATTCCTTAAATGTTTATTGAACCCTACCACTGAATCCTAGTGTGGAAATCTACCAGGGAACCAAATCAAAAATATAACATACAGGTTCTGACCTCAATAGTTAATAACTTTGTAGGGCAGAAGACCATATACACAATTATTAATAGGGACAGAATCTATTAAGTACCAGAAAAAATTAACATATATTGAAAAAGATAGAATACTAAAGAAAAGGTTAAGTTTAGCTGGGAAAGTGGTGGGGGGTTATTAGGGAAGACGTAGAGATGAAGGTAGAAGGGTAGAATATTGGCAGTAAGAAATAGTGATGAGAGTAGAGAAGGCATTTCAGATGGACACAGTGGACTAGGCCAAGGAGTGGAGGTGAGGAGAGCAGACCTTCCCAGAGAGAGCCTAAGTTAACAAGATCTTGGAAGGTGAGGAAGGCTATCGCTCAGAATGCAGCTTGGACCTTGGTCATGGACAGTGTTGTGTTTATGTCGACCAGTTTATACGTCACTCCATAGTCTGTATGTTTTAAAACTCTCCACTGAGAGTTTTGAAAAAGAAATGATATTGTCAGAACTGTGCTCAGAGCAGCTTGCTTTGATGATATTGCTTTAAGGAGTGGTTAGCAGCGGTGGGCACGCTACAGCACTGTGGACCAAATCCAGCCCACTATCCATGACTTAAAAACAGTTTACATGGTTTATAATGGTTGAAAAAAAAATCAGAGGAAGAATAAAATTTTGTGACACATGGAAATTACATGAAATTTAAGTTTCAGGATCTATGAATAGAGTTTTACTGGAGCACAGCCACACTCATTTGTTGATGTATCATCCAGGCTGCTTTTGTGCTACAATGGCAGAGTTGGGTGATTGCAACAGAGACCATATGGTTCACAAAGCCCCGAATATTTACTATCTGGCTCTTTACAGAAAAAGTTTCTCAATTCCTTGTCTAGAAGTCTAGATTAAAGAAATCATACTTTGGACAGCTAGAAATTTCAGGGAAAAAATGTAAAGTACACAGAACTAATACTTGGTTAGGCTTGATACCAGAAATTTTGCTGTTCATTATGACCTAGCAAAGTATTTTTTATCATTCATTTATTGATCTACTCAACCCAAGCTAGCCAATTAGTAACAGGTTTACTCTTGCAACCCTAGCCTCCAAAGTAGAAAGCAAACCAAAATACAACCTCTAAGACTCAATAGGCAAAGGCAAATAAAGCACCACATTTCCTTTCCCTTTGCAAAGTGAGTGAGTCATGGCTCTTTCACCTGCTATATCACCAGGAGAAATCCACATAATTCTCTATTCATTTTCTCATCTGTAAATTCAGTTAATAAAATCTTTCCTTCCTATCTCACAGAGAATGAAAAAATACAAGACAGAGTATCCTGCAAACTTTCAGTTGAAACCTATGAAAAATAACAGTTGCATTCAACAATTTTTTTGTTTGTTTGTTTAGACAGAGTCTCACTCTGTCACTTAGGCTGGAGTGCAATGGTGTAATACTGAATCACTGCAACCAGTGATTCTTGTACCTCCCAGTGATTCTTGTGCCTCAGCCTTCCTAGTAGCTGGGATTACAGGTAAATGCCACCATGCCTAGCTAATTCCCGTATTTTTAGTACAGACAGGGTTTTACTATGTTGGCGAGGCGGTCTCAAACTCCTGGCCTCAAGTGATCCACCTGCCTCAGCCTCCAAAACTGTTGGGATTACAGGCATGAGCCACCATGCCTGGCCTCATTCAACAATTACTGAGCACCTACTATGAGCAAGGCTCTATTGTAGGCTTGTGGGAAACACATAAAAAACCACAGACAAATGCTTGCTCTTGTGGGACCTGTGTTCATTCTTTCAAAAATGACAGTCTTGCCACCCTTTTTCTCTTGTATCCTTGCTCCTCTCTGTTGTCAATCCTATATTATGGAAACTTGTTCTGATTATACTTAATTGTAATGACCTTCTATTGAAGTTATTATACACTGAATTCAATGGACTCTGCTCTGACACAAAGGTTCTTCTGCTAGTCGCCAACTCTGAAGTAGTGAAACTGCTGTAAAAAATTATCATTAACATTAGAGAGGGGAACCAGGCAGTCATTTTATCCATGCTAAGAATAAATTTAATTTGTCCAAATTTGTCCATAGTTTTTAGTCATGGAGAATGTAAAGATTCTTTCCTAAATGCAGACAATTTTTAATTTCTCTTCACCAATATCAGATAGTAATGCATTATAAAAACTCAGATGGACTCTGTGGAAGCAATCCCAAAAGGCACATTCTAAGATTATGATGCAAAATGACAAGTTATTTAAACAGTCATATGGAAGTATTTTACTAAAATTTACACTTGGAAGACCACTTCTGCAAGAAAATCTACTTTTATATGTACTTCAAATTCTTAATTTGAAAAATATTTTCTATTGTATTTAGTTTCTTGATTTGTTTAAATATGAAAGTTTATCTCATTTTGCAGTGGGGGTTGTACATGAAGGTAGAAATTTATCTAAATAATACATACTTTTCTCTAATAAATTGAGATCTAGTGTGTGCCAAATTTAAATAGTGATTGTGATGTTCATGAAATTGTGCCTGGGAGGCAGCTGTGTCTGTTGTTCTGGTGCTAAGGAGGGAGATCTGAGCTGGAGAGAGAGATGGACTTGACAATACAGACGTGGAAGAGCACAGCACATCCAGGGAGAGCAGGCAGAGTGAGAAAAGGAGGAAAGCTAGACTGGAGCTCTGAGTCTGATATTTAGGGGAAGGAAAAAGGAGAAAATACTGGAAAGTGGACTGAAAAGAAGCTGAGAGGTCAGAGGAAAGCCAGAAAAATGGAGCATTACTAAAATAAAAAAAATGAGGATGTTTTCAAAGAGAAGCTGGGGGCCTAGAGAGTAAAGTCTTGCTGAATTCTGACGTAGGGTCAGGCCTAAGAAGTGTTCTCTGGGTTAGCAATAACGAGCTTGTGAGAGATCTTCCAAACAGCATTCTCAGTGGTATGCTGGGTGCAGCAGCCAGAGTGTGATGAGTGGGAAGTGAGGAAGTGGATGATTATTCAACAAATGGCGTTAGAAAAAGATATTTTCAAAGGGAGAATTAACAGATGCTCAGTAAATATCTATTACATGGCAAGAGAGTGTGAAATAAAAACAAACAAGAAATATGTTCAAGTGCTTGCCCCCAAGGAAAATATAAGAGAAGGATGTATTTGAATGCAGCCTAAAGTTCACTGACATTTTTGGAAATAGAAATATGAAGAGAAAATTAAAAATACTGGAAAGGGCAGTAGCAGAGGTGTAAGAACAGAAAATTAGGACACACACTGGGGAGCTGTAAGAGATAGTCCAGTGTGCTTTAAGCTGAATTTTAGGAAAAGAATTGCTAAAATTAACCAAGGCAAAGCAGAGAAAGGAAAAGTCTGAAAGTAGGAATATTGATTAGGAAGCACCCTGCCATGGGCAAGTTTCCATTTGAACTCCTTCAAGTTCGTCCTGTTTTAAAAGCAATCATCACCACACCTTAAAAACATCACCTTCAGCTACATTTTTTTTTTTTTTTTTTGAGATGGAATCTCATTCTGTTGCCAGGCTGGAGTGCCGTGGCACGATCTCGGCTCACTGCAGCCTCTGCCTCCCGGGATCAAGCGATCCTTCTGCCTCAGCCTCCCAAGTAGCTGGGACTACAGGTGTGTGCCGCTCACCACACCCAGCTAATTTTTGTATTTTTAGTAGAGACGGGGTTTCACCATGTTGGCCAGGATGGTCTCCATCTCTTGACCTCATGATCTACCTGCCTTGGCCTCCCAAAGTGCTGGGATTACAGGCGTCAGCCACCGAACCCATATTTTTATCCAGCTCAGTTGTATTCTCTTCTCTTTACAACCGAATATTTTGAAATGCATCTCACCTATGCATGTTTATCTCCTGTTATTTACCTCAACCTACCTTTTCAGTTATATCTGCAGGTGGTTGTCTGTGGAGGCAGGGGATGAAAGGGAATGCTGGTTGCTGACAGGGCAGTCACAGTACCTGTCCAAGGCAGGCCCCTGTGGTTCTGTTTGGCAGGAGCTCTCTGTGTTCTCCCTCACTGCTGCCCCCACCCCATACTCTTTCCTCCCTCTGATTTAAATGCCATTGAGCTTCCAACCTCTTTAGTCTTCCAGGTATTTTTTGAAATCTTTGTTCAGTGCTGTTCTCCTATCTGTCCTCTTTGTTGTTACATTTATTTCTTTACAATGGGGCCTTGGAAGGGCTCAATTTTGTTTCTGAAAACAATCTAAGAGGATAGACGTAAAGAAGAAAATAGTTTTAAAAAAATCCTGAGATATTCCTAATGGGATACCTTAAAATGGATTTACATTCAGTGATAAAATATATCTTCAAGTTATATACATGTTAAGCTTTTCCCTCCTTGGAGTCTTTGCCCTAACGTTCTGCCTTATACTAACCAAGTTCTCTTCTTCCATTGTGGACAAGCATGCTACATTTGGAATGCTCCAATGTCTTAGTATTCCCAATTCTCTTCTCCTCCTATATTCCAACATATCATTGGGAGGATTAAAGTCAGAAAGTGAAAAAAGGATGAGGAGGAAATGGGATGATTTGGGTATGTTTACATTTAGAGAAATGTGGAAATTATTGATTTATCTATCTAGTGTGTGCCTAACTTCTGAAAAAGATAGCTAATGTTTGACTTATAGCTGATGGTTGACTTAGTCTGTTTGGGCTACTATAATAAAATATCCTAGGCTAAGGTGGCTTATAAACAACAGAAATTTATTTCTAGTCATGAAGGCTGGGAAGCCCAAGATCAAGACATTGGCAGATTCACTGTTTGGCAAGAGTCCACTTCCTACGTATCTTTTTACTGCGTTCTCACATGGCAGAAGGGCAAGCGAGCTCTCTGGGGCCTCTTTGATAAGGGCACTGATCCCATTCATGAGGGCTCCACTTTCTTGAACTAAATCTTTTCTAAAGGCTCACCTCATTCCATCACCTTGGGGGCTCGGTTATCAACATATGAATTTTGGGGAGACATATTCAGACCATAGCATTCTCATTTTTCCCCTTGTCTCCCCACACAAAATACATGACCTTCTCATATGCAAAATACATTCATTCCATCCCAAGAGCCTCAAAAGTCTTAACTCATTCCAGCATCAACTCAAAAGTCAAAAGTCCAAAGTCTCATTTAAATACCATCTAAATCAGATATGGGTGAGACAGACTCAGGGTATGATTGATCCTGAGGCAGATTTCTCTTCAGCTATGAACCTGTGAAATAAAATCAAACATGTTTATGCTTTCAAAATACAATAGTAGGACAGACATTCCCACTGCAAACGTGAGAAATAAGGAAGAAGAAAGGAATGGTAAGTCTTGAGCAAATCCCAAACCTCAAGGCTCAAAAATATTCTTCTGGGTTCCCTTCTGGCCCAGGATATGTCTAAAAATATCATCTAGGAGCTTGGTCCTCTAGTGGGGCTCTCACGACTCTTACTGGTGTCATTTCTTACTGTGGATAAGCTGGTATCAAAGTTGCAAAACAAAGTCCTCTTTATTCTGCCCTCTCCTCTTCTCATACATAAAGAAAAGATTTCTTTAAGAGGTGCAAGCAGTGCTGCCTGGGGTTGTGAGAGCAATGACTGTGCAACTTTGCTTCCCTGGCTGGTGTCTTACTAAGTTGTGTGCCCTCTAATTCCACTGGCTCTGAGCCTAGCGCAGCACTAGGACTTGTGGTCTAGACACCCTTTCAACTTTATTTAGAACCCCAGAGCACCTTAGCCTATCACCATAGGCTTGTCAAAACTCAAGTCCCGACAGCTGGGATGGATGAGTCCCCTCTGGCTATGGCTGGTCTAAATGCTGCCTGTGTGGACATTGGCTGAGTCCTGCCTGGTGTTGGCATCACTGATGTCCAATGCAAAGTTGTAGAGTCACTGCACTCCCCGTCCCCCAAGTGCACAGATTCCCTCTCTGTGCTGTAAGGCTGCCCCAGGGGGTTAGGGGAAGGGTAATTTAGGCAAATTAAGACTGTCTGCTACCCTAGTTAGTGCCTCTTTCAGTGATACGGAGTTTAAAACCAGGTACTGTGATTGCTCACCTGATTTTTTCTTCTTACGAAGGTGCCCTTTTTGTGTGTGTAGATAGTTGTCAAATTTGGTGCTCCTGCTGTGAGGATAATCTGTGGAGGCTTCCATTGGTAATCTTGCTCTGCCCTCAGTCTTACTTTTGAAAGAGCTAAGGCTCTCAGTTTTGTTACCATCCATGTTTATTTTTCGCATACATTTTGTTGTTGCTGTGAGTGAATAGACAACCAGGTATTCTTTCTAAGACGCCTATGATTCTATCTTAACCAACTGTCCAAGTTTCCTCTGGCATTTAAAAAATTTTTAACTTTCTAAAAATGGGATTCTAAATATAGAAAAAAAAAGCCCACAAAACGTTCAAGCTATCTTTTATCCCTAAAACTATCTTTGGGGTTTCTCAGATAGCCCCTGGAAAACTACAAATATTGTTTCTTTTACTTTATAAAAAAAGAGATGCTGGAAACTAACTAGATTTGTTTGAAGAGTTGCATGGGAAAAGGTGCCAAATCAAAAGAAACATTTAGCGATCCCCTTGCTAACTCTGTATAGATAAAATTTTATTAATATGAATTTGTCAGAAATTGTATGCTTTATGGTGAACCCTTAATGTTTGTCAATATTTTCACTGTCCACAATATATTTTAACCCTTAGGAATAACACTGATAAAAACTCTAAGAAATAATTGTGTCACGTTTTCCTATACTTATGAATCTGGGTTGTGTTTTGCCTGTCTAATGAGCTGATGATTTCAGGCAACCACAGTATTATCAGCAATAGTATTTGTAATTATATTAAATTTTACTTGGGTGAAACCTTACTTTTTAAATTTTAATGTAGTATTTCTAGTCTAGTAGTTCACAACAGGGGATGCACATACAACTTACTTATAAAGTCTTATAGCAGTACAGCTCTCTACATCCTACTCCAGACTTACTGAATCTTTTTACTTGTTATTCTTGATATATTAAAAGTCAGGATAATTATACACTATATCTCAAGATTTTTTCTCTATAAAAATTGTTTGCCCATTTGTATAAATCAGTTGTAACATTCGTTGGCAATAGACTTATTTGTTGCCAGGTATAGAAAGACAAATATTGCATGTTCTCACTCATATGTGGTAGCTAAAGAGAATGATCTCATGGATGTAGAGAGTAGAATGATGGTTACTAGAGACTGGGAAGAGTAGTTGGGTGTAGGAGGGGAGGGGTTGGTTAGTGGGTACAAAAATACAGACAGAAGGAATAAGATCTCATGTTTGGTAGCAGAATAGGGCAATGTGGTTAACAATAATTTATTGAGTATTTCAAAATAACTAGAAGCGTGGAATTGGTATGTTTCTAACACAAAGAAATGATAAATGCTTAAGGTGATGGATATCCCAATTACCTTGATTTGACCCCTACACATTGTATGCTTGTATCGAAATATTACATGTATCCCATAAATACTATAACTAGTGTGTATCCATAAAAATTAAAAATTATTATCCCCAAAAGTATTTTATCAAAAATATTTAATGGCATTGTAGAAGTAAGATCCATCTTCTTCACAGGTCCCACCGCACTCAGAGGGAAGTGATTATACAGGGTGAATGCACCACTGAGCAGGAATCTTGGCAGCCATCTTATTTCCCAATTCTTCCCCATCAATACTGAAATCATTTAAAATATTTTTTATCTTTAATTTATAGTTCAGTGCCAGTTTAATTTTTTTAAGGATTTATTTCTTTTTGTAACTTTTCATAATTGGAGGTTGGAAGAGACATTAAAAGTGATGTCAGGCTTGTCCCCTTGTGACCCACACTCTGCTAGTTGTCCTCTGCTGCTTCTTGCCTCTGCTACTCCATTTCAGCCGCATTCCTTTGAAAATCCCTTAATATTAATATTCTCTGGGGTTCCATCCTCAATCTCCTCTCTTCTTCTTAGATTTACTTTAACTGAATTCTTTCCTCTATTCTTGTGGCTTCAATTCCTGTCTTCATGCTAATACCTTTCCAATTTATATCTCTAGGCCAGCCATCTCTCCTGTTTATATTTTACTATCTTCGTTTTCTTTTATTGAAACCACATCAGTTGTTAAAATGTTATTCACCAGATTTACATGTCTGAAACTCTAGTAATCTGCACCTTCTATGACATTGATAAACTTGATTTCTTAAAAAATCCATTTTATGTTACTACTGCTTTTACTAATAGAGCTTTAAAAAGTTTTAATCTATGCTAGTTCTGACAAATGGGATAATTATCATATGAAAGCTACGCTTCAAAATTAAGGAAATCCTCAATATATTTACTCCTGAACCATTACAAGTATGCTTAATACATCCAGTATTTGGATGAAAGACAACAGTGTTATGTGTGCCCTATACCAAAACAACTATGTTCGAAGAGTATGCATAATACTTGAATGGTGGTCAGGAAAGGCTTAATAGTTAAGATAGCTAAGTGAAACTTCTGTAGGAAATATCTTTTTTCCTAGGAGTCTTTATATTGTTCTCAATGTGGTAGGCAGTTGTTACCTATCTTCAATCAAAATGTGTGCAATAAAAGGTATATTAATAATAATATTACTATTACCAACATCAGCATAACAACAACATATATTGCTAGAATACTTAAGAAAATGTATCTTCTATTTTAAAAGAAAAGATAATTATTTTCTTACAGGAAGAGCAGGTAAGAGTGGAGATAAAGCAGAGAAATTAGTAAAATCTTCAAACTGAGAACATTTGCTGGGTTCCAAAGAAAAAAAAACAAAAAAAGCGGATGGAGGATTCCTCCTCACTGCAACTTTTTGTTTAATTCTCTGTGGCACACCAGCACACCTTCATCACTCACCTGGAAATACGGATTAGAAAAATCTTTAGCAGGCAGCTAGAAAATGCAGTGTTTATAGAATTAGAACTTTCAAACTATTTGGAAATAATGAGGAAATTGAGGTGGTGAGGTGAGAAGAGGGAGTAAGAAAGAGACACAGAGAGACAAAGACAGAAATAAAGAGGCAGACGCAGTCAGAAAGAGAGCCAGAGAACACCTTGCAGGCAAAACCTGTAACAGAGCCATACAAACTGGAAATGTGGTTCAGAATATGGTGTTCTGGAATCATAAAACTACCAAACCAATAAGGCCTTGTCATAATGAGTCAGTGTGAAATGAATGAGAAGGAAAATCTGTCAGTCTTCCCAGTTTGCAGTAAGCACATTTCTTGTTGTTGCTACATTTTGTTCAACATATTAAAATAAATGAAATAACGTACTTAATGATGTGTTTGATAACTATGCAAAGCAGATACTAGCTGACTAGACATCTGTATAGTGCCACTTCCAAGGCCAAAGTATCCTTCAGATCTTAAGGCCACCTTAATCAATGGATGTTTCCACAAAGTCTCTCTTTACTTGTCTATAGTTTTGAATGTGAATTACTGCATCAACCAGAATCATAGGAAAGGAGTTGTTAGTCACACAAAAAAGTCCCAATCTCCAACTGACATTTTTAAGAGGAAGTGACATTATTTTGCTCTCCTGAATCTTGTTCTGCTCCTCTCCCTAAAAATATATGCCAGTTGCTAAGTATTTAGCATTGACTGTTCTACCACAGAACACACCATAACAACAGCAATAATCCCCAGCATTTACTGAACACCTGCTATGTGCTAGGCATTCTATTCTAAGCAGTTCACACATAATAGCTCATTTAATTCTCATAAAAGCCAGTGCATTTGGTATTATTACTATCCCCATATTATTAATGTAGAAATCATAAGAAAAGAGGGTAAAGTTATGCTTTTACTTGTAAATGACTGCCCTTGGCTTTGAACTGCTCTGTACCTCCACAGCCTGTGTTCATAACCAAGTTCTTCAGTCTCTCAGGAGGCAGCAAAGGCTGCTCTGATACCCAGTGACCCCTCAGAGAGATTTTTGCCAGTATCTGGATGAGAGACAACAGGTTATGTGTGCCCCATACCAAAACAACTATGTTCCAAAAGTGTAATTTATGACGGTTTGTGTGTGGCGCGTGCATGTGCTTGCAAGCACACGTAACATTTAGTTCTGCATCTAACATCATAAAATACAACTAGTCTTTCAAGCCCAAGTCTTGCCTAAGTCCTTGCATGTGTAAGAGAAAGGTCTGGCATGATTTGCTACGGCTCTAGGACCACCCTGATTGAGAGATTTTCACTTTTCCAAGTCTACCCAGCTTCAACTACTGTAAGCAGATGTTGCTTCTTCAATGCCTACACCCATCTTTCCATTCCTAATGGCACCAGCTAGTTCAGACTTTCACTACTTCACCCTTGAAACAAAGAAATAGCCTCCTTTCTATTCTCACTTTCAAGCATCCTCTATATCCTGATTCCAGGCTTGTCATTTCAAAGCACTGTGCTGATCACTAAGTTAAACAAATAATTCTTGCATTGGCTCCTCATTTTCCAACACGGCTAAATGGGTACTCTGTTCATACTGCTTCTTCACATTCTGTCTTCTGTCTTCATAGCTTTGCCCCTATTTGCCACAAACACCCAGTACTCTAGATAATTTGTGATAGTCTCTATTATAGTTTGTTTTCCCTGCTATTGCATATTTGCTCCTGCTGTTACATATGCCTACAGTGCCCTATCTCAGCATTTCTGCCAGTCAGTACTCCACTTGTTTTCTGAGTTCAAAAACCAATATCCTATATCTAGCTTTTCCTGACTCTTTCACCCTTACTCCCACTTCCAGGAGAATAAATTACCTCCTCTTTATTGATATCGCAGGGCTTTTTCATTCTTGCAGCATAACTTTGTCTTTATGCTCTTGGTTTTCTCAGCCCCTAATACAGTACCCAGTGTAGCACACAGAAGATACTTTACAAATGCTGCATGAAATTATTTAATAAGCTCTGTACATACTTTCTCCAGCCAGATATAATTTATTCCTCTGCAAACCTCCATACTTAGCACTTCTCTTATTCTGCTTATGTTAACTCTTTTTCTATTGTTTTAATCTTTCTTCCTTGTCCAATCTCTCCTCACACTTTATAAATTCATGGATGTTATGGGCCTTATTTGATTTACAATACACAAAATCTGCATATAAAAATGCACTTGGTGAATATCTGGTAAAGTGAGTGAATGGGAATGAAATCTACTCCTGTCAGAGAATTCATTATTCTAAACAGGTATACTTAAAAATTTTTTCTTATCTTCTATGCTAGATTTCAAACAACCCTATGCTCTGCTTAGCTGGATCATTACATGCATGTTACAATTATGCCCCTTTGTTTCTACCTTAGACCAGAGTCATTCTACAAGGTTGTATGGATATAAGAGTTTTTACATGTATTAGTAAGATATTAAACAGAGGGCTTCTGATGGGAGAATCCAGGAGCCACATAACGTAGGAAGCTTATTCTGACAAAAAGCAGTTAATACATGAATAAGACTAAGAACACAGGGAACCCCGAGAATGATGAGATATGATCCTGACCAGGGTAGGTAGATAGGTGTCTTCAAAGAGTGTCATGCAGGAGACAATGGGGGAGGAACAAGAACAGCTCCGCTTCTAGTCTAGGAGCAGCTCCTTGGCCAAGGCAGAATGGATGTGGCATCTTCAAGTTCAAGAGTGCCTAGAGCTGGTTGACAGCTCTTGGCAGAGCCAGATGAATGTATTAGATCACATGAAAGACAGATTCTTGACTACCCTATGCTCTGCTTAGCTGTGTTGGGTTTGTACTACAGACTTCCTCATTTTGTAAGAGTTGATTGTTTATATGCTGAGATTTATGATGAAGGCATGGAAAGAAAATATGGAACATGATTGTTGTTGTAGGTGGTCCCACACATTTGGTTAGAAGAGGAAATTCTATTGATCTTCAGATAGTGGCCATGCGAGGTTCCAAGGAGATGAGGCCAGTTTCTGTATTGATGTCTTGCTGTCTTTACTGCATGGCCCAAGGCAACACCCTAAGTTGATTCTCCAGAAAGAACTGGCCCAGACTAATCTGCACTCTGTCTTACTCACCTTTCTACCTGGTAGCTATAGGGTTTGAGATTAACACCTAAACATAGTATTCCTCTCTTTTTTCCTGGGCTTCTTTCCAACATACACTAGTTATTTATGGGAGGCCTTTTCTTAGAGAAAATATTCAGAGAATCAGTATTAAGAGGATTCGTATTTCTCATGGAATGTCTTTCCTGCAAACATAGAACTACTGACATATAGATTATAGATCCTGCGGTTAATGATTTTTTCCAAGGTGGTTCACAATTAGAACTTAGACTATTTCAGTTTGGTGGTGGTCTTCTTAAAAAAAGAAATATATCTTTCCAATACTCTGTATACTTTTGGACAGCCTATGTCTGTACCACAAAGTGTTTTTTCAGTGATATGATCCCCTAATTGATTAAAAACAGTTTATCCAAATTATTACATGCCGTGGTTTAAAAAAATCCAAGGAGTATTAAAACACTTGTATTAAAAAACAGCAGTTGGTTAATCCACATCTCCCCATTTCAGATTCTTTTGTTTCTTCTGGGTTTTATCATCATCATACTTTAAAAATAATAATTTCTCTATCTGGATGTTTTCAACTTTAGCCAATGTTTGTTATTGGAATTATTTAACTGTCTTACAAATCTCACATTTCTTAACCACTTCCTTTTGCCCCATTCTCCCAATTCAGCTATATCATATTTCTAAAATTAAATTATTAGTCCATGTGCATATTGCAATAGGTCTGCAACATGGACCACTGCTGAATTAAGCATTGCAGTTTGAATTGTTTTCTTTCTAGTATATGTCTTCAATTTCCTTCCATTTTTTGGTAGTTTCTCATGTGTCTATTGAACTGCCACTTGAGATTTGTCAAATACCTATTAGATTATCACATTAGATATTTATTGATTTTTATTCCCTCACATCTCCACTGGATCTCCAGCCTTGAGTTTTCTTTTCTTCTCCTCCAAATGACATGAATTAATTTCTAGTTGTGGGTGGAGCTATCATTGTGATCCTTCTGTTTGTTGTTTTCCTGTATTGGGCCTACAGTCTCCTGGAACACAAAATTTCTTTCTTGATTTATTTTCTCATTTTTAAAAGCATATTCTCAGTAGTTTCCTAAGAAAGGGTGCAGAAGTGGTTATTATTCTGAGTTTTAGTATGTCTGGAAATTTCTATACTCAGCACAACTATCAATCGAATATGAATTTTTTCACTCTCATATTTCATTGATGCTTGGGCTGAGTATAGAAATTTTGTCCTAACATTTTTTTCTCAGAATTATGTAAACATTGATTTATTGTCTTACAGTGCTACAACTGGAAAGTCTGACATCATGCTGATTATACATACTTTGGGTTTAAAAAAATCTCTAAGAATTTTATTTTGGGTCTTGAATTTCAAGATGTCTTAAAATATCTTAAAAGTTTGTTTTTCAGTGTTTCATGGCGATTTTCAATCTAGAAGGTCATGTCCTCTTGCCATAGGAATTTTTCTTGCTATTTCTGTTTTATCTTTCTTGACTCTACTTTCTCCTCTTTTTCTTTCTAGAAATCTTACTGCTGAAATTCCTCAGTTGGTCCTGTAATTTTGTTATCTTATCCCTGTTGGTTTATAACTCATTGTCTTTTTGGCCTCCTTTTTGTTCCTTTTTTTTTTTTTTTTTTGCATTAGTACCTGGAGCGTAAATTTATTCATCATAATGCTGAACTTGGGTGTAAGTTCATGACCAAATTTATGTAATGTACATTAAACCTCATGCTTCTAGCACATTTGTTTATGCTAATATATTTCATAATACATTGTAGATATAACAATATATTTCCCAATTTAAAAGGTTAATAATATGTAAGAGTAAGATGTTTTAAAACTATAATTCTAGACAGTAAAAAACTTCTGATTAAATATCAGAATAGACCAAATATTTTCATATTCAAAGGTCTCAAAACTTTATTTCTCATCTATCTTATTAGAAAGCTAATCAATTCAGGAAATTAGACAACTGCAGGGGACAGTTTGGGAATCAATTAAGAATAAGAACATGAAGCCCTTTCCTTTTGCTGCCATCACTGAAGTGGGAACAGCCATATGAAATGAAAGTTCAATCTCTTTGTGACTACTGACCGAAGCAAGAGCTGCAAAAGGCATTTCAATGTACCTTCCCACAATTGCAGGAAGATTATGTCTTCTTCTCTTTCCAAAGAGCTGAGACAGAAGTACAAGTTTCAATCCATGCCCATCCAAAAGAGTGATGAAGTTCAGGTTGTACGAGGACACTGTGAAGGACAGCAGCTTGGTAAAGTAGTCCAGGTTTACAGGAAGAAATAAGTCATATACACTAAACAGGTGCAGTGGGAAAGGCTAATGGCACAACTGTCCATGTAGCCATTCAACCAGCAAGGTAGTTATCGCTAGGCTAAAACTGGGTGAAGAATGCAAAAAGATCCTTGAACAGAAAGCCAAATCTCACCAAATAGGGGTAGAAAAGAGCAAATACAAGGAAGAAACAACTGAGAAGATGCAGCAATAAAGTTGTCTTATATGCAAGCTATTTGAAATGAAAACAAAACATATTGAAAATGGGATAACTATTAACTACAGAAAACAGTTTTATCAAAACTAGATTCAACTGGCTTAATTATGTCTACTAGGTGAAATAAAATACAGTCTTTTAATAGGTATTCATTCAGAATTTGTTACATTAGAAATTTTAACAGGTTTTGAATTTGTTCCAGTATAAAAAATAAGGCCAAAGTGCTCCTGTAAAATCATCATTAAAAGTATACAGTTGAGATCTATCATTTAAATTATAAAAGGAAACTGCATTCATTTCATAATCTAAAAAAATGCCAATCTTATTAGGTGTCACTTTTGGCAGCAGATTAATTTGCTTATGACCCGATACAATATAAATATCCTGACCAAATCGCCAAATCCCCCGTAATCCGTCCTGTACCAAAGCTGGTGGATGCTTCCTCCTTCTGGGAAGAGAGTCATTACAGATACCAAGGATCCATTCAGGCTTGTCTTTCACTTCTACTCCCCAGTACTGCCAGCCACAACTATAGCCCTTAGAACCCACAACAGCTGGGAGGTGATAAAATCTTCTTGGATTTGGAGGTAAGTTTTGCACTGTATGTCCATATCACACAGTTTTTCTATCGGCTGAGACTATAAGTTTACGATGCACTGTTTCAGGATCTAGAATTACATCTACTTGAAAATGCTTGGTAATTTTGTTTAGGTCAGAATATTGTAGAGGCAGACAGTAACCATATTCTTTTAATTTGAATGAATAAGGTTCAGGGAATTTTAAATTTTTATATCTGTGATAGATGTCCTTAACATTTGCCAGTAATTCCAGTCCTGACTTCATATATATGCTCTCTATCTCCTGTAGTAGATATTTTAATGAGGAGGCATAATCTGAAAATTTTGTTAGGCTTTCATTTAGTTGTGCTAAAATATCCATTTCTTCATCTTGCAGTTGCCCAAGAACAGTCTCTTGCTCATTTTGGAGAAATAATCTAAGTTGCTCAAATTCAGACTTGGCTTCTTTTTCCCTATGTTTTACCTTTTTCTTCATTTCTAATAATTTTCTGGTTTGTATAGTTATGGCTTTTTCAATTAGTTCCACTCTCTCCTTCCACGGTGCAGTGTATTGCTCCAATTTTTTTCCTATAATAGGAGGCAGCCTTCTTTATGGTGCAAACACAGTGATGCTGGTAATCAGTGGAGAAACTGCACCTTGGATATAAAAGCTCTAGGTCTTCCTGACAGAAAAAGGTCAAAATCTGATTATGCTTCTTACATACATACTTCTCTTCCTGCCTCTTCCTCTTGCTTCTTATCTGGAGTTGCTTAGCAATTCCAGTCAAAGGACTTAGCTGAGGATTGCTTGTCAATTTCCTTTCTGCACAGCAAAAGTGGCAAAAAGGTCGTGGACAACTATCATCTAGATCCTTCCAGGATATAATGATGCAGGAGAGACAGAAGTTATGCCCACAACTGATGGTCACTGGGTATTTCAAGTAATCCAGACAGATGGGACAGCTAGCCACTGCTCGGAGGACATCCAGGCCTGTCACAAATTCCATTGAGCCCTGAACAAAGATGGTAGGTAAAGTAGTTCTTCTAGCAAGGCCTAGCTCTCTAGAGCTCAAGACCCAGTAAGCAGTAGATATTTTCCCTGAGACCTTGAAATCTGACCAGCTTTCAGTTTTACTGACTTCACATGTTGATGGCAGCTTCTAGAAACTTGGTAAGCACTCAGCTCCTTAGCTTCAGTCTACTGCCATGAACACTTCACAGTCTGTAGTTGCATATTACAACATATTAGCTGGGCTGCTGCTGTTCCCACTTAATGAAATAAAGTCAAGTTTTCTTCAAGAGAGCAGCCTGAGGTCCAAGATAAGGAATCTTTCCTTGCATTATAATCACCTGGAGGTGGTGGTAATAGATTGCCTGGGCCACATCCCCAGTTTCCGACTCAGTAGGTCTGGTTTTTTTCTAAGTTCCCAGATGATGCTGCTGGCCTATGGACTGTACTTCATGAACCTATGCTGGAGCAGACAGATCAGTGACCCTGCCAAGAGGATGGGCAGGACCCACTGAGCACCCACGAGGAAGGACTCAGACCCCCCCTTTTTTTTTTTTAATTTCCTGATAACACCATGGTTTTGCTTTACAGATTCTTGTCTCTCTAAGAATACTAATAAAATATTTTAGGTGACCTTTTCTTCTCTTTCCTGCAGTGTCTCTTTTTCCCCTAAATTCATTTTTACTATTTGTCTTTATTACTGTTTATCATGTTGGAGGCTTTCCGATATGTTTTGTGATCTGTGGCTGTCCATTTATATTTTTCTTTCTTTCTTTCTCTCTCTCTCTTTCTTTCTTTCTTTCTTTCTTTCTTTCTTTCTTTCTCTCTCCCTCTCTCTCTTCCTCTCTCTCTTTCTTTCTTTCTTTCTTTCTTTCTTTCTTCTTTCTTTCTCTCTCTCTGTCCCTCCCTCCCTCCCTCTCTCTCTCTCTCTCTCTCTCTTTCTTTCTTTTTTTAACAAGACCCAAACCAGGGTCCTTTAATGGACTCTTTGGTGGAGGGATACATGGGTTTCCACATATTAATATTTATTTTTCTTTTTTTAAAATTTTATCTTAAGTTCTGGGGTACATGTAAAAAACATGCAAGATTGTTGAATAGGTACATACATGGCAATGTGGTTTGCTGCCTCCATCCCCATCACCTATATCTGGCATTTCTCCCCATGTTATCCCTTCCCAACTTCCTACCTCACATTGTCCCTCCCTTGGCCCCCCACACAGACCCCAGTGTGTGATGCTACCCTCCCTGTGTCCATGTGTTCTCATTGTTCAAAACCCGCCTATGAGTGAGAACATGCGGTGCTTGATTCTCTGTTCTTGTGTCAGTTTGCTGAGAATGGTGGTTTCCAGGTTTATCCATGTCGCCACAAAGGACACGAACTCATCGTTTTTTATGGCTGCATAGTATTCCATGGTGTATATGTGCCACATTTTCCCTGTCCAGTCTATCATTGATGGGCATTTGGGTTGGTTCTAAGTCTTTGCTATTGTAAACAGTGCTGCAATGAACATACGTGTGCACATATCCTTAAAATAGAATGATTTATAATCCTTTGAATATATATCCAGTAAAGGGATTTCTGGGTCAAATGGAATTTTTATTTCTAGGTCCTTTAGGAATCGCCACACTGTCTTCCACAATGGTTGAACTAATTTACACTCCCACCAACAGTGTAAAAGTGTTCCTATTTCTCCACATCTTCTCCAGCATCTGTGGTCTCCAGATTTTTTAATGATTGCAATTCTGACTGGCATGAGATGGTATCTCAATGTGGTTTTTATTTGCATTTCTCTAATGACCAGTGATGATGAGCATTTTTTCATATGTTTGTTGGCCTCATATATGTCTTCTTTTGAAAAGTGTCTGTTCACTTTCACACTGTTAGTGGGAGTGTAAATTAGTTCAACTTTTGTGGAAGATAGTGTGGCGATTCCTCAAGGACCTAGAAATAGAAATTCCATTTGACCCAGCAATCCCATTACTGGCTATATATCCAAAGGATTATAAATCGTTCTATTATAAGGACACTTGCACACATATGTTCATTGCAGCACTGTTTACAATAGCAAAGACTGGGAACCAACCCAAATGTCCATGGATGATAGACTGGACAGGGAAAATGTGGCACATATACACCATGGTATACTATGCAGCCATAAAAAACGATGAGTTCATGTCTTTTGTGGGGACATGGATGAACCTGGAAACCATCATTCTCAGCAAACTGACACAGGAACAGAGAATCAAGCACCGCATGTTCTCACTCATAGGCGGGTGTTGAACAATGAGAACACATGGACGCAGGGAGGGGAGCATCACACACTGAGGTCTGTTGGGAGTACTAGGGGAGGGACAGTGGCAGGTAGGGAGTTGGAAAGGGATAACATGGGAAAAAATGCCAGATATAGGTGATGGGGATGGAGGCAGCAAACCACATTGCTATGTATGTACCTATTCAACAATCCTGTATGTTCTTTACATGTACCCCAAACCCTAAAATGCAATTTTATATATATGTATATATATAAAATTAATTAATTAACAATAACTAATATGAAATTAAATCTTAAAAAAAAGAATTGGGCTAAGCTTTTTGCACTGTTTTATTACTGTGAGAATGTATGCCTGCACATTAATTCAATCAATTAATTCAAAACTGATTCACCATAAATTGTAAGAGGACTGTTTGTTCCTAGCTCACTTAATGAATTTAACATATTTATATATAATGAATACAATTATATATTAAATGTGAAAAAAAAGAAAAGTGTCTGTTCATACCGTTTGCCCACTTTTTGATGGGGTTGTTTGTTTTTTTCTTGTATGTTTATTTTAGTTCTTAGCAGATTCTGAATATTAGCCCTTTGTCAGATGGGTAACTTGAAAATTTTTTTTCTCATTCTGTTTGTTGCTGGTTCACTGTAATGATAGTTTTCGTTTGCTGTGCAGAAGCTCTTAAGTTTAATTAGATCCCATTTGTCTATTTTGGCTTTTGGTGCCATTGCTTTTGGTGTTTTAGTCATGAAGTCCTTGCCTATGCCTATGTCCTGAATGGTTTTGCCTAGATTTTCTTCTAGGGTTTTGATGGTGTTAGGTGTTATGTTTAAATATTTAATTCACCTGAAGTTAATTTTGTATAAGATATAAGGAAGGGGAACAGTTTCAGCTTTCTGCATATGGCTAGCCAGTTTTCCCAAATCCATTTATTAAACAGGGAATCCTTTCCCCATTGCTTGAATAGGAAGGGTGAGAGAGGGCACCCTTGTCTAGTGCCAGTTTTCAAAGGAAATGCTTCCAGTTTTTGCCCATTCAGTATGATATTGGCTGTGGGTTTGTCATAAATTGCTTATTGTGAGATACATTCCATCAGTACCTAGTTTACTCTTAGTAAAGGTGGAAGTATACCCTTTGAAAACTGGCACTAGTCAAGGGTGCCCTCTCTCACCATTCCTATGGAACATAGGAGGGACCCAGATGACTCCCAGCAAGGAGGGAGTCTAGTCAGAGTGTGCCTGCAGAGCCCATTTACATTTTTCTAATAGCTTGAGATACATTTCACATACCATAAAAATCCACCTATTTAAAGCATACACTTCAAGATTTGTAGCATATTCACAGAGTTGTGCAAACAACACAATAAACCTTAGAATATTTTTCAAGGTTTATCCATACAGCTGCATGTATGAATGATTTATTTCTTTTTATTACTAAATAATGCTCCATTGTATGGACATATCACATTTTGTTTATCCATTTATTAGTTTACGAACATTTGGATTGTTTCTATTTGACTATTACAAATAAGACTTCTATAAATATTAATGTATAATCTTTTATGTGGACATATTTTCATTTCTCTTGGGTATATGTTAGGAGTAGAATTGTTGAATCACATAATAGTTCTATATGAAACTTTTAAAAGAATTGCCAAAAAGTTTTTCGAAGTGTTGCACTATTTTATATTCCCACTAGCAATATCTGAATGTTTCCATTTGTCCACATCTTTGCCAATAGCTATTATCCACCCTTTTTAAAAACAAGTATAGCCATTCTAGTGAGTATAAAGGGGTATCTCATTGTATTTCTGGCTGCACTTTTCTAATGACTAATGATGTTGAGCATCTTTTCATGTGCTTATTGGCCTTGTAGTTATCTTCTTTTGAGAAATGTCTTTTTATACAGGTCTTTTGTCCGTTTTTAATTGGATTATTGTCATTCTACTATTGTGTTATAAAAGTTTTAAAAATGTATTCCAGATACAAGTCCCTTAATAGATACATGATTTGTGAGTATTTTCTCTTATTCTGTGAGTTGTCTTTTCAATTTCTTGACAGTATGCTTTGAAGTATGAAAGTTTGAAATTTTGGTGAAGTCCAATTTATCTTTCTCTTCTTTTGTTGCTTGCACTTTAGGTGTCATACCTAAGAAGTCTTTGCTTAACCCATAGTCACAAAGATTCACTTCTATACTTTTTTCGGTGAGTTTTATAGTTCTACATTTATGCCTATGATCCATTTTGAGTTATGTTTGTGTCTGGTTTTAAGAAGGGGTATAACTTAATTCTTTTGCATGTGGATATCCAATTGTCTCAACACTGTTTGGAATAAAATACTGAAAGACCAATTAGAAGCATTGTGTGCATGAGAGGGCTAATATATGAATAAGCTTTATTTTAGGGTTATAGGCAGGAAGCTGCCCTTTACCTTGAGTCCCTCAAAAAAAGTGTATTAGTCTGTTCTCACACTTCCATAAAGAACTACCAGAAACTGGGTAATTTATTAAGAAAAGAGATTTAGTTTACTCACAGTTCCACAGGCTTAACAGGAAGCATGACTGGGAGGCCTCAGGGAACTTACAATCATGGCAGAAGGTAAAGGGGAGGCAAGCATCTTCTTCACAAGGTGACAGGGGAGAGAGACTGAAGGGGAAAAGTGCCACACACTTTCAAACAATGAGATCTTGTGAGAATTCCCTCACTATCATGAGAACAGCAAAGGGGAAGTCTGCCTCCATGATTCAGTCACCTCCTACAAGGTCCCTCCCCTGACATATGGGGATTACAATTTGAGATTAGATTTGGGTGTGTACACAGAGGCAAACAATATCAAAAGGTAATATTCAAAGATATATCACTCTGTCTTCAACCCTGTACCTTACCCCATTGCTCCTACTGCTTCCAGGTCTGGAACATCTCTAGCTCAATTTCACCAAAGAATTAATCCATGGTCATTTAGGAAGAAATGATGGGGAGGGGTGTAGAAGAAAGTTGTTGCCTATTTGGGTTGGGGAAGGAGATCTGGGAGTGCTCAGCCACTTTAGATGCAGACTTTCAATTTATTTCCCTGATTTCAACTTTTGCTATATCCACACTTTGCTGTCTCCAAGTCCTGAGACTTTTTGTGAGTTTCAGTGGAGCCAACTGGCTCATTCCTCGTCAGTGAACTACTTTCAGCGGGTACTTCAGTTTTAGCTTCCTCTACTCTGCTAAGTCACTTACCATACCTCCCTTTCGTTTTATCAATTGAAAATTTATTCAAAGTGCTTGTCTGCTGATTACTCATATCCATTTCCCTCATTTTGGTTATTTATTTTAATTGTATACAGGAGCAAGAGAAGATAACCACATGATAAGTTTGCCACGTTTAACAGGAAGTTTCTCTTCAGTTCTGACTGCACAACTTTCAACAGAACATTATTTCAAACCAGATTATAGCTAATTTCAGTAAGAGATTAAGTCACAAATATAAATTTACAGCTAAGAAAGAAAGCAGAAGAGGATAATTTTTCTAAATTAAAGTTTACATTCTAAGTGAGATACCATCCTATTGGCAAGTTTAACTTCTGTGAAGGCAGGCAGCAAGTCTGTTTCACCACTGATTTCTCAGGGCTTAGCAGAGTGTCAAACAGGAAGCTCTCAATAGAGGTTTTGGAAATGAATAGAAGGAATAATGAGCATTCATTACTGATTTATTTTTAAATTTATCTTTTTAGACTTAATATATATGCAATGAAATGAATATTTTCTTTCGAGTGTGCTTTGGTTTCATTTCATTGTAAAAATTCTAAAAAGATATTTAAATTTATGTCATCTAGAGACATTTGCTTTGAGTTTAATATTTTTCCTTTTTGAAAAATACATGTCACCAAGACACCATGGTAACTGTAAGTAAAATAAATTACTCAAAGTTGAGGAATCAGGAGAAAAATAGTCAAACAGAAAACATTATAATATTATATGGTTATAATTTTTTATGGCTTTACTATCCATATTTACTAGACCTTGATTTAATCTATGAGTAAATTCCAGAATTGGAAAATGTAAAATAGGAGGTGTTGGTTATTTAACTTCTCAAAATGCTTGCTTTGCTGGAAAAGTTTCAGATAACTTTTAGATTCAGCATATCTTAGTCGTTAAGTTGGCTCCAACTCATTGCCTATGTCTTGAATTGCTGCCGAGTAATCTCTTCAGGTTTGCTGGAAGGTGTTGCTGCTTGTCTTTTCAAGAATAGTTGAGACATGATCAAGAAAAGCACATCTTCCCATTATTATGGAAAAAATGTAGAAGCAAAGCAGTTGTCTCCAGAAGGGGCAGAAAAATTGTTTGATCAAGCAGAGCCTGATAATTACAATCTGTTTTGTTTTGTTTTTGCTTAAATCCCTTTATAACTAGTGGCACCCCTTAATTTTCTCTGTTATTATCTATTAGGTATTTTCTAAATTATATGAACATGATTTTTTGAAATCTCAAATAATAATAATTTTAAAAGTCATTTACAGTGTATTTCTTATAATACTATGATTATGTAAATATTTCTCCAGTAGAAACAAATACTGAGCTTGGAGCTACAGGGAAATATATTATTGTTATTATTATCTTTCTAAAGAGAAGCTTTTACAAGCCCTAGCCCAATAAATTCACTGTTTAATTTTGTCTTTCACAGCTGAGTCACATTCAACTGCTGATGTTTCCTATGTCTTAAATCTTCCTGTTTCTTGGAATCATTCTGTATTTTTTTTGGTCTTTGAATAGCAATTAATGCTAGATGTCCTAAATTCTTGCATGTCTAAATGTCTTTATTTTGCCTGCCCATTTGATTAACACTTGTTTGGATAGAAGATTCTAAATCCAAAACTTCAGAATTGACAAATCGTTATTCTGTTGCAAACAAAACATCTGATGTCCACCTGATTCACAATACTCTGTATATCATTGTTTTTCTCTCTGGAAGTTTAAGGTTTCCTTTATTTTGGAATTCTAAAATTTTATGGTTATGTGTCTAGATGTGTTACTTTGAAAAATGTCATTTTTTTGGCACTTAGTGGTGTCTGTCGAGTCTTTTTTCAGCTCAATGCATTTTCTACTCTTGTTTCTTGAATATTTTCTTTCTTCTGTTCATCCTGTTTGCTTTTTTTCTTTTTACAACTCCAGTTAGGTGACTATTAAACTTCTTGCTGAATATATCCTCCATGTCTCTTATCTTATATTTTTAAAACAGGCAATGTAGAATACGAATTAAGAGCAAGGTCTTTGGGGTCACATTCCCTGGATTTGAATTTCAGCTTTGCTACCCATTAGCTGTGTGACTTTGAGCATGTTACTTAACCCCTCCGTGTATATAATAATTGTCCTTAGCTCAAAAAGTTCTCAGAATTAAATTAGCTATTATAACTAAAGCACTTAGAATAGCCTGACACATACTACACTACTCTTATTTCCTTATGGACTCTTTGCTCTAGATATTCTATAGAGTTCTTTGAATTTACTTTTATATATTAATTTTGTCTATTTGTCCAATTCATTATTCAACCCATTTATTAATTTTTCTTAAAATTTGGGCAATTGTATTTATAATTGCAACAAACTGTTTTCCATTTTGTGATTGTTCTATTTTCATAACTTATTTACATTGTAACTTATTTACATTTTCAATTGCAAAATCTTTATCCTGATATTAATTTTTTAAGTGTAAATTCTTGTTTGCTCACTAAGGTGTTACCTTTTCTGCATGGTTTTTACTTTATTAATCTTGGTCTTTCTCTTTCATGGTGCTGGTTTTTCTCAAATGATGGTAACTCTTGATTTCTTTTTTCTGTTTATGAATATTGGTAAATATACATACTGAGCTTGGCTTTCCTTTGCAGTTGTGTTCAATTATACTCCTACCCCTTCAGTCTGGCTCTGTTGTCAGTCAGGGTCCAAGTAGGAAAACAGAAGCCACTCTTTGTATTCCAAACATTGATACAGATCAGGTTTAAAGCAGAGATTATTAAAAAGATTGTTGGACATTCTGGAAGAGCAACAGAAATAAGATTAAGTTACTCAAAGGTTAATAACTATAGGAAACTGCCACTATCTTTGTGCCAACCAGGCAAAACTTTGCCCAAAGATTAGGTAGGATATGCATCTCAGGTTCCTGCTCTTGGAACCCAGCTGCCTGAGTAGAAACCCAGTAATTTGATCTAAATGATTGGAACTGGGATCTACAAACTTAAATGCCTTTGGTGGGTTGGTACGTCCTGTGATGTGTGAAGCAGGTGGGCCAGTGGGTGTAAAAGAAGGGAGGTAGAAATGGTGACTAGCTGGAGAATGCATGCTCTGCCCAACGCATTTGGATTTAATTTTTCCAAATTATTATGCCGTCTAACAAAACTGATTTTCAGCTAACACCTATGCCTGCCTGTTTTTACCTCTGAAAAATATATACATATATATTTTAAAGAAAAACTTATTTTCATATTTGCCAAAGGGCTAATGTACTTCACAGAGAATTTTACTATTATTCATAGAGTTGAATATTAGCAACTTGTATCCTATTTCATCTTTTTATTATAATCATGTATTGTAATATGGTTTTGGTCATACAAGTCTAAGCATTCAGTTGGTTTTTTGTTCAGTTCTTTTGAGGGTATAAAAAAATTCTGTTACTTTTAATATTTTATAGTCTGTTTTTGTAGCTACGTCTGACAAACATGAACTAGAGTATCATTATGGTTTGGATGCTTTCCAGATATGAATATCACTTTTCAGACCATAAAAGGATCCTGGGGATCATTGGCAAATGGACTAGAACTGGCTGAACCTCAGAAACACTAACTTTATGCTGACTGAGGCAATGGAGAAAAGAAAACAAGGGAAAGCAAAAGACCTGTCATGTAATCACTTAATTTTTTTCATACACTATTAAATTTATGGGGGATAAAAAACACCTATACCAAAACCAAGAAATTGTCTTTAATCTGAGGAGAAGGGAACTGAGTTTTTGTGTGCCAAACACATACCAGAACCTGTATATGTGTCATTTTGTTTTTCTCAAATCAACCACACAGGGCAAACATTTTAGTCCATGTTACAGATGGAAAAACTGAGGCTTACATAATTTTAAGCATTTTACCGAACAGCTATTATATGGCAGTTCTGATATTCAAACCTAAACCTCAGATCCCGGGGTCCAGGTTAGTCCATGCTGAAGTCTGAGGGGAGTGGGTGGATGGGCAGAAAGAAAACTCGACGGGCCGTAGGCAGGTGAAAGATGATTTTATTCAGTAGCAGCTCTCATTAACAGCTTACTTACAGTAGCTCTTTACACTGTCTGCCCTGTCTTGGCTGCTTGGGCCGGTGGCTCCCACACAGCACTGCGTGGCCAGCTCTCTCTTGCCTTCAGGGTCAGCAGCTAACTCTTTCTCTGGGGACTACCAAGCCAAACTGTGTCCTGGCTTCCTGTTGCGGATAGACAGCTTTGGCTCGCTTTCTCTGGGTACCAGTGCGCCTGCCATGTCAAGCCATGTTGAGGTGACCTGAACCCCAGAAGCCCCTGTACAGTGTTAGCAGGGCAATTATACCTTTTGCGGACAACAGCGGCACAGAACCAAGCATGAACTTACACACACAGGTTATATAACAAGCGGAGGTGTGCGCCTGCGCACCAGACTCACTGAGTCAAGCAGGCCTGGATATCCGCTTCGGCATATTCCTTGACCAAAGCACATCCATATACCTTACACTAAATGTGTTTGTGTTCAACAATCTGATTCTTTCCTCTATACCACACTATCTCTTCATGAAGTCAGAAGTTGGAGAGAATTGCAGAAGACTTTAGGAGAAGTTTTGTTTTTTTTTTTTTTTTTTAATTAATTCATTTTTTCTTTTTTTGGAGACGGAGTCCCGCTGTGTTACCCAGGCTGGAGTGCAGTGGTATCATCTTGGCTCACTGCAACCTGCGCCTCACAAGTTCAAGCGATTCTCCTGCCTCAGCGTCTTGAGTAACTGGGATTACAGGCACGCATCACCACACCCAGGTAATTTTTTTTATTTTAGTGGAGACGGGGGTTTCACCACGTTGGCCAGGCTGGTCTCAAACTTCTCACCTCATGTTATATGCCTACTTCGGCCTCCCAAAGTACTGGGATTACAGGTGTGAGCCACTGCAGGAGCTGCCAGTTTTCCCCTAACACTGTGTGTGTGTGTGTGTGTGTGTGTGTGTGTGTTTAAAGTATTATATTTTTTGACATTTTACTGGTTAATTTGCAAGCAGAGCAATAAATGAGTAGAATTATTCCAATTTAACATCCTCTTAGATAACTATGAAGCCAAGGCAAGTGCTGAAGATCATCTGGCAATCTTCTGCCTCTTTCCAAAAATAGAGCTGGGATGACTCATGTGCATGGAGTTGGTATTCATACCTGCACCCTGAGCTGTGGTCCCCAATGACTTATTGCTTCTCTGAATGTTGACAGCAGCATCTAAAATCACAGCTAAAAATAGAAGGGGGCCAAGAAATTAGACACTGCTCTCAACTTTCGGAAACCTCACAGTGGCATGTTAAAAAAAAAACCAGAGTAGGGCTTCAATAGGCAGCTGAAAGATTAAATTCTGGGATGGCAGCATTAGCCAATTTGAAGTATAATTGTTTGAGGGGCAATTGACCCTGTGACTTGTATAAATAAGAAAGCCTGGCAGTTGACAAACACCGTCTAATTTTATTCCTTTTTAAGATCAAGGTGTTGATATGTTTATGAGCAGATAATAGGCTTAATACCACTAATTGCTACTTAGTGTTAACTTTGGGCTTTTTTCTTCTTATGTGCTTTATAATATCTTTATTGGTTAATTAGATCAGCACCTGCTGTGAAGGAGGTAAGTTAGTGTTGCCATCTGCATCTGCAGGTGAGAGACTAGAAGTCAATAACCACTACCCGATGGAGACTTCACCTCAGTTTTTCCTTTGCTACATCCTGTTTCAAAATTAGGTGCCCCTGGGAGGACCCACCTACTTGTTAATACTGTAAATAAAATAAAATGTCCTAACTGGCTTCCTAACATCCTCCTGTCTTCCTCTAATCTAATGGTCCTTAAACTTTAGCATATATCAGAATCACCTGGTGTGCTTGTTAAAACACAGCTCGCTGGGGTCCCACCCTGATGGCTTCTTATTCACCATGTCTAAGGTGTAGCTCCAAAATGTGTATTTTTAGCAAGTTCCCTAATGTTTCTGATGCTACCTGCCTGAGGGCCACACTCTGAGAACTACTGCTCTAACTAGATACTTCAAGGCTGTCCTAAAAGACAAAGGCATGGGCAGTCTTTAAAGACTTTGTGAAAGAAACACTAGGGAACAAGTAGACGCTCTGTTTTTCCCTTTTAAATAAATAGAAGTAAAGGGAAAGCTACAATGACTCTAATTTAATGAATCTCAAAGAATGGTTCCCCAGCTGGAAGAATCTGCATCACCCAGGAACTTGCAAGAAAGGCAGATTCTCAGTTCCCACCAGCTGAATAAGCGATTCTGGAGGTAGAGCCCAGCGGCCTGTGGTTAACAAGCCCTCCAGGCATTAAAGTGTGAGAATCACTGCCTTCCATCCTTTCTCTCCATGGCAGTCAGAGTGACCTTCTTTTTCATTGAAACTTTTATTGCGATAATTGTAGCTGCACGTGCAGTGTAAAAAGTAATAACAGAAGATTCCCTGTACACTTTTCCCAGTCCCCCAATGGTAAGATTTTGCAAAGCTGTGATCTAATGTCACGAAAAGGTTATTAACATTGACACGGCACACCTATTTTCATCAGATTTTCCCAGCTTTACTTATAGTCATTTGCATGTGTGTATGTGTGAGTGTGTATATTTGGGAGTGTCTGTGGTAGTGTGTGTATTAAGTGCTATACAGGCCTACCACCTGTGTTTTCACATACCCACCACCAGTCAACTTTCAACACCGCAAGGATCCTTTGGTTTGTCCTCTTAAAAGTACACCTACCTCCCTCCTGCTCAGCCCCCACCTTCCTCATCCCTAACTCCTGGCAACAACTAATCAGTTTTTCATTTCAAGAACTTTGTCATTTCAAAAATGTTACATAAATGGAATCATACAGTATGCAACCTTTTGGGACTGGCTTTTTTTGGTCAGCATTATTCCCTGGAGACCTATCTAAGTTGTGTGTATCAATAATTTGTTCCTTTTTATTGTGGAGAAGTATTCTGTGTACCACAGTTTGTTTAACCATTCCTGCTGAAGGGCATCTAGATTTATTTTGAGTTTTGGCTTACAAATAATGCTGCTGTGAACATTCCTGTACAGTTTTTTTTTGGGGGGGGGTATGTGAATGTATGTTTTCATTTCTCTTGGGGTAAATATCCAATAATGCAATTACTAAGTGTTATGTACTTGCATATTTAGCTTTATAAGAAACTACCAAGGTGTTTTCCAGAGTAGCTCTACCATTTACATTCTGCAGTAAAGTATGGATGATCCAGTTTCTCCATGTCCTTACCAGCATTTGGTGTTGTCACCCTTTTAGCAATTCTGACAGGTATGCAGTGATATCTTCTTGTGGGCTTAATTTACGTTTCTTTGATGGATAATGATATTGAACATTTTTTTCATGTGCATAATTGCCATCTGTAATCCTCCTCGGTGAAATAGCTGTTCACATCTTTTGTACATTTTCTAATTGAATTTCTTTGTTTTTACTGTTAAATTTTGAGAGTTTATTATATATTCTACATACAGATCGTTTGTTGGTTATGAGGTTTGCCAATATTTTCTCCCACTCTGTAGCTTGTCTTTTCATCCCCTGCACATGAACTTTTACAGAGCAAAAGTTTTCCATTTTGATGAGATCCTATTGTCAAGTTTTTTCTTTTATGAAAAAATTATCCATAGTGACTTTTTAAAAGATAGTGTGGTAAAATATAAATAACATCGTGATCTTTTAGAACACCTTTCTAGATTGGTTTTTTAAAACACAATTCTATGTTGCTTTCCCATCTTAAACCTCTTAATGGTTTCCCACTGCCTTTAGGATAAAGCTTAGGTAAAAACCCCTAACGTGGATAAGCCTTCCACGACAGCCACTGCTCCTCCTGTGCCCTCTGAACTTCAGCCAGATAGGAACATCTATCTTCACTCCTGGGACTATTTTCTTCTATATATTTCTCCCTATACAGATTCTTTCCAGTTTAGCTGCTTTGCTATGGTTTTCCTGTGCATTCCATAACACTACCATCTACACTCTGGAAGCATTTGCTGCATGGAATTGCAAGTGCCCATTTTTTTGCCTCTGCCATTCGCTAAGCGCCTTGAAGTCAACAACTATTTAATTATTTCTGTCATTCCATTGCTGTCAAAATACCCACCACACAGGAAGCCCAGACCTAAGTGACTAACTCTGGAGATGTACAGCCCTCCTTACAGCACAACCCCACAAGAAAAGAAAACAAAATCTAAACAGAATGTTAGCTTCCAAATTGACATCATCCACACCCTCTCTGATCAGCCTTGAAAACATTCTGTAACTACAAAGCAGCCTTTATTATTGAGGCCTTGTGTGGCATCGTATTTTGGCAAAGTGTTTTGTAATTAGCTTGTCAATTGTTTCTCAAAACCCGTAATGAGAAATGTTTACCATCTCTTAGAGATAAGGGGATCAGGCCCAGATAGACCAGAAAACCACATCTAAAGTCCCATGGCAAATCATTAGCCCTCACTACACAGTGGCTTTGTCTCCTTGGCTTTGACTGTGACGTGTAACTGCTCACAGCATTGTGGAAATCCACAAAGCCTGGGGAACACACAGAGGGGATTGTTCAATTCAACCTTCTCTTTTGGACCATTAACAAAAATCAAATGTCGATCATTTTAAATGTCTGTTGAATGTACGAATTGAACAAATACATTTTTATGTCTCTTTCTGTGAAACTAATAATTCCTGTTTAAAGAGGTAGGCTGTTTATGAGACCTGCTTATCTCCACCTTACTGGAGTTTCTGGTTTATGGAATAGATGCTAAAAAACTAGTAGAATAATTTCTACAGCTTCTATAATATCATAAGCAGAAAAACATTTTACAAATGTTGCTAGTTATTTCTTTTAATTTTTGCACAATTTGATCTGGATCTCTTCTTCATTAGCTGAGAAGTATTAAACATGACCATTGCAATCTACTTACATTGTCAGATCAACTTGAGCTCTCTGTAGCAGGCCTTTGCAAAAGGAAGAAGGGCCTACTCAAAGGGAACAGTGAACAATAAAGAAAACTTAGGAAGAAGACTAAATAGCTACCCCCTCCCCCGTATAGCCTCTTTTTAACTCCAAGGTTGTATATTCTCAGAGTCCAGTCTCCCTTTGATATGGCTGTGGTTGGGACCACTGTAGGATTAGAGCATCTTCTTGGAACAAGGCTTGACTGCTGTTGAATATCCACTCCTGCCTTCTTATCCAGAGAGAGATGAACAGGGAATAAGGCAGCCTCGAAGCGATATCTGAAGCAGTGAGCTAGATCCAACAGCAACCCCAACCTGTGCAGGGCTCAGGTTTCACTGCACATGCATCAATCAGAGTAGGAACTCCTCATTAGTGGTGTATCTGCCCCAGGGTTATTGCATTAGGAGCAGAAGTTTATTTCCCATAGGATTATGTTCTCCTAAACCCACCTAGAAATAGATTATAGGCTCAATCATTTTATCTTGCTTATGAAGATAACATTTAATTAATTAATATTGGGACTTAAAACATTTTTGTGGTTTGGTTTTACTCAAACAAGCATCACCTAAACAAGTAGAGTATTCAGATGATTTTTAACGGTCTGCAGAGAAAGAAAAAAAGAAGTATGGGGTGAGGAAATACAGAGAGCAAGGGGCTTGGCCTCACTCATAAAGTAACTTCGGAGCAGAGGTATAGAAGGAAGAGAAGAGCCATGAGGATATGTGTAAGTGAAAAGACCTGAGGCACTGAATGGCTTGAAAGTTTGAGAAGAAGCAGAGACCAGTGTGGCTGGAGATGAGTAAGGAGTGAGGGGAAATAAATGCAGACAGGTATAGAGAGAGAGAAAGAGAGAGGGAGAGAGCGCATGACATCCTATATAGGACTTTATTGACCTTCCTGAGGGCTTTGTCTCTTACTCTGAATGAGAAGTCTTTTGACAGTTTTGAGCAAAAAAGTGACAGAAACAGGTATTAATATTCTTTAAAGGCCAATGCAGTTGCTGTGGTAAAAATAGATTAGAGGGGTGCTGTGGTAGGCCGAATTGCAAAGATGTCCCCTAAGATTTCCATCCTTTGGTTATTCAGTCAAACACGAATGTAGGTCCTCCTGGAATTAAAGTTATCAATTAGCTGACTTTAAAATAGGGGAACTATCCTGGATTATCTGGATGGGACTGATCTAATCACTTGGGCCCTTGAAGATGGAAAAATTTCTATGTCTGGAAGGAGAAAAAGAGAGGCAGAATAAGAGAAAGGCAGGTGAGAGATGAGGCAAAGGGAAGGTCAGGGAGATTTGAGAGAAAAAAGGGCCGATGAGCTGAGGAGTGCAGATGATCTTTAGAAGCTCAGAACAACCCCCAGCAAATAGCCAACAAGAAATCGGGAACCTCAATCTTATATTCAGGTGGAGCTGAATTCTGCCAACAACTTGAATAAACTTGGAAATAGATTGATCCCCAACCCTCCAGAAGGAAACACAGCCCTGTCTTGACTCTTAACTTTGTGAGATCCAGAGCAGAAAGCCAGCCAGGCCTGTTGGACTGCTATGGAATTTTGAGATAATAATTAGTGCTATTTTAAGTTTCTGTGTTTGTGATCATTTGTTACAGTGGCAACAGAAAACAAATACAGGATTAAGGGCATTAATTAAGAAATTATTGCAAAATTCTAACAAAAGATGGTGGCATGGACAAGATTATGCTATGTAAATGATAAGTGATCAGATTTCATATATATTTTGAAGGTAGACCCTGAAAAATTTACTGTGATATATGATTGGGTGGTACAAAGGGTGACTCCAAGACTTTTGGTCTGAGAAATTGAAAAAACAGTTTTCTATTTATTGAGATAAAGTCAACTGGGAAAGAAATAGTTTGCAAAGATGAATTTAGAAAGTTAGAAATTATAGAGTATTCCAAGTCATGTTAAAAATTTTGAACTTTATATTAAAAGTAAAAGAAAATTGCTGAATACTTTTAAGTAGTTAAGGGTTAGAATCAGATTGGCATTTTAAAAAGATCACCACATGTTCTCACTCACAAATGGGAGTTGAACAATGAGAACACATGGACACAGGGAGGGGAACATCACACACTGGGGCCTGTCACGTGGAGGAGGGGTAGGGGAGGGATAGCATTAGGAGAAATACCTAATGTAAATGACGGGTTGATGGGTGTAGCTGACTACCATGGCACATATATACCTATGTAACAAACCTGCATGTGCTGCACATGTATCCCAGAACTTAAAGTATAACTTAAAAAAAACAAAAGAGAGAAAAAAAGATTACTCAGGAACCCTTACAGTGTGAAACTGATGTACTGTGAAACTGATGTACTTCTTACTAATGTAAGAAGGTAACTGGAAAATTTTTTTCCACATCTCGAAATAGCAGCAAAGCGAGGATTTTCCAAAGTGGTACCAAGTAGAGTTTCCTAGCTCATAAGAATAAAATTTCTCAAACATGAGTAATAAAATAACAGACAATTTCAAAGGAAAAACATCTCCTTAGATTTCCAGGATTTACTTAAACTGTTTTAATTATAGTTACTTAAATATGTAGCAACACTAGGCATGAACAAAGTATAATTATTTTCCTTATACCACTAGAAAACCAAATCGTTTACAAAGTTAAGCATTAGGAATACTATAAATTAAATTTAGAACATTAATAAACTATTATGGAAGATGTTTTATGGAAACAAAATTGTCAAAGCTTGATTTAGTAGTTAAAAGATGCAGTCCATACAAATGCTTGTTCACAATGTATTGTACAAAATAATGTTACTAACATCAAAGCTTTGCCTGCTAGCTCAAGGTAATTACATATGTTAATCAAAATTTTGCCAATGAGAAATCTTTAAAGGGTATTTTTAATGAGGCACAATTTGATAATTCTATAAAGTTTACTCACTGGTATCAAGATGATATAGCATTGCAACATTATAGATATCTTCATTAACATGGGATTTAATAGTTCTTTTGGACAGTCTTCATCATATATTTACTTCTCCACTTACTACCAATGAATTATTGCAAATTGACACATATAAAGGTGGAATTTGTTTAATACAACATAGTCCACTTTATTTGATAATTAGCATGCCTGTATGCAAAGAAGGCAAAGGCAATAAAATAAAATGAAAAGGATTATAGGAAGAAACAAAATTGAAATTACTTGCAAATATTATTTTTACATGAAAACTCAAAACGTTTCTTTAGATAAATTAGGAGAGTTAGCAAGAGAGTTTGGCAACAAAATTAAATAAATATCAGTATGCATTTCACATGCCAGCAGTAGTTGAAAAATAAAATTAAAGAGATTGTTTAAAGTAGCATAAAATAAGTACCTAATAATAAATATAACAGGCAATATGCAATACCTTTCTGGAGAAGCATAAAGCTTTTCTGAACAAAAAGACAGTCTAATTACACGGAAAGCTAGACCATGTTCATTGATTAGAAAATGCAATATTTTAAAAAGGTCAATTTCCCCTCTGTTGATTTAATAAAATAGTAATTGTATCCCAACAAGTTTTTTTCTCTGAAAACTGACACTTTTGTTTATTTTGTGTATTCAAAGAACCCAAAAATAACCAAGACACTTTTGAAGAAAAAACAGGTGAAAATGACACACCAATTACACATGCTTTGTATAAGGGATTATCAAGCTAAAGTTATTAAGACTATAAGGTGTTGGGCAGGCATAGAAAATTAGACTAATAGAACAAATTAGACTCCCAAAACAGACCCATCAATATATGGGCCATTGAAACAAGATGGGGTGAGGTCATTCAATGGGGAAAAAATATTTTTTAAAAAATAAATTATTCTCAAAAATTGGTTATCCTTTTAGAGAAAAGTAAAGTTGTATGTCTTTCTCAGGCCATATAAAAATAATCATAGTTGAATTTAAAATCTAAATGAAAAAGCCAAAATTATTAAACTTTAAGAAGATAATAAAAGAGTATATCATTATGACCTCAGGGTAGGAAAGAATTTTGTAAATATGATACAAAGAACATAAGCCATAAAAGAGATCAATTGAATTATATTAAAGTTAAGAACTATTGCTCATCAAAAGATACCACAAAGAGAGTGAAATGACAGTCTGCAAACGGGAAGAGAATATTGATAACACATCAATAAGATGGGAGAAACTAGTGCTTCATAATATGGGAAGGACCTAGATAATAGGGAAGGTAAAGTCAAGGGCTGGGGACAGGACATTGTGACAATCAGTAGATTGAGGTCTTTTGGGGAGAAGGAAAAGACATCTGAGCATTCAAGTAGGCACTTTTCTTTGATAACTATGGAAACACTTGTCTATTAGCAGAAAGGATGAAAAAGAAGGGTACAGATACAGGATTAGTTGTAGACTTGCTGGTGCTAAGATGGAGGAGCTTGTGAGTAATTGTTTCCATTTTCTTTTTTAAATTTTACTTTAAGTTCTGGGATACATATGCAGAATGTGCAGATTTGTTACATAGGTTTACCTGTGCCATGGTGGTTTGCTTCGCCTATTGACCCATCCTCTAAGTCCCCTCCCCTCAGCCCCCAACACCCAACAGCCCTGGTGGGTGTTGTTCCCCTCCCTGTGTCCATGTGTTCTCATCGTTCAACTTCCACTTATGAGTAAGAATATGCGGTGATTAATTTTCTGTTCCTGTGTAGGTTTGCTGAGGACAATGGCTTCTAGCTTCATCCATGTCCTCTCTTATTTCCTTGAGCAGTGGTTTGTAGTTCTTTTTTTTTTTTTGAGACGGAGTTTCGCTCTTGTTACCCAGGCTGGAGTGCAATGGCGCGATCTCGGCTCACCGCAACCTCCGCCTCCTGGGTTCAGGCAATTCTCCTGCCTCAGCCTCCTGAGTAGCTGGGATTACAGGCATGTGCCACCATGCCCAGCTAATTTTTTGTAGTTTTAGTAGAGACGGGGTTTCACCGTGTTGACCAGGATGGTCTCGATCTCTTGACCTCATGATCCACCCGCCTCGGCCTCCCAAGGTTTGTAGTTCTTGACGAGGTTCTTCACATCTCTTGTTAGCTGTACTCCTAAGTATTTTATTCTCTTTGCAGCAATTGTGAACAGGAGTTTCTTCATGATTTAGCTTTCTGCTTGTCTATTGTTGGTGTAAAGGAATGCTTGTGATTTTTGCACATTGATTTTGTATCCTGAGATTTTGCCAAGTTGCTTATCAGTTTAAGGAGCTTTTGGGCTGAGGTGATGTGGTTTTCTAAATATAAAATCATGATCTCATTCCTTTTTATGACTTCAGAGTATTCCATGGTGGATATGTACCACATTTTCTTTATCCAGTCTATCAGTGATGGGGATTTGGCTTGGTTTCATGACTTTGCTATTGTAAATAGTGCCGCAATAAACATACATGTGCGTGTGTCTTTTTATATTCCACAGGGTATATACCCAGTAATGAGACTGCTAGGTCAAATGGTATTTCTGGTTCTAGATCCTTGAGGATTCGTCACACTGTCTTCCACAATGGTTGAACCAATTTACATTCCCACAAACAGTGTAAAAGTGTTCCTATTTCTCCACAGCCTCAACAGCATCCATTGTTTCTTGACTTTTTAATGATCGCCATTCTGACTGGCGTGAGATGGTATTTCATTGTAGTTTTGATTTGCATTTCTCTAATGGTCAGTGATGTAGAGATTTTTTTCATATGTTTGTTGGCTGCATACATGATATGCAGTTGATAAGTGTCTGTTCATATCCTTTGCCCACTTTTCAATGGGATTGGTTTTTTTTCTTGTAAATTTGTTATGTTCCTTGTAAATTCTGGATATTTAGACCTTTGTCAGATGGTTAGATTGCAAACATTTTCTCCCATTTGCTAGGTTGCTTGTTCACTCTGATAATAGTTTCTTTCACTGTGTAGAAGCTCTTTAGTTTCATTAGATCTCTTTTGTCAATTTTGGCTTTTGTTGCAGTTGCTTTGGCGTTTTCTTACTTTTTTTTTTCTTTTTCTTTTTAATTATTGTATTTTAAGTTCTGGGATAGATGTGCAGATTGTCCAGAATTGTTACATAGGTATACACGTGCCATGGTGGTTTGCTGCCTCCATCACCCTGTCATCTACATTAGGTGCTTCTCCTAATGTTATCCCTCCCCAATCCCCCCCCCCCCGGCTATCCCTCCCCTAGCTCCTCCAACTCCCAAGAGGCCCTGCTATGTGATGTTCCCCTCCCTGTGTCCATGTGTTATCATTGTTCAACACCCGCCTACAAGTGAGAACATGCAGTGTTTGATTTTCTGTTCTTGTGTCAGTTTGCTGAGAATGATGGTTTCCAGCTTCATCCATGTCCCTGCAAAGAACATGAACTCATCCTTTTGTATGGCTGCATAGTATTCTATGGCATATATGTGCCACATTTTCCTTGTCTAGTCTATCATTGATGGGCATTTGGATTGGTTCAAAGTCTTTGCTATTGTAAACAGTGCCGCAATGAACGTATGTGTGCATGTGTCTTTACAATAGAATGATTTGTAATCCTTTAGGTATGTACCCAGTAATGGGATTGCTGGGTCAAATGGAATTTCTATTTCTAGATCCTTGAGGAATAGCCAAACTGTCTTCCACAATGGTTGAACAAATTTACACTCCCACCAACAGTGTAAAAGCATTCCTTTTCTCCACACCCTCTCCAGCATCTGTTGTCTCCAGATTTTTTAGTGATCACCATTCTAACTGGTGTGAGATGGTATCTCAGTGTGGTTTTGATTTTCATTTCTCTAATGACCAATGATGATGAGCTTTTTAAAATATGTTTGTTGGCTTCATAAATGTCTTCTTTTGGAAAGTGTCTGTTTATATTCTTCAGCCACTTTTTGATGGGTTGTTTGTTTTTCTCTTGTAAATTTGTTTAAGTTCTTTGCAGATTCTGGATATTAGCCCTTTGTCAGATGGGTGGATTACAAAAATTTTTTCCCATTCTGTTGGTTGGCAGTTCACTGTAATGATAGTTTCTTTTTCTGTGCAGAAGCTCTTAAGTTTATTAGATCCCATTTGTCTATTTTGGCTTTTGTTGCCAATGCTTTTGGTGTTTTCATCATGAAGTCCTTGCCTATGCCTATGTCCTGAATAGTATGCCCTAGGTTTTATTCTAGGGTTTTTATGGTGTTAGGTTTTATGTTTAAATCTTTAATCTATCTGGGGTTAATTTTTATATAAGGTGTAAGGAAGGGATCCAGTTTCAGCTTTCTGTATATGGCTAGCCAGTTTTCCCAACACCATTTATTAAACAGGAAATCCTTTCCCCATTGCTTGTTTCACCAGTTTGTCAAAGATCAGATGGTTGTAGGTGTGTGTCATTACTTCCGAGGCCTCTGTTCTGTTCCATTGGTCTTTATCTCTGTTTTGGTACCAGTACAATGCAGTTTTGATTACTGTAACCTTGTAGTATAATTTGATGTCAGGTAGTGTGATGCCTCCACTGTTTTTTTTGCTTAGGATTGTCTTGGCTATGTGGGGTCTTTTTTGGTTCCATATGAAGTTTAAGGTCATGTTTTCCATTTCTGTGAAGAAGGTCAATGGTAGTTTGATGGGGATAGCACTGAATCTATAAATTACTTTGGGCAGTATGGCCATTTTCATGATGTTGATTCTTCCTAACCATGAGCATAGAATGTTTTTCCATCTGTTTGTGTCCTCTCTTATTTCCTTGAGCAGTGGTTTGTAGTTCTCCTTGAAGAGATCCTTCACGCCCCTTGTTAGATGTATTCCTAGGTATTTTATTCTCTTTGTAGCAATTGTGAATGGGAGTTCCCTCATGATTTGGCTCTCTCTAAGTCTGTTATTGGTGTATAGGAATGCTTGTGATTTTTCAACATTGATTTTGTATCCTGAGACTTTGCTGAAGTTGCTTATCAGTTTAAGGAGATTTGGCGCTGAGACGATGGGGTCTTCTAAATATACAATCATGTCATCTGCAAATAGAGACAATTTGACTTCATCTTTTCCTAGTTGAATACTGTTTATTTCTTTTTCTTGCCTGATTGCTCTGGCCAGAACTTCCAACACTTTGTTGAATATGAGTGGTCAGAGAGGGCACCCTTGTCTTGTGCCAATTTTCAAAGGGAATGCTTTCAGTTTTTGCCCATTCAGTATGATATTGGCTGTTAGTTTGTCATGAATAGCTCTTATTACTTTGAGATAAATTCCATGGATACCTAGTTTATTGAGAGTTTTTAGCATAAAGGGCTGTTGAATTTTGTTAAAGGCCTTCACTGCATCTATTGAGATAATCACATGGTTTTTGAGTTTGGTTCTGTTTATGTGATGGATTACATTTATAGATTTGCATATGTTGAACCAGTTTTGCATCCCAGGGATGAAGTCGACTTGATCGTGATGGATAACCTTTTTGATGTGCTGTTGCATTAGGTTTGCTAGTCTATTATTGAAGATTTTCACATCAATGTTCATCATGGATATTGGCCTGAAATTTTCTTGTTTAGTTGCATCTCTGCCAGATTTTGGTATCAAGATGATGTTCATCTCAAAAAGTGAGTTAGGTAGGATTCCCTCTTTTTGTATTCTTTGAAATAGTTTTAGAAGGATTGGTACCAGCTCCTCTTTGTACCTCTGGTAGAATTTGGCTGTGAACCCGTCGGGTCCTGGAGATTTTTTGGTTGGTATGCTATTAATTGCTGCCTCAATTTTAGACCTTCTTATTGGTCTATTCAGGGATTCAGCTTCTTCCTGGCTTAGTCTTGGGAGGGTGTAAGTGTCCAGGAATTTATCATTTCTTCTAGATTTACTGGTTTATGTGCATAGAGATATTTTAGCAATCTCTGATGGTAGTTTGTATTTCTGTGGAATTGGTGGTGATATCCCTTTTATCATTTTTATTGCATCTATTTGATTCTTCTCTGTTTTCTTTTTTATTAGTTTGGCTAGTGGTCTAGTCTCTAAAGGGAAATTTGTAGCACTAAATGCCCACATGAAAAGCAAGGAAAGATCTAAAATTGACACCCTAATGTCATAATTAAAAGAACTAGAGCAGCAAGATCAAACAAATTCAAAAGCTAGCAGAAGACAAGAAATAACTAAGATCAGAGCAGAACTGAAGGAGATAAAGATACAACCCTTGAAAAAATGAATGAATCCAGTAGCTGGTGTTTTGAAAAGATCAGCTTTTGGCATTTTTGTCATGAAATCTTTGCCCATTCCTATGTCCTGAATGGTATTGCCTAGGTTTTCTTCTAGGGTTTTTATGGTTTTGGGTTTTACATTTCAGTCTTTAATCCATCTTCAGTTAATTTTTGTGTAAGGAAGGGGTCCAGTTTCAGTTTTCTGCATATGGCTAGCCAGTTTTCCCAGAACCATTTATTGAATAGGAGATCTTTTCCCCATTGCCATTTTTTGTCAGATTTGTTGAATCCAGATGGTTGTAAATGTATGGTATTATTTCTGAGGTCTCTGTTCTGTTTCTTTGGTCTATATGTCTGTTTTGGTATCAGTTTCATACTGTTTTGGTTACTATACCCTTCTAGTATAGTTTGAAGTTGGGTAGCGTGATGCCTTCAGGTTTGTTCTTTTTGCTTAAGATTGTCTTGGCTATGTTGGGTCTTCTGTGATTCTATATGAAATTTAAAGTCATTTTTTTCTAATTCTTTGAAGAATTACAATGGTAGCTTGATGGGAACAGCATGAATATATAAATTTCTTTGGGCAGGATGGCCATGTTCACAATATTGATTCTTAACCATGGAATGGAATGTTTTTCCATTTGTTTGTGTCCTCTCTTATTTCCTCGAGCAGTGGTTTGTATTTCCCCTTAAAGAGGTTCTTCACATCCTTTGCTAGCTGTATTCCTAAGTATTTTATTATCTTTGTAGCAATTGTGAATGGAAGTTTATTTATAATTTTGCTCTCTGCTTGTCTATTGTTGGCATAAAGGAATGCTTGTGATTTTTGCGCATTGATTTTGTATCCTGAGATTTTGCTGAAGTTGCTCCAGTTTAAGGAGTTTTTGGGCTGAGATGATGTGGTTTTCTAAATGTAAAACCATGTTGTCTGCAAGCAGAGACAATTTGACGTCCTCTCTTCCTATTTGAATACACTTTATTTCTTTCTCTTGCCTGATTGACCTGGCCAGATCTTCTAATACTATGTTCAATAGGAGTGGTGAGAGAGGGCATCCTTGTCTTGTACTGGTTTTCAAGGGGAATGCTTCCTGCTTTTACCCATTCAATATAATATTGGCTGTGGGTTTGTCATAAATAGCTCTTATTATCTTGAGGTATGTTTCATCAATACTTAGTTTCTTGACAGTTTTTAAAAAGAAGGTATTTTGAATTTTATCAAAGGTATTTTCTGCATCTATTGAGAAAATCATGTTGTTTTGGCCTTTGGTTCTACTTACGTGATGGATTATGTTTATTGATTTGCATATGTTGAACCAGCCTTGCATCGCAGGGATGAAGCCAACTTGATCATGGTGGATAAGTTTCTCGATATGCTGCTGGATTCAGTTTGCCAGTATTTCATTGAGGATTTTCACATCGAAGTTTGTTAGGGATATTGGCCTTAAGTATTTTTTTTTTTTTTGTGATTGTTTTATTTTGTGGTGTTGTTGTTGTTGTGTCTCTGCCCAGTTTTGTTATCAGGATGATGCTGCCTTCATTAAAAGAGTTACAGAGGTGTCCTTCCTTTTCAATTGCTTGGAATAATTTCAGGAGAAATGGTACCAGTTTCTCTTTGTACTTTGATTTGGCTGTGAATCTGTCTGGTCCTATGCATTTTTTCTTTGGTAGGCTACTAATTACTGCCTCAATTTCAGAACTTGTTATTGGTCTATTCAGGGATTCGGCTTCTTTGTGGTTTAGTCTTTGGGGGTTGAATGTGTCCAGGAATGTATTCATTTCTTCTAGATTTTCTATTTATTTGCATAGAGCTATTTCTAGTATTCCTTGACGGTAGTTTTTGTTTCTGTGGGGTCAGTGGTGATATACCCTTTATCATTTTTTATTTTGTCTATTTGATTTTTGTGTCTCTCTGTTTTCTTCTTTGTTATTTTAGCTAGCTGTCTATCTATTTTGTTAATTTTTTCAAAAAACCAGCTCCTGGATTCATTAATTTTTTTTGGTGGGGGAGGTTTCATGTCTCTATCTCCTTCAATTCTGCCCTGATCTTAGTTATTTTTTGTCTTCTGCTAGCTTTTGGATTAATTTGCTCTTGCTTCACTAGCTCTTTTTTTTTCCCATTTATTTATTTTATTGTATTTTAGGTTTTGGGGTACATGTGAAGAACATGCAAAATTGTTGCATAGGAACACACCTGGCAGTGTGATTTGCTGCCTTCCTCCCCATCACCTACATCTGGCATTTCTCCCCCTGCTATCCCCCCCAGCTCCCCACCCCCCACCGTCCCTCCCCTATTTCCCCCCAACTGACCCCAGTGTGTAGTGCTCCCCTCCCTTTGTCCATGTGCTCTCATTGTTCAACACCCGCCTATGAGTGAGAACATGCGGTGTTTGATCTTCTGCTCCTCTGTCAGTTTGCTGAGAATGATGGTTTCCAGGTTCATCCATGTCCCCACAAAGGACCCAAACTCATCGTTTTTGATGGCTGCATAATATTCACTAGCTCTTTTAATTGTGATGTTAAGGCGTCGATTTGAGATCTCTCTATCTTTCTGATGTGGGCATTCAGTGCTATAAATTTCCCTCCTAGAACTGCTTTAGCTGTGTCTCAGAGATTCTGGTACATTGTCTCTCTGTTTTCATTGGTCTCAAATAACTTCTTGATTTCTGCCTTAATTTCATTATTTTACCCAGGAGTCATTCAGGAGCAGATTGTTCAATTTCTGTGTAATTGTGTGGTTTTTAGTGAGTTTCTTAATTCGGAGTTCTAATTTGATTGTACTATGGTTTAAGAGACTGCTTATTATGATTTCATTTCTTTTGCATTTGCTGAGGAGTGGTTTAATTCAATTATGTGGTTGATCTTAGAATAAGTGTCATGTGACACTGAGAAGAATGCATATTCTGTTGATTTGGAGTGGTAAGATTTGTAGCTGTGTCTTTGAAATAAGCTCATTAATTACAGTGGGAGCCTGGCGTGCCTTCACTAGTAGTGTCAGCTACAGTGGCCGTGGTGGTATTGGAAAAAATGCACAGTAAGCATGAGGATTGTAGTCTCTCAGTGGACTGGAGAGTAGGGTCTCCAGGTGGTGAGGTTTACTCTTTCATGAGTCATTTTTTGTTACATATACATTAATAGTTCTCCATATACAAGCTGATAACTATTATTCTTTCCTCCTTCCCCAAGGCAAAAGATACTTAACTTTTATTTTTTAAATTGCTTATATATTTTAAAAGTTTTTATAGATTTAGAGGGGACAAGTGCAGATTTCTTACATGCATATATTGTGCCGTGGTGAAGTCGGGGCTTTTTGTGTCACCATCACTTGAATAGTGAAGAAACTTAACTTTTAAACTATCTCATTTAAATACTCGAAATTAAGTCATTTAACTTGCATATAAATGTTTAAAAGTATAAGTAAATAAATTACTTACTCTGAATATTAAAACTTTGTTAGTTGTGTTATGTTTTGGGGCATTCACTGGGTGCTGTGATGATTCCAGATACTAAGGCAGTATCCATATAAAAGAATTATACTGTATGTTAAAAGGCACAAAACATAATGGAAAGGTTTATGGATATGGCTGGAAAAGTGTAGTAGCCTTATTATGTGTATCAGCAAGGTTCTTAGTTGTAAGCAATAAGGCAAATGTTAGCTGATTTGGGCAGAAAACATGTTTAAGAAAAGAAGCATGAGCAGCTGAGGGGCCCACAGGAAGGACAAAGGCAGAGCCACCATGCACTGACACAGCCCTGCACCTGCCAGGGGCACCTTTTCCTTTTTCACATGAAGGCTCTTGACAGATGAGCTGTGGCATTGGGTGGAAAATCCAGTATAGAGTTATAGAATGTAGAAGCTTCCCCAAACTGCTTGTATGGGGAAGCTGTGCAGTGCTCACACCACTGGCATTCCCACCACTACTGCCAGAGAGTGCATCCTCCCGTGTTGCCAGAGAGTGCATCCTCCATGTCTCTGTGGCTCTGGGGTGGAGTGTGTTGTGCTTAACTGCAAAGGAGGTGGAGAAAGCAAGTTCCCAACATTTTCAGCTTTAATAGTGAGCAGAGCCTGAGTCTCCCACTGAGACTTATGAGGTAAGGGATTCCCCAAACACCAAAAAGGGAGTCAGATGCTGAACAGCTAAGAAATGCCACATTTATTTGTTGTTCTTTCCTATCCTTTTTTGTTATTGTTGTTGTTTTACCTTTATTTTGCCTTTATGCTGGCATTCTGAAACATAGACAAATGAGCTGGTGCCTAAATGCAATGGAAGACTACAGGAAACCAGCACAAAGCTAAAAAAGGACCAACCCATGGATAAGTGAGGACCTTATATTTTTGCAATAATTGTATTGTCCTTCAGACTACTGATATTTGTACCATTCACATGGATGACTGTGTGACACGAAGAGATGTGATTGTCGAGGTGTTAGTTTTCAATAAAAGCACCAGATATGATTAAGCTTAACTCAGTTTTTTATTTATTAAAATTTGGCCTTGCTATATTATTACTGTTTTCATTATCTATATCTATAATGTATAATGAATAGATGTAGCAGTTTTCATCCTTGTAACTGTTGTCTTTTGATTTCTCGCTTTGTCTTGTCTTTTGCCTCCTTTTTTTCATCCTTTTTTCCCTGCTACCGTAGCAACATGTATCTCCACCATCAGCCATCTGACCTTGATCCTGGTTAAATTTAATTTAATTCAGTAAGTATTTGTTATTTGCCTAATATGTACAACACATCACCAATGTTCTTAAAAATTCAGCAAAAAGTTCTCTATTTGTCTCACTTCTCATAGCTTATAACATATCAAACTGCACCAGTAGATAGTTGATAGAAACGGTGAGATAAATGGAACGATTTAGGCAAGATACACACAAAACAAATGAATCAAAGTTATCCATCAAACGTCAGTTCCACAATATTCTTTGTCACAACTTCTTTGTTATTGTTGCTGTTACTCTTTTATATCTAAAACAACCTTATTTTAGCATACAATTAATATCAAACTTTAAATGCCTCTAGACATTCACTACATAGAAGATAAAACCAATGATGTATAAATAAAAGAAAGCATATTTCATATAAGAAAAAATGTTTAAAATCCCACTTATTTTTAATTCTTTTTTCTAATATTCAACAAATATCATAAAATAGTGAGTGATTTTAAGAAACATGGATATGTGATTAATAAAGAAAGTTCTGAAGCACTTACAATTTATAGGAATTTAATTAAGATGTAATTGTTTAAATATGTTGTTTACAATTAGAGTCAACTCATTGGTAATATTATTCTTTCAATTCTTAACCAGGACGCTAGTGCCTCTGCCCTAGGAGGGCAATCATTCAGTGCTTGCCAAAGCCCAGCAGAATAGGGCTGAATGGCCCCTATGAAGAGCATGTTAAAATCTCATTAAGACTCTAATAAGAATGCAATTGTTGGTTTTAATCTAAATATTGTCTTGTCACTTAACAGTTCTATGGACATGAATTAGCTATTACTAGTAAATTTATGATGAGTCGAAGATATTTCTGCAAATGACAATTGGTGGTAGTGGTGGTATTATGATAAAGACAGGGCTGACTAACACATGCTGGAAGAAAAAGACTCTGCTCTTCAAAAACAAATAGGTGACCTAAAATATCAAGTTCTGGGATTTGAACTTGGAGACATTCATGCAAAGTATGCACAGCTGTGCTCTGCTTTTATATATTCTTGGTCTGACTGGTGCCCCCCTTTCCTACAGCTGCTTTTACTAGTCTCATCATTTCTTTCAAGCCCCTACTCAATTTCATTGCTTTTCTGAACAAATGACCTTGCCTCCTATCTTTCAGTGAAAACAGAAGCTTTCAGGGTAGAACTCTTCCAATGTCCCAACGTCTGTACTGACGCAAACAGGTGTGTAATTATTTGCTTAATGTCTTTTCGTCTCTTCTGCTCCAGGAGATGAGGAATGGAACCTGGTCACCAGTGTCCCCAGGACCCAGTACAAGGTCTACTAGGGGTTCATTAGGTATCTATTATCTAAATGAATGAACATCCTTCCTTCCTTGATTTGTTAAAACAAGAGCTTTATTTTGAATATAATATATGATCGTGGTAAAAAGCCAAAATAGTACCAACTTACATGGAAGGAAATGTTAAAGTTTCCCTCCCTGGTAAATTCCACTGGCTCCCTTCCTCACCTCTTTATTTACCACCTTCAGAAGCTAACCTTTCCCTCCACCTGAGATTTCACCTTTTTGTTGTGATCTTCTCTAGGAAACACTTTATTTGTGTAGAAAGCCAGGGAGTAGGGCTTGGCAGGGCACTTACACAGAGTGGCAAACAGTTGCAACAGCTGAGGTTACCCTCAGGCAGCAGTATGGCCAAGAAGAACAGTGGCTGGGTGCCAAAGAAGCTAACTCAGTCATTAGGTCTTAAGGGTGAGTTCAGGCTAAAGAAAATAATAGGCAAAGCAAAAGGTCAGAGGAATGCAGGAGTAGGTCAAGAATGTAAATTCAAGGCAAGACTAAGTGAAAAGGTTCAGGACCACATGGGCCCATGGGAAAAGGATATGAAAAAGGCATTTAAAATTTTTATTTTGGAGGATATCACTGTGGGGTGCACCAGTGGTTTAATGGAGGCTGGGTTGATGCTGACTGATTCTCAGGTTCAACCCTATTAATTATTCCCTCTCTCTCCAATATATTGAACATCTCCCTTTTCTCTAATTGTCTTTCTCAGACCACAAATATGTTGTCTTTTAACCTAAAAACAAAAGAAAAAAGAAACAAAAACCTCTCTGTCAACCTGGTCTTACCTTCCAACTACCTCACCCAGTATCTCTTATGCCAATTCTAGACACATTTCAAAAAATCATGTAAACTCGTGGCTGGGCACAGTGACTTATGGCTGTAATCACAGTACGTTGGGAGGCTGAGACAGGAGGATAGCTTGAGGCCAGGAGCTCGATACCAGCCTGGGCAACAAAACAAGACCTCATCTCTACAAAAAATTAAAAATAGTTAGACATGGTGAGTGCCTGGGACTACAAGTCCCTATACTTGGGAGGCTAAGGTGGGAGGATCATTTGAGCTTAGGAGTTTAAGGTTGGTGTGAGCTATGATGGTGCCACTGTACTCCAGCCTGGGCAACAGAGTAAGACACTCAAAGAAGAAAGAAGGAAAGAAGGAAGGAAGGAAAGAAAGAATGAATGAAAGAAAGGGAGAGAGAGAGAAAAAGAAAGAAAGAAAAAGAAAAGAAAGAAAAAGGGAGGAAGGAAGGAAGGGAGAGAAGGAGGGAGGAAAAGAAATGTAGATAAGCTCACTGTCTGCATTTCTCATCTTTTCACTATCCATCTTAATTGATTCTATCTTGTACCTTAGTTTATTGAAAACTGGTTTTGCCAAAGTTGCCAATGATCTTCTTATTTCTGTCATTAGGTTTGGATGACATGCTTCATTTCTATCTGAACTTACTCTGTGAAGGTCTGATGCTGTTGCCTACTTCCTCCTCATTTTTCCTTTCTGACGTGACCCTCTGCTGGTTCTGTAAATAATCTCTAGTTTATTCTTTCATTTTTTGTGTGAGGCTGTATTTCTCCATTCATTTATATATCTTTTCTATGGACATCCAGGTAACATGGTATGGTAGAGAACTGGTTGTATGTGTCTTCCCATTTGCTAGCATTTGCAGTGGTCAACCTGCCAATGCACCTGGCACTGAAACACCTTCTGTGGATGACTGTCTAGGATTTTTTCCGAGCCCATCCCAACAGCATACTTTCAATTATTCAGTCCTTCCTTTTTTGTACAAGAAAGCACCTTTGTTAGCCATTTCATAACATTATTACTATGATTACAATTTATGGAGCACTTGCGATTTGCCAAGGATTCCACTGGGTGCTTCACTTTCATTTATCTATTTGTTTATTCAATTATTTCTTTAGTCTGTAAACATTTACTGACATATATGGCACAGGCACTGTGTGTATATAATTTCTACTTGTTAGAAGTAACTTAGAAGTGGCGTATTGTTATTTTACAGATGATGAAGCCGAGGCTGGGAGTTGTCCAACTTGCCTCCAGCTCTAAGAGGCTGCACTCAAGAGGCAGACTCAGAATTTGAATTCATAACTCTGTATGCCAGGCACTTCCCTACCCTTTATCTCATTATACCAGTGAGAACGTTAGCCTATAGCCTGATGTCACTTTTGAAACACAGGAGGGGAAGATCTATAGCAATGAGAACTCAAAATTCCATAATTCTGTTATTCGTATCATCACGTTTCCACAAGATCCAGACAAAGGTTGCTTATAAATTAAGTAGCTTGAGAATCACTTATTTATTCATGTTTTCATGGGACTTACAGTATAGTGGTAGGAGCTGGGGGCATATTTTTGCATCTGAAGAAAGTCCTGGGGAAGAAAAGAGTACAATTAAATAAGAGCTAGTAACAAAGAACTGTGACCAAGATTGGTGGGGGCTGAGGAGGGTTAAGGAAGCTTCCCTAAAGAAGTGAGTTGAGATAGGAGGGATGAATAGAAGTTACCTTATAAATGGTGGAAGGAGGACACTTCAAGGTGAAGGAACAGCATGTGCAAGGGATCTGGAGGGAGCAGACATGATGCTTTCAAAACCTACAAAGCTAGGGCACCAGTGAGACATAATAAAAGAAGCCAAGAGAGGAAGGCTGGGCCAGATCATGCACACTATGCATCATTCTGTTTATCTTAAGAATAATGATCCAGCAGGATAGGGGTCATATCATCAGATTGGTGTTTTGAAAAGTTCACTGTGGCTATGATGCAGACAGTCTATTGGAGGGGCCCAGGAAAGATGCATGCAGGATTGTTAGGAAGCTATTGCCAAAGGTAGAATAAGAGATAATGATGGTTTGGACTAGTGGGGTGGTCACAGAGGAAGAGATAAATGAATGAATCTGATACATATTGAGGAGGTACAATCAGGAGAACTTGCTGACAGATTAAATAAGAAGTAGATGGAAAAGAAGGTATTAAGGTTAAATCCCGGAAGTCTGAAATGCCTAATTTGGCAAATGATGGTGCCATTTGCTGAGAGGAAAGCAACGATTGGGAAAATCATGGTTTTGGTGGGTCATGTAGGTTAAATTGAAGAGTTTATGCCATAACAAGATAAATGCTGGATGTATAAGTCTGTAACTCCAAGGAGAGATCTGGGTTGAAGATATGAACTCAGGAGCTGTCATCAATGGAGTAGTAATTAAGCCATGGCCATGGATGAGATCAAGTCAGGAAGTAAAGTGAGAAGAAAAGATAAGAGGGCCTAGGATTCATCCATCCAGAATGTCTCGTGGGATTCATTTCCTAGCATTTTAAAAGGAAAACACTTTGAAGAAGTTTATGTGCTTTTTAAAATTTCTTTTAACCAAGTGTTAAAATTTTAATATCAACAAGATGGTTAAAAATATCTACACCTGTGTGGCTTGAAATGAATCAAATGTAAGGTTTTACTTACAAAAAAAATTCCAAAACATGCATTTATTTAAGAGTGAATCCATGGGTGTTTGTTCTAGGTCTCTGTACTTTTGTATAAATGAAATATTTTGTAATTAAACAACAGCAATAACAAAAATTCCAGGGAATAAAGCCTCAGCCAATAAAAACTCAGCCCAGAAAATTAAATATCAAAAGAAATTTAGGGAAGAATAAGGGATTAGAGACATTGCCAAGGAGCCTCTTGACCCCAATAGAAAAGAGTTTAGGTACAGCCTAGAAAGATGTACCCTGAAAGATTCTGCACATAACCCTTTAAGACAGAAATTTCTAACATTATGGGGACCATAATAAGTTAAAGTTTGGCTCTAATTATATTTCCGGGCAATTAGAAGCAAGAAGTTGGCCAATATTTTCTTTAGCTGTGCAGAAAAGTTGGTTTGGTTTAGTGAATGAATGTTACTCTTCTGGGCCTATATGCACAGGAATATTATTTCAAATGTGGAAGAAAACTATGTCTGAAACAAGAGTGGTGATCTACAAGTGACCTCTAATGAGAAGTGGCTTTGGTCGTATAACCAAATAATGACACTATGCTTCTATCCCCAATACTGTCTACTACTACCATCACTGTCATCCCTTCCTCTGCACTACCCACAAGAGATGATTTTAGGAGGGATCTTTTCTCTAAGAGCTTACTCAGGCTCTTGTATTAAAGGATATATTACTTAGTATTGGAGGTTTCTATACCTAACAAAAGCAAACTCTATTGTTTTAAGAAACTATTCTTGAGAAATGTGAGACAATTAGAAAAAAAGGGGGGCATAACTATAACTCCCAATGGTGGGGCTATTTCAAAAGAAACTCAGCATGGAGGGCTATACCTAGCCTAGATTGTCCTTCCAGGCTGAAGTTTTCCAAGCCCACCATTTTGTTGGAGTTACTCCCGTGGTGTTACTCTAGTAGTAAATAACTCAGACCTAGGAAAATAGTTAATAATGATTGGGTCCCATGGACTAGCTGGTGGGGGAAAGGGAAAGGTCCTTGGGGTGAAGCCAACCCCTGGGGTATTGAAGGGACAGATACACTGTCAAGGCTTGAAGAAGAAGGCCTCCCACAAGGCTCATGGATTTAAAGTAGAGAGTCTGAATTATTCATGACATGATGGCTATGAAAGGTTTAATTTCTTACTCTTTTATTTGGCACAGGAAAAGTATGTTTAACATATAGTTGTTTCTTCCTCATGTGCTCTAGTTTGTTTTTTTCTGCCAAACTTTCAGCAAAATGTGATTAAGTCATATAATTTTATGTAGTGACGTTTAGAGATGAACAAGGATAAGACAAAAATGGAAGTATTCATCCACCAGCTCAAGTGGTTTGAATAGTGTCCTCCAATAATCCACTTTAAGATGCAGTCTTACTTGGATGAAATGTCTTTGCAGACGTGAAGATAACAATCTCTCGATGAGATCGTCGTGGACTAGGGGGAGACCTAAATCCATTGACTACTAAATTCAGATAACATTTTTCACAGAAATAGGGAAAATTGATTGCAGACATCTGGTCTTCTGAACTGTGAGAGAACAAACTTCTATTGTTTAAGCCACCTAGTTTTTGAGATTTTTTAATGGCAGTCTAGCAAAACGATATACCTCCACAAAGACCCTTGCAAACGTGGCAGCATTTCTTTGAGAGTGACTGAAATACTTGTTTTAAGCTGTGAAGAAAAGCAAAGTAGACCATGGACTCTGGCCAAGAGCAATGTAGCAGAGTAGAGCATGCAGCTTGAAGGATCAGCAGTCAGGTGGACCACTTAGAAGCAGATGTAACTCAGCTCTTCCCCTTTCTTAAGAATGCTAGAAGGAGGGGGGATCCAAAGGGAGAGAAAAACTGATGCTTGGGTTCTGTCAAAATCTTCCTTCAGATTTCAGGAAAGTGTGCCTCATATTCTCCTTCTCTTCCTTTTTTCTTCTCATGACCTTCAGACTTCTATGCTTGGCAGAGCCTTATGTCTCACCTATGCCCATATTCATCTTGTTCTGAAGATTATAAATTATTTTGAATAAAACAAGCTTAAATTCTGGTTAATGTCATGTAGAATTTCTTGGGCATTTTCAAAGAATAAAGTCTCAAGTAAATTTTTTTTTTTTTACTGTATAAAAAACTACTTTACTGAGATATAATTCATATACCGTATAATTTACATAATTTAAAGTGTACAGTTCAGTTGTTTTTAGCTATCCCAGAGTTGTGCCACAATTACTGTAATCAATTTTAGGACATTTTCATCACTCCAGAAGGAAATACTGTACCCATTAACAGTCATTTGCTATTTCTCCCCTCATCATTTACTTTATCCTTCATCTACAGGTCTAGGCAACCACCAATCTACTTTCTATTTATAAATTTGCCTACTCTGGACATTTGATATAAATGGAATCATACAATATACGTTTTTTTCTGGCTGGTGTCTTTCACTTGCCATTTAATGAACATTCAATGTTTTAAATGTTTATTTGCCTTTTTATAATTGAATTGCAGGAGTTTTAATTATTTTAGTCCCTTAGCAGATATATGATTTGCAAATATTTTTTCACATTTTATGGGTTATGATTTCATTTTCTTGGTGGTATTCTTTAATTCAAAAAAGGTTTAAATTTTGTTGAAATATAATTTATCTAATTTTTTTCTTTTGTCACTTGTACTTCAGTTGTCATTTAAAAAACCATCACCTAATATAAAGTCATAAAGTTTTACCTCTAAGATTTTAAATAAGGGTTTTATAATTTTGCCCTACACTTAGGTATTTTATTCATTTTAAATTAGGTTTTGCTTATGGTATGAATAGGGGACCAACGACATCCTTGTACATGTGGATATTTATTAGCTTCAACATCATTCGTTGAAAAGCTTATTCTTTCCCAATTAAATTGTCTTGTCATTCTTGTTGAAAATTACTTGCCTATGTATTAATGTGTGTAATTTTATTTACAGACTGTCACTATTTCATTTTTCATACTACCCAAAGTGATCTATGGATTCAACGCAATCACTATCAAAATTCAGATAACATTTTTCACAGAAATAGGAAAAAAACCCTAAAACTTATGTGGAATCATAAAAGACCTCAAATAGCCAAAGCAATCAATCATAAGCAAAAAGAACAAAGTTGAGGTATCATACTTAATTGATTTCAAAATATACTATAAAACCATAATAATCAAAACATTGTATTACTGGTATAGAAACAGACATATAGACTAATGGAAGAGAATAGAAAGTCCAGAAAAAAATTTCATGCATTTATAGTCATTTGATTTGTGAAGGAAAAATATCCTGGACCCCCAAAGTCACTAAGCTAAAGGGAAAAGTCAAGCTGAGAGCTGCTTAGGGAAAACTTGCCTCCCCATTCTATTCAGTCGCCCCTCTGCTCACTGAGATGAATGCCTATCGAACTGCCTCCTTTGGAGAGGCTAATCAGAAACTCAAAAGAGTGCAATCATTTGTCTCTTCTCTACCTATGATCTGGAAGCCTCCTCCCCACTTCAAATTTTCCTACCATTTCAGACCAAACCAATGCTCATCATACGTATGTTGATTGATGTCTCATGTCTCCCTGTGATGGTTAATACTGAGTGTCAACTTGATTGAACTGAAGGATAGAAAGTATTGACTCTGGGTGTTTCTGTGAGGGTGTTGCCAAAAGAGATTAACATTTGAGTTAGTGGGCTGGGAAAGGCAGATCCACCCTTAATCTGGGTGGGCACAATCTAATCAGCTGCCAGTGAGACTAGAATATAAGCAGGCAGAAAAATATGAAAAGAGAGACTGACATAGCCTCCTAGTCTACATCTTTCTTCCATGCTAGATGCTTTCTACCCTTGAACATTAGACTCCAAATTCTTCATTTTTGGAACTTGGACTGGCTCTCCTTGCTCCTCAGCCTGCAGGCAACCTATTGTTGGACCTTCTGATAGTGTGAGTTAATACTCATGTATATATATATTTTTTCCATTATTTCTGTCCCTCTAGAGAACCCAGAGTAATAAAGACTTTTGTGCCAGGAGTGGTTCTAGAGGAACAGAATACTAAGGAGTTCTTTCATTGGTTTGGGAGTTCCTGGAGTTGACTTCTTAATATGATTAGAAACAAAATTCTAAGGGCTCTACTAATATTATGAAGAACACTGGTAGTCCTTGGCATGAACTGTTTAGAGTTATGCAAAATAAATGCATTTGACTCTTCTAATTCATTGCTCGTTAGAGGCAAGGAGTTTAGTGACTCCATACGTAATACCTTTGACCATATGTGGAGAACCAAGGAACATAATAAAGCTGGTTGGTTGCTCCTAAGGTCACTGGACAAAGTGATGAAAGAAAATCATGATGCTGAGTGAGAGTCTTATCTCCTATAGAGAAAGAAGGCTGAAATTGTGGAAAAACAGATACAAACTCTTACCATGCAAGTGGCTGACCATGCACATCCTCAAAGATTATTGGCTCATTTCTCATGTGTGTATCATGTCATCTAGCATACAGAATTCAGATATTCAAGAAATGTTCATTGAATAAATAGAAAAATTTAACTTGTCACTTGGCAAATAGGGGATGAAGTGAGTTTTTCAGATTCTTCCTCTTTCCCCAGTATATATTGTATGTTGTTAACGTCTCCATGAAAGAAGTTATGTAGGGATTTGTGATTGCAGCATGGAAATTCCATCTCTGCATCTTTGAGGCATCTTTCACCACAAGAGCCAGGCACTTGGGCACATATGTCATCAGTGGAGCAAATTTTCAAATTTCTTTTTAGTGCTACATGAGATGGGTGGAAAGGTCGATAAGAGGGGACATGTTGTGAATTGTGTGATTCTTACGCACTTTCTTTATTGGGAGCCCTTAAAGAGCTCTCCATTTTTTGAACGTAAGAGAAATGTTTTATATACATCTCCCTTTTTTAGTGGCCATGGATCTTTGTCTTTCTTGTTAACTTTAGGGCATGGCTGTGCCTAATCTTTAGTGCAGGAGGGCAGGCTCTTGGAGGTGGAGAAAAGTAAATGTTCTTAGACCATGAAGATCTGTCCCTGATCATGGCAGAGAACCAAGAGCTGGAGTCTCAGATGACTTGAAGCCACTGAGACCCCAAAGCCACCCAGTGTGAGGCCAAAGAAGTGGAGCAAACTCCTCCCCTCTTCCCTCCTCTGCCCTATCCCTCCCAGTATCACCTTCACTGCTCTGAATTCTAAATAGAGCCTTTAACCTCCTGGCCCAGAAAGAGAAAGGAGAGAAAAAATTTCTCGCTGAGAGGCCAGGCCTGGGGACCTCAGCTTCCTAAAGTGGAAGCCTGAGGCCTACCACTGTCTTTCCCTCCAGACTCTCCTGATGCTAAACAGATCACAGACCCTACAAGTGCACTAATTGTTTTGTCAGAGTTAAGTCATTAGCTACTGTACTTATTGGTGACATGGAAATATGTAGTAATGGGAAGCCACATTCCCTGGGTCTTTTAAAGAAAATTTAATAGCCAACTTTTGCATGTGTTTCCCAAAGCAATGCAAACAGATAATTTACCAGAAGAGACAATTTCAGTTACTATTTTCTGGTGTCATATTCTTTCATTAAATACTGGCATTCTAAACACTTACAAATTACCTGCCTCTCTTCCTATTCCATATAGAGTTAAAACAATGTTTGCCTAAAAGCAATATTTGCCTCCAAAACCGTAGGAGTCAGAGTAAATCCTTCTTGGTAGCTGCCCTAAAGAAGTACACAGAAAAAAAAAAATTGCTCTCCCCCCTGCTAAATCACAGCCCACGCATGAGTCCAGCAGTTGAGAAACTCACATTGGAGGCTTTGGATTTGGATACTGCTGATTCAGGAACTACCAGGCCCCAGCTCCTTTCTCCCTTCTGTGCTCAACTGATTTCTTGCCATTAACATGTAGGCAGGAGGAGAAAAGGGGCAGAGCAAAAAGGAGGAAGTGGAGGATTCGGGGGTTGGCATGGCCTCTGGTTCCTGCCCTGGGGCATAAGGAACTGAGGATTCCTTTCTCCCCGCCACTACCCAGCCCATCCAGGTGGGGGTCTCTTTGACAGAAGCTTGGGAATTCTTGGCAGCCACACTTTGGGGGTGGGCAAGGATATCCCTCTTTGAACTTTCCCAGTGGCTCCATTCACAGCTGGAGTGAAGCAGGTGCCAGAAAGTAGGAGGACAAACAGGGGACAACTGCTACTGACAAGCTGGTCTATGGGCATGTGGGAGCCATCACGCCCGCCCCGGAATCGTTTTAACTAAAGTTTGTGTACTTCTCTTGGTAATGTACTATCCTTTACATTATTTTATTTCACTTTCTTTTGTTACTAAAATGAGCAACAGTTATACAAATTAATTTTGCTGGCTACATAAAGCCGCTGCTTTTCATAAATAAAAATAGAATTGAATGCTTTTCTGCAGCTAATCAGCATTCTGTTTTCTTTATAGTTATGTCTTTGTTAAGACTGGGGTACTATGAGAACATCTCACTATAGAATGATTACACCCAAGTTCAGGTACATGAATTTCTTCCTCCAGCAGGGAGGATGCTGTGGCCATCCTCTTTTTTCCCAGGGCAATATAGTGTGGTCAAGTGCTGTCCTACCTAACCTTTAGCCTCCCTTTGCTCATAGTTGCCATGTTATTTTCCAACTGCAGAATCAGTTTCACCTTAGGCCAGGGAAATCTTATATTCGAGGGCTCTGCCTTGAGTCACTTGGGTAGCCACAATGGACAGTAGGTTTCTGCATTGTTTCTTCTAAAGTAAATTCTTCCTCTGGAACCCACCTTGGACTCCAGTTTCCTTGGAGGGACTGGTATCCTGTCCCCAGTTCCCAGGGTCATGGTAAGAGAAGTCCATGACCAAAGTGCCCCTTGAGCTTCCTATCTCAAGTCTCTTCTCCACTCCCTCCACGCCACCACCTAGAATTTCTTAATTCTGCCTAGAGGTCAAGACCTTGATTCACTCCCCTTGCTCTGCCCTCCTGCTCCTCCACACTATGGTTAGTTGTTACCAGTCCTGTGGGTTCTGTGCTAGACCTGTTGGATCAGCCACCCTCTCAATGCACCCCTCAAATCAGTCTCCCCAGTGGGTGAGCTTGGTCTAGATAGTCCCAGCTTAGTGGGAGCAGGAACCACTTGAGAACCTGTTAAAAATGTAGATCCCTGGGCTCATCCCAGAAATTATATTTCAGTAAGTCTGTGGTGAGACTAGGGAATATTTTACATTCTCATACAAGATGCCATCCAGGGAGCCTACTTTACAAAACATTGACCTTGTGCAGGCTTCATGTCTATTGGCACTGGCTGCTGAAATTCATGGACCTGGCCTTAGGAGCAAGCAGGATCCATACAGCAGGTATGGATGCTAAAGCACAAAGAACATAAGGCTCTTTGGGCCCAAGTCATCCCCTGACATTAAGATGGGGTCCTAGGAAGTGGTGAGAGCTTGCCTTCCAAATAGGCATTCCTCTGACCTGGTGTAATTTTAGGCATTTCAAGAGATAGAATAGTGGTTTACACATCTGGCTACCCATTATAATGACCTGTGGTATGTGATGAAAATATAGATTCAAGGGCCACAGCCCAACATCATTATTGAACCATATTCTCCAGAATGGAGTTTGGGAGTTTCTGTTTTACCCCATGCTGCAGATAAATGTGATGCAAACCTGTGATTGCTCTGTCAGCAATTAGAGACTAAAAGGATATTCATATTCCTTCCTGGTACCTGAAATTCCATAGTTAGAGATTCATCCCTTTGGTCTGAAGGCTATTTTATTATTCTGTTAGTATGAAAACATTCCTGGGAAAGAGGAACCCTTCAAATACCAGATAATAGTAATAATTGACATTAAATACAACCATGTTGCTTTTTGAAGGTTATTTAGGTATGTTCCAACAACGTCTAAGTTGGAACCATGAGGCTACTTAGTTCCACATTCCTTTGGACATATCCTTAGCACATTCCCTGCCATCCCCACAATTACTTTCATGTTAAAAACCTTTTTTTTTTTACATAACACGCCCCCCCCCCCACCAGACTACAAACTCTTAAGGATAAAGAGCTTCTAATTTGTCTCTGTGTCTTAAGATTATCCAGCATATAAGTATTAAATAAGTTGTGGCTTAATAAACAGAAGGTAGTAGCTTTATTCTCACATCTTAATCCAGTAGGATTATCAGACCTTTTTCTCTGAACATGTTTTAATAGAGAATAAAGAAGAATGAGAACATAAGAACCCTGGGATGCCATCTGTCATGGGGCAAGAGAAAGCTGAAGACATATTAAACAGATGTCAAATGGTCATTTTTTTCTAGGTCAGCTCTGAAAAGGGTGAGCTCTGGAAAGGTGTCTATCAGGACACCTCCTAGGCTGTCCATAATATAGGTCTTTGCAGGGCTTGCTCTGGAGGCACACAGAAGAGGTAACTCCCTGTGGCCTTTGGTTTTGGTAGTGCCTAAAGATTTGCTTGCCCTAAATATTCAATCTGCTAATATCTAAGTAAGAATAAGCTCCTGACAAAATGAGAGAACATTTAATTTTGATGGAGTATCTAGAAATTGAGACACTACACCCGGGGAGGAATAGAGAATTTGCTTTCATACTTGGTAGAAATAACATTTTTGCCCTGCAAGAAATAGGAAATAGGGTGGTGGAAAGGCATCCAGGGACCAGAGGAAAAGGAAAGACATTTAAAGGAGAAGTTAGGACAGTGTGCCAAAGTCACCCTCCATCTAGCTTATTCTGTTTATTGCCAACCTAAAGAGGACTGTGCTTAGATAAAGGGTAGGGACTCTCCATGGTGGGATAATTTTTTAAACTTATTTATTTTACTTTAGGTGCATACTATATCTGGAATTTCTCCCCATGTTATCCCTCCCCACCCTCCCATCTTTCCCCACCCCCACCGTCTCTCCCCTACCCCCCCCAACTGCCCCCAGTGTGTGATGTTCCTCTCCCTGTGTCCATGTGTTCTCGTTGTTCAACACCCACCTATGAGTGAGAACATATGGTGTTTGGCTTCCTGTTCTTGTGTCAGTTTGCTGAGAATGATGGTTCCCAGATTCATCCAAGTCCCTACAAAGGACATGAACTCATCGTTTTTTATGGCTGCATAGTATTCCATGGTGTATATTTATCACATTTTCTTTGTCCAGTCTATAATTGATGGGCATTTGGGTTTGTTCCAGGTATTTGCTATTGTACATAGGGCTGCAATGAACATACATGTGCCTGTGTCTTTATAGTAGAACAATTTATAGTTCGTTAGGTATATACCCAGTAATGGGATTCCTGGGTCAAATGGAATTTCTATTTCTAGGTCCTTGAGAAATCACCACACTGTCTTCCATAATGGTTGAACTAATCTACACTCCTACCAAATGTGTAAGAGTGTTCATTTCTCCACATCCTCTCCAGCAACTGTTGTCTCTAGATTTTTTGATAATTGCCATTCTAACTGGCGTAAGATGATATCTCAGTGTGGTTTTGATTTGCGTTTCTTTAATGACCAGTGATGATGAGCATTTTTTCATATGTTTGTTGGCCTCATATATGTCTTCTTTTGAAAAATGTCTGTTCATATCCTTTGCCTACTTTTCAATGGGGTTGTCTGTTTTTTTCTTGTATATCTGTTTTAGTTCCTTGCAGATTCTGGATATTAGCCCTTTGTCAGATGGGTAGATTGCAAAAATTTTTTCCCATTCTGTTGGTTGCCAATTCACTCTAATGATGGTTTCTTTTGCTGTACAGAAGTTCTGGAGTTTAATTAGATCCCATTTGTCTATCTTGGATTTTATTGCCATAGCTCTTGGTGTTTTCGTCATGAAGTCCTTGCCTATGCCTATGTCCTGGATGGTTTTGCCTACATTTTCTTCTAGTGTTTTAATGGTGTTAGGTTTTATGTTTAAATCTTTGATCTATCTGGAGTTAATTTTAGTGTAAGGTTACAGGTAGGGGTTCAGTTTCTGCTTTCTGCACATTGCTAGCCAGTTTTCCCAACATCATGGTGGGATAATTTTAAACTAAGAGCAAGAGTAACAGAATAATGAGTTGATAAGCAGAAGACTCCATTTGATGAGGGTGTTTGGCATTTATTATTGGATATTAAATGACATGATCATCTTGAAAAACTCATATACTATCTCATACTTTTAAAACGGGGTGGTTGACACATGTTCTCACTCATAGGTGGGTGTTAAGCAATGAGAACACATGGACACAGAAGGGGAGCATCACACACTGGGGTCTGCTTGGGGTCTAGGAGAGGGACGGGGGAGGTGGGAAGGCTGAGGAGGGATAATATGGAGAGAAATGCCAGATATAGGTGACTGGGGAATGGAGGCAGCAAACCACATTGTCATGTATGTACTTATGCAACAATCCTGCATGATCTGCACATGTACCCTAGAACCTAAAGCACAATTGAAAAAAGAAGGATGGGTGAGTTTATCTGGTGGAATTTCCCCTTTATGCTACAAATAATACTGGTAGAATGAAAACTGGTTGCATTAAAAAACACAAAATCAGAACCTAGTATTAAGGTGTGACTTTGTCCTTTACACATTAAATATTGCAGGATCTTGCAACACATCTTTCCTAACATACTACATGCTGCAATATGTCAACACAAACTGAAGAAAAATGTAGGACTGCGTGTAAATCTCAGTTTCATATTGACTTTCCCCCTTTTTTGTTTGTTTATGTGTCTAAGGCTTAAAGGAACCTCTGTTGACATCATGAAACAAATCCTCCTTAAAGTGGAGGTACTCTGGCCTTGCATGGGAGGCTCATTCCTTTCTGACTCACTCAGAAGATTTTTCCAGTTCACAATCTGGCTTATTGTAAGGGCTAAACTTTTTTTTTTTCTGAACTCTTTATGACGAGTTGAATTAACAAATGCCTTCATGCCCCATCTTGCTCATCAGTGGAGGATCCAATATCAGAAAGATTCCACTGAGCTGGATCACTTCTCCCAGATAGCAAAGGAAGCAACCACTGACAAGCAGTGCACTCTGATGTTTAGAGCCATGTGGCTGACCCAGGGCAGGGCAAAACAAAAGCACCATATTGGGGGTGGATTTGATTTTCCATTATTAAGAAAGGACCAGGATAATAAAAGTAACCCTGGCTATCTCTAGGAAAGTAATGTGTGCCTTTGAGAAATACATGGATTCACAAGAAACCTAGTCACACAGACCATCCTATGGTGGGGAGATAGAAAGGAATCTTAGTTCCACATTTATCCCGTTTTGGAGACTAGAGCTTGCCTGGCTCTGGGGAGCATGACTAGAGAACATCTGAGCAGGCCAGGTGTCCCTTTTGCTACCTAAGGCAACTGCTCCACTGAGATGTATCCCCCTCTTGCCACCATCTCAGGAGTACCAGCTCATAACCTGCTTCAACTGCAGGCTTGGGCATCCTACAGCATATAAATATGCTAAGTGGTAATCATCTTTAAGAAACAAACACCTCCTCACACTCATCTTTGAGTCATTTCCTCAGTGAAGTTTCTCCCCAAACCCAGTGTATCTTTCCATCACTGCAGCTTTGTCATCTTGTGTTTATTCTTGTTACTTTTTGATTAAAATATTTGCTTCTACCAAAATTATAAACTCCACAAAGATAGGGATTGTGCTTGGTTTTGTTCACTGTTCTGTTCCTAGCATCTAGCATTTAGGAGGTAACCAATAAATACCTGTTGAATCAGAGGATGAGTAAATGTGGACAGCCCTTGGTTTTCCATGGGAGGAGATGGGATCACCAGACTTGAATAGGGAGCTACCTAAGGGCAGGCCGAGCCCAGAGGGAGAGACATCTCAAGGGAGGTCAGTGTCTTGAGAGGCACAACCTCCTAGAAAAGGTGTTTGTGTCAGAGCCTTCCTTTGTGAAGCCAAATTAGCCCAAATTTCAAGTTTACTTTTCTATTCTGGAATATCCCTGAAATGTGCTTCACTCTTCAGAACTTGGCATTACGGAGAGTGAGCCATATGTATACATATGACAAGTGATTAAATAAGCAGTCCATTTAAAATTTGAGCAGTTTCACAATAAACTAGTTTGTGTCTTGGAATTGCTTGAGAAGATTCAAATGATTTTAATCTTCATTTGATCTCACCAATTCTCTCCAAATCCTGCCAATTTTGACATTTTAGTAGATTTATAAAAGACGTCTATATTCATAAAATAAGAATCAATGGAGAAGTGTGATAATGTGAAGATAACCTAGTTTCAACAAGCAGATAGGAAATTCAAAACAATTTTGAATTAGTCCAATTCCACAAAATGTAAACTTCTTGCTGTGATAGAGAGGTTTACCATATTTGCTTGGAGGCTAAGGAGAAAATCAATTTTTATAAAACAAATATTTTTATATATTTTTTTTAGATTTTAAAATGGTAGCCCCAGTGAAAATGTGTTACATCATCCTTCTATTGAATCTGCATTGTCAGATGGTCCTAGTACAGTTTGATGTGGATGTGTGTGTGTGCATGAATGCATTGCTTTCAGTGTTCCTGATTATTATGCATTATCCAGGTGGGTTTCTGCTGTTATCCTATTTTTTTTAAGCACTAAGCTGTTGCTGGTGTTAACAGTTATCGAGGGCTGTAAAATGAGAAGCTTCTAGGCGTTCATGGTATGGATGAGCAGTGAAACTTGCCATTCTGAATAAAGTTCACTTGAATATGTGAGAATTCAGAATGCAAATTGTGTTGCCTGGTGACTTAGATAAACTGTGGGGAAAAGGTCTCCATTGAAGTTTTTTTTCCGTAAAGAATGACAACTCACTACTAAATAAATTGAGAAATGTCAACATATTTGTTACATGGGCCTTCTTTGAAACAAGAATTTTGTTTAATACTAGAAAATAGGTTTAACATAAACAGTTTTCCTTACAATGGTTGTAACTTTAACAAACAGAATTGAAGTTGGTGTGCTCTTTATTATTATAGCCTAATTCCTTCTTCATAAACTGGAATTCTAGAAAAAAATTATCACCAAAGACCCATTCTTAAGTACTAGCAAGTTATCCTGTTTCCTTCATGCATAAAGTGATGTTTACTGTGAATGACAGGTTTTTCACTTGTACTTCTTTCCCAAATATTTCTTTTCCTTTATGTAAAGTTCAGGTTTGTCACCTCCATAACAGGAGGAAATTTAGTGAGTCACCTACCCTGAACACTCTTACAGACTTTGAAATAAATATCCACATGTACTTCAACTTATAGGACAGATCCAATAAATGCAACCTTGGTTCATGGAAGAAACTTAACCGTCAAAAAATAACTTACACCAGGATCTTCTCTGTTATCCCGGATCCAGGAAAGAGGAAGCAGGGATTGGGCTTCCAGGCTTCACTCTGGAAGGACAGCTGGACATCTCGGCCCCACCTGGGTGGATGCTTTGGTTTACTTCTCAGATTGCTGCCTGATGATTGGTGGCTGGCCTGGAAGGGAGGGTCCGCAGGAAACGCGACACTGGGGATGCTGCCCCTATCACATGATGGAAATTTCCACTCTTTAGAAAGGCGAAAAGAAAAGAAAGAAGGGTATCTCCATCCATCCCTTTCTGATATTTTCTCTGAATCCCAGTCTGGAAAGGGTGGTAATAGAGGCGGGTGAGTGAATTTTTTTATTTTTTATTTTTTTATTTCTTGTTAGAGACTTCTCAATGTCCAAACTTGCAGCTGGATCCCAGCCTGGATAGGTGCTTGTGTGTACGCACGGGGGACATGCGCACGTGTGTAGCCCGGTTTCTCAATCGTCTGGGGCTTATATGTGGGGGTTTTCATGACTTGCTTATAGTTCCTAATTCTTATTGTTTTCCAAAGATTCACGCTCTGGGTGGGTTATTGCACTCTAATGACTGGGTTGACTAGAAATAACGTAAACTAGGGCACACGGAGGGAAGAGACTGAGCGGGCTCACGTGTGATTTCTTTTTCAAGGAGAGGTAACTGTGCCAAGGTAGCCCATTCCCAGGGGGACTGGGGCGTGGGGTACCTCCGCCCCCACCCAGGGATTCCCTGGGCTCTTGGATTTCGAGTTGGTTGTATTGGGACTGCGCTCCGTGGCAGCGCCGCCTGCCTGGCTGAGAGGCCAGACTCCGCCGGGGGAGCTGGCTCGGCGACCGTCCAGGATCATGCTGGCAAGGTGTTTCCCGAGTCCCTGGAGCCGCGCCGGCGTCCTCAGGGCGGGGTCACTGGGTGCCAGGCTTGAAATAGACCCGTCCTCTCTGACTGCTGGGTCGCCCCAGACACCAGCATGATTCCCCTGGCGGGGGGACTCTGACCTGGGGACCTCCCAAGGAGTCTCTTTCAAGGGAGAAGGCGAGAGCAGAGCAGGATGTGGGCACCTGGTTTCTGGGAGGTGGACGCGTATGAAAACTGCGCCCGTGGTTCTGAGGGGTGCCTCCCGCGTGGTCGGATTGCCAGGCCCGCTTCGCGCTGGAGTGAAGGGCGGAGCGGGGCAGAAATGCGAGCGGGGACGCGTAGTGGGGTCGCGGGAACCGAGCGAAGAGAAGCCCAGGGAGGAGGGGCAGAAGGCAGGAACTGATTAAAGGTTAGACCTGATGGGGTGAGGACGGGAGGAAAAACTGAGAGAAGAGCGAATGAAGGAAGAAAGTGAGATGAGGGAGGGAGATCCCGGACGAGGAAACCCCAAGAAGCGTGAGCCAGGAGCACCCTTGAGTCCAGGAGAGTTGGTGAGCGCCACTCACCAGCGGTGCGCCCAGGCAGCGCGCAGAAAGGGACTCTAAGTCTAGCGGTGGCACAGGTGGGCGCTGCGCTCTGGGCCAGCGCAGGGTGCCGGTTGTGAGGAAAACGGCGAATCTCCCAGCTCCTCTTTGTGATCTAGCAGGGAGAGGTGGGAGATTGCCCTTCCTTTGAGCGCCAGAACTGGACCTAGAAATGCTCAGCGGGCTTTTGACTTGAAGGAAAAGGGGTGAACTAAGCTGGGAAACGCCGGGTTACGTAGTCGCAGTTGTGCCAGGGGGTTGGCAGAGGAGTGCAGGAAGCAGTGATGCGGGGACTTGTGAAAATTGGCTAGGGCCGGGAGATTCCCAGGCAGCGGTCCTTGGTTGAGCCTTTAGATACCTGGGCCCAGATTACGCTGAAGAAGGGCAGTTCGGTGCTTGTCTATTTCTCAAAGCAAAAGCTGCATTTCTACCTGTCCCAGGGAGATCTTAAATGTATAGTGTGAAGGTAGTAGGAGTGGCACGGGGCAATAAGCTCATCCAGGCAGGTACTTCCTGCAGACTGTCCTTAGCCCAGCACCCCATCCTCCAGGCTAAAGGACCCACTGCTTGGTTATCCACTTGGTTCGGTAGGGGGAGAAATGGGGGGAGGGGGGATGGCCAGGCAGATTCTCACCTTAAGGGAAGCGGGGAGAGGTCAGGGATTCAGCAGTGAATGCCCTGTTCCTGATTTCTAGCTATCCTCTAGCCATCTTTTTTTGCTTCTGGGCAGCTGTAACATAATCATTAGGGCTAAACTGTCTGCAAAGAGAGCATCCTACCTTTAGATCTCAATTTCCAGGGCCTAGCAGGGGGTTGGGGAAATCAGCCCATGTTGTGTTTTTTTGTTGTGTCCACTACCAACAAGTCTCTTAAAACGTCGCTGAAATTGGTGTACTCTCTCCTTCTGCAACACAATAAGTGTATGTTGTGTGTGAGAGAGAGAGAGAGACGGGGGGGTGGGGGGGTGGTGGAGAGAACCTCTCAAATTCCAACAGATGAATCTATAAAAATCTAGTTTTGGGTAGAAGTCTGTAAAAACAGACTTTGCTAAGAATATCTGATCTTTCCAAATTTCTGAATACCAGTGTCCAGAGACAGGAAGCTTTTGATCAGGCCGATTTTATCACAAAGCAACTAAAGGCTGGAAGATTGGTTATGTAAAGAGATAACTAACTTTCTTTGGAGGCTGCTCTCAACTAGATTAATGATAATTCTGGCTCACACACACGTTGGAACTTTTACATTATATGTTTCTAAGTGCTTCCTTTATGTTAACATTTGACCTTCATAACAATCTTATGAGATAGATTTATTATTATACACATTTTATAGGTCAGAAAATGGAGATACACAGTGTGATGAACACAGAATATTTTGGAAGTTCTACGTGGGCATTAATTATTCATAAATGTAAATGAATTCTCTTTCACTTTGTTCTTTATCATGAGTAGAGCTGGACAGGTGACTTTTAGGGATCTGGAGCTGACTTCTTGTCTATTACAGACTAATCCTATCCCAAGCAAGCTAAAGACATGATCATGCAGCTAAAGTCTCTGAATCTTTGCAGTCTTAGGACTGGATTTTTTCTACATAAGTGACATTTGAGATATGCATAGTGTACATATGTTCCATTTCAGTTTATCAGCACAAATATGTGCTGAGGACAATCACAGTACACATGACAGCTTGTGGACTTTGTGCTTAATGTTTTTCTTCTTATATGGCATTGCCTTTGTTCATTTCTGCGGTGTTTCCAAGCATCTATGTATCAGTTTCTTTTTTTTTTTTTTTTTTTTTTGGAAACGTAACCTTCTTTTTTTCTTTAACTTTTTACATATCCAAAGCAAAGATTTCTATAAAATCAAAGGTTCAGTTACATATTTTTATATACATCAAAACAATAATGTTTCAAATTAATTATACAGTTTAAAAATATGTGCTTCCATGTATCACGTGAAATCGTCTTGCAAACTACTGTCCTGATAATGTCCTGTAGGAGGATAAGGGGTAGAAATAGCGGAGGGACAAAAGAAAGGAAAGGTGCTTTAAGAGCCAGGCTTTGTACTAAGCCCTTTAATGGGAATCTCATTTAATCTTCACATGATATTCTATTTGATAGGTATTTGTTATCTCTGTTTTATAGACAGGAAATTGAAGAGGTTAAGGCAGGAGCCAAGAGTCACATTGCTAATACATGATAATGCTGGTATTAGAATCAAATTTACCCCATGCAAAAGATCCTGCTTGTTGCAATAAAGACAGAAATACAATAAAGACAACCAGAGGGAAGTGAACAAAAATGTAAGGAAACAAGGGTGTTAGAAATGTGTCACATAATACAATATGGTGTGAGAGATGGGAGACATGGAAAAAGAGAATCAGTTTCATGTCTCTCTTAGTTCTTCCTTCTACCGTGTTGTGTCATGACCTAATTTCACTCATTCATTCCATAAATAATTATCAAGTGTTACTATCTTCCAAAAATTATATTAGGGAGTTTCTTTTATTCCTATCTCCCTAGCACCTAACACAGTGCTGGGCAAATACCAGGTACTCAAGAAATGTTTGTGGAACAATGAATGAGTCCAGTGGAGGAAAGAATAGATAAGCAAACATTTGCAATACAACATGGTAGAAAACCAGGGATGAAAAAAACAGATTTGAACACTCTACCAGAGAACCTGGCTTAGGAAAGGGGTCAGAGAACATTTCAAGACCAGGTGGAACCTGAGCGAGGTTTTGAAGTAAAAATAAGAGTTAGCTAGGCAAAGAATTCGAGGATGTGAGAAAAGGACTCTCAATGAAGAGATCAGAATAAGAAAAGATAAGAAGGGAGTCAGTTCAGGAATTTAAGAGTTCAGTACCCTTAATCAGTAGAGAATGCTTGAGAGGAGGCTGGGGAGGGATGTGTGGTCAGGGAGGTTCTCGTACATTCTCTCTGCAAGTGTCCCTTTGCTCTGTTCCTTCCTTGAATTTTGAGTTACCTATGCTAGCAGAACAAAGTAATTGAATACAGGAATTAGCAATACATTTTATTATTATTTAATCATTTTATTATGGTCCCATAATAGAAAGTATATAGCTTTTTTGATTGCTCTTAATGTTAGGATTTTTTTTTTTTTTTTTTT
>NW_016107317.1:10260526-10273044 GCF_001604975.1 Cebus imitator
TTTTTTTTTTAAGATGGGGTTTCACCATTATAGCCAAGCTGGTCTTGAACTCCTGACCTCAGGTGATCCACTCGCCTAGGCCTCCCAAAGTGCTAGGATTACAGGCGTGAGCCACCGCGCCCGGCCCAATGTTAGGATTTAAAACCAGTGCTCAAATGGAAAGATAAGACAACAAAGTCTTATCTTTCCGTTTAAGGGAAAACTAAATTATTTTTCTGGTTCTCAAGGGCATATTCTATTTTTGCATAGATAGGATTTATACAAACATACAACAAAATCCAAACAAATATTCTTCTATGCTTTTATGAGGGGAGAAATGGAGAGGATTTCTCTTCTGATTTTATTTTTTAATGGCTTTGTTTTTCACTTTAGTATATTAGAGCAGAGTCAGGAAGTAAAAATGTATAAAAAAAGGTGAGGTAAGGAATTGAAAGACAGTAACACATGCCATCCTTTTATCTTTATGGTAGATGTTTATGCTAGTCAAGATCCTGGCTTTTCATAGTAGACTTTGAAAACTTTTGTTCTGTAAGGATCTATTATTCCAGGTTTTCATTCCAAGCTCAGAAGTCTGCATACCTCTTTACCATATCCATGCTTATAAAATACTCTTGGTCATAATGTTATTAGGAAGGGAATTCAGTTACTTCTACCACCCAACCCATTATTTGAAATGTTCACAAATGAAATAAAATGTTTTTATAGCACAATTTTCTCTATCGTAACTAAAATAAAGGAAAAATGAGAGAAAATGGGGGAAAAGGACTAAATAACACTCATGCCAGACAGTCCAGCCCAGAGAATGTTATTCCCTGTATGATATGATTATTTCTTATAGGCTATTTCCCTCTATTGTTCTTGATAAATCTAATGTGTACTCATCATTAAAATTACTATCATCTCAGTACCCTTGTTTCCTCTCAATTGGGTCACTTTTATTCATTGCTGTCACCGTGGTGCCTCACACAGTGCCTGGTATAAACAGATGCTAGTACATGTTTGTTGAATGAAGGAAGGAAGGAACGAAAACCTGTTTCTTTCTCTGTTTTTTTAACAGAAAATATTCTTTAAATAAACACTTTTTTCATTGACCTATTAAAGGCCTTTGCAAAAATGATTTTTTGCATTGTTTATGCTCAATATAAATAACTTTAAATTGTTTACTTAATTTGCATGACTGCACATGATTAAGATTATAAGCTTGGCAGGCAAGGTAATGTAGATATGAATCCTAATGCCTTTATAAAGCTGGGCTTCCTGGGCTCACATCTTGACTCTATAATTCCAACTTCCTGGGTTCCAGTTTTGGCTCTCCCACTTTTTACCTGAGTTACCTTGAGCAAGTAGGTCCACCTTACTGCTTCCCTTATCTGTGAAATGGGGAAAATAATAGTTCCTACCTCACAGGCATTTTAGGAGGATAGATGAGTGAATATTTGCAAAGCATTTAAAATCATATCTGGCACTTTTTAAAATAGTAGCTATGGTATAGAATTATTGTGATGATGATACCACATGGCACATAAATACTCAATAAAATACGATTGCTACTATAGATACTATTGCAAATCTTCATTTCTATAATCTGCTATGAGGATTTGGGGCCCTAACAGCCTTTCCATTTTTTTGGTGCACTGAAAATCTTATTGATTCTATCTTCCCTTTCACTCGTAACTGTTTCTACCCATCCTGTGTTTGTCTTGTCATTTTGCCTTGCGTCATTTGCTCATTTTACACAGCATACTCCTAAGGGTTGGGACTTTGCTCTTTGTTTTGGCATAATTTAATAACACTGGGTACACTCGTGGTACTATAAAAATGTTAAAGAAGAAAAAAGAAAAAAAGATACAATTTACCAAGAGGCAACGCTGGCTTAACAGCAGGATGGGTCGCTGTTCTGTTTGCAGCGTTGGTACTCCTGCAGGCAGCCAGCATCTAGGGGCGTGGCTGGGGGCTCTCCAGTGACCACAAGTGCTGGGCGACCACTGGGGTGTGCGCAGCGCCGGGAGCATGAGCCCGGTGGTGGCGTGCACGGAGGACCGCGGGAGGCTGCTGCCTCGGGACACTCCACTCGCCCAGGTTTGCTTCCTGCTTTTGCGTGGCAACTTGATTAGACTGACCGAGAGGGTGGGTGAGACGAACGTGGAAGGGGAAAGAGAAAAAGGCGTGTTGCAAAGCACTGAAAAATGAGGCACGTAGAAGGGATTCATTAAGAAGAGAGGCTGTGGCAGTCCTTGCTTTTAAGAAGCGTTTCGTGCATGCTAGATGGTGCTACTCAGGCTATAGTCTTGTTTCTGGAACTTTTCCAAGTGGGAGGACTGTGTTTCATGGATGCAGAATATTCTTTAAAACCGTGTGACTAAACTGACTTCTGTTGTTAAAGTGATCTAACTAAAAGGGTTCGTGTTTCCAACTTCGCTTTGTGAATGCCTGAAAAGCAATCAAAAGGTTGAGAACACTGTGAAATATAGCTATTTTATTGCAGTCCTGAGAATACAGTCATTACTGTTTTATTACTTATTATTTTTTGAAGCAATTCTTTAGTAGCTCTTTAGTAACAAACAGTATGCTTTAAAAAAAGTATCTGATACCTTTTTGGCATGTGCCATTATGCTATATTTCATTATTCTTTGTGTACAGAGGCATCTGTACTGATGGTTGACATATATATTAAAACTTTGTATTTTAAAGTAATTACAGATTCACATCCAATTGCAAAGGTAGCACAGAAGGCTACCTAAACCTTTCACCTAGTTTCCTTCAGTGGTTACATCTAACATACTTTAGTACAGTATTAAACCCAGGAAACCAATATTGGAATAATATGCATATAGTTTCTATGTCATTTTGCCAAGTGTAGATTTGTGCAATCTGACCCACTGTAGACCAGGTAAGATGCAAAAAACTTCCACCTGTGTTTTGCACAAGATCTCCCTTGTTCTACCTCTTTATCTCCACCTCCGCCTCACTACCCCTGGCAACTACTTGTTTTCCATCTCTATATTTTCATCATTCTGAAACTGTTACTTAAATGGAATCATACTGCATGTGACCTTTTTGAGATTGAGTTTTTTGTTTGTTTGTTTGTTTGTTTGTTTTAACTCATCTTGATGCTCTTGAGATCCATGAAAGTTATTGAATAGATGGACAGTTTGGTCCTTTTTCATGCTGAGTAGTATTCCAGTTGTTTGACTCTATCTAGTGCTGCACCTTTTCCTTTGTTTTTTAAATCAGTGAAACAGTGGAAATTGGAACTTCAGTGCGATTAAAGAGATACTTGAGGGTGCTTGGAGAGGTAAAAAGTATGAGGACAAAATGTGAATATTTTTATTTTCAAAATGATATTTGTATACGTTAGGGCCAAAGGATGTATACACTCCGTCTTCATTTAAAAATAGAAATCACTGGAGGATTGGAAAGAAGAAAAGGAAAGGGACAGAAAAAAGTATGTACTTAGACAATAAGGTATATCTAATAACTTTTGAAGTTTTTACACCTGTACAGTAATTTATTCTGTGATTTTACTGTAAAGACATCACAGAGTTCTTGAAATGAATTAAAACAACGCCTCTGCAATAGGAAATTCCCTGCCAGTCTGTGCTCAGACACATACTGCAAACTCAGGGACAGAGGCATGGCTGGAAATGACAGTGAGTAGCTCTCGGGTTTAACAGGGGTCACCCAGAGCCCAAAACAGCATCTTTAGCCCAAGGGCAACTATCAAGGGCAGGATGTTCAGGCTCAGAAACTATCAGTTACTCTATGCTGACCTTCACCTTATCTACTGCTAGGAGGAGGTCTCCCAGAGGCCTCTTCAAGTCGGGTTTTAAAATGAAATGTTATTCTTTATCTGCATGCTCACAAGCAAGAGAAGCCTGGAAACTGGAGACTGCAACTAGCCAGAAATGCATAGTTTCTGAATAGTACCTGGAAGACTTAGGCCCAAACCCTCCCCTCACCCAGTACCCATCGGAGAACTCCCACTTCCAAACAGAGGAGAGAACAAAATATCCACTACAATCTGAAAGCATTTGTAAATACCCCTTTGACGTTTTAGAATTTCGCATTCTGGAATTTCAGAGACATATTGTCAATTCACAGAATAAAACAGTCTGTCTGGAGCCCTGACTAGACTTGAGTTCAACTGAATGCACTGCTCTGAGTCTCCGTTTTAATGATTACTGTTACCAGAAAAATATTCCTTATATTAAACGTTGGGAAAGGATGGAATATAGCTGGCAATGGTGGTTCCAAAGTCTCAACATGAAGAACCATCACAGCTAAGATAATTTATAACTCTTTTTATAGGCAGATCTGCTTTTCTGAGTCTTTTGAAATGGAATAGAATTATTTGTGCTGTCTTTATAATGCATTTTATTTTAACGAAACATTAGATACCTCACATCACTTTGCAGGGCATTCTTTTGGGTCATATCTCCTGTGTGTACTCAGGGCAGATAATTTAATCCTATAATCTTGAGGGAATGAACACTTCTCTGTAAGTCAGGAGACCAAACAAAAGACCCACTGAATTTTGTATACCACTCTTATATTATGTATTTATTTGACTAATGACGACAGTCATTAGGAAGGTGTGATAAGAGATGTAAATATATTGACTATGATTCTGAACATTGCAAGCATTGTTTTTTAAGGGGTGAAGGGAGGGTTGTTTTCTAATTTTTTAAAACTTTTTCTTTGAATAGAAGTAATACAGTTGTTGAAAGAAAAATAAAATAGAAATGCCTTATGTGCATTGTATGATTACTCTTCAACTATGTGTTAAACTGTATATGTTGCACAATTACTTTTAAACTACTTCATAATATTATTATGGTATCCACATTGAAGAATGAAGCCAAATATAACGCTTTTCATTATTCTTTATTCCAAAATTCCTTAAAGTTCAAACTTCTCAACCTGGTAATCAAGAACAACCTCATCCAAACTCTATGCAAACATTCTATTTTAGCTGAAGTAGACCCTTGTTTCATGTTACCGAGGTCAAACTTCTGATCCCATGTCCTCTGCCTGGAATCCACTCTTCTCTCTCTGAAGTCACACCATTCTTCCTACACAAAACCTACTTTATTTGCCCCAGCTCTCCAGTTCAGTTCCTCATGTCTTGGAGACAGGGATCCTATTTTTATGAATCATATTCAACATAAAGTAGGTGTCCAATGGTGATCGACTATCTTAGGAGCTAGGCTCAGAAGTTAGACAGTGGGTTGTGAGTTTTGGCTCAGCCATAATGTCAGGCCCTTACCAACTTTGGTCTTTGGGTAAGTTGTCTCTCAACCCTAATTGTTGTCATAAGAAGGGATAGGGTCCCTTTATGCCTATCAGTTAGGAAGAGAGAATCTCCAGTTGCCCACCCACTGAGATTAGACACAAATAGATGAAAATGAAGGAGTCTTCCCATCTTAGGTCTCATAAAAATATGTGTGTTTGGCACAGATTTTATTTTTGGTAAGATATTCTAACTTTATTCTATTCCTGTGATTGTACCTTAAATAATTACTCTTTTTTAAATGATTGGAACCCTACATGTACATATGTGTTAAAATAACACCCTCCCCAAGATGTTAAAAAAAAAAACTCAATTAAGTGTTGGGTTGCATAAATGCATATTTGATATGCATACCTTTCATGATCTTATATGTAGAAGAATCCTAAAGACCCCACAATAAACTGTTGAATCTAGTAAGCAAATCAGTAAAGTTGTAGGATATAAAATCAACATACAAAATCAGTTACATTACTATATGTTGACAATGAACTATTCTGAAAGGAAATTAACAAAACAATCACATTTATAGTAACATCAAGAAGAATAAAATACTTAGGAATGAACATAATTAAAGAGGTAAACCTCTTATATACTGAAAACTATAAAAGGTCAATAAAAGAAATTAAAGCAGCAAATAAATGAAAACACATCTTGTGTTCATGGAATGGAAGACTTAACATTATTAAAATGCCGATACTATATATAATAAGCTACACATTCAATGCTGTCCTCATCAAAATCCCAATGGCATTTTTTTTAAAGAAACAGGAAAAATAACCCAAAAATTTATATGAAACCATGAAAGACTCAGAATAGCCAAAGTGATTTTATGAAAAAACAAGAGGCATCATACTTCCTGATTTCAAAATATGTTACAAAGCTATAGTAATTGAAAAAAAAAATGTGATACCAAAAAACAAACAAAAGAACATAAGCGTTATGGTATTGACATAAAGAGAGTGACAGATCAGTCAAACACCATAGAGAGCCCAGAACTAAGCCCATGCATATGTGGCCAACTGATCTTCAACAAGGGTCCCAAGAACACACAATAGGGAAAAGATAGCCTCTTCAACAAAAAGTGTTGGAAAAACTGTATTTCCTCATACAAAAAAATAAAATTGGACCTTTATCTTAAATCATAAACAAACAAACAAAAAAACTAAAAATGGACAAAAACCTTGAGTTGTAAGACTTGAAACTGTGAAACTCCTAGAAAAAAACATAGGGAAAAATTTTTGACATTGGTCTTAGCAGTGATTTCTTGGATATGACACCAAAAGCACAGGTGGCAAAGCAAAAGTAGACACATGGTACTACATCAAACTGAAAAGCTTCTGCACAGCAAAGGAAACAATCTTTTCCTTTGAAAAGGCAACCTATGGAATGGGAGAAAGTATTTGCAACCCATGTATCTGATGAATTCAACATCCAAAATATATAAGGAACACCTACAAAACAAATAACATGATTTTTTTTTAAAAAAAGGATGAATAGACATTTATTCAAAAAGACATACAAATGGCCAACAGGTATATGAAAAGATGCTCAACATCAGTAATCATCAGGAAATGCAAATTAAAATCACAGTGAAATATCACCACACCCACATTAGGATGGCTATTATCAAAAAATCAAAAGATAACAAAGGTTAGCAAGCATTTGGAGAAAAGGGAACTCTTGTACACTGTTGGTTTGAATATAAATTAGTATGGGCAATATGGAAAACAGTATAGAAATTCCTAAAAACATTAAAAATCAAACTACTGTATGATCCAACAATCCCACTTTCTGGATATATATCCAAAGATTAGCAAGCATTTGTAGAAAAGCGAACTCTTGTACACTGTTGGTTTGAATATAAATTAGTATGGGCAATATGGAAAACAGTATAGAAATTCCTAAAAACATTAAAAATCAAACTACTAAATGATCCAACAATCCCACTTTCTGGATATATATCCAAAAGAATTGAAATCAAAATCTCAGAGCAATACCTGCATTCCCATGCTCATTGCTGCACTTATTCACAATAGCCAAGTTATGGAAACAACCCAAATGTCCATTGATAAATGAATAAAGAAAATATGGTATATACATAAAATGAAAATTACTCAGCCTTCATAAAGAAATCCTGCTATCTGTGACAACATGAATGAATCTGGAGAAAAATATGCTAAGGAAAAAAAGTCAGTCACAGAAGGATGAATCCTGCATGAATCCATATATATGAAGTAGCTAAAGTAGTCAAACTCAGAAGCAGAGAACAGAATGGTGGTTACCAGGGGCTGGAAGAAATGGAGAATGGAGAGTTGCTGCTCAACTAGCATAAAGTTTCAGTCATGCAAGATGAGTTAGTTCTAGAGATCTATTGCATAGCATAGTGCCCATTGTTAGGCACTAAAGCGTTGTTAATAGGGTAGATTTCTTTTTTTTTTTTTAATATATATATTTTTTATCGCAGCTTAGGTTCTGGGGTACATGTAAAAAACATGCAAGATTGTTGAATAGGTACATACATGGCAATGTGGTTTGCTGCCTCCATTCCCATCACCGATATCTGGCATTTCTCCCCATGTTATCCCTCCCCAACTCCCTACCCCACATTGTCCCTCCTCTAGTCCCCCCCTCCACAGACCTCAGTGTGTGATATTCCCCTCCCTGTGTCCATGTGTTCTCATTGTTCAACACCTGCCTATGAGTGAGCACATGTGGTGCTTGATTCTGTGTTTCTGTGTCGGTTTGCTGAGAATGATGGTTTCCAGGTTCATCCACGTCCCTACAAAGGACACAAACTCATTGTTTTATATGACTGCATGGTATTCCATGGTGTATATGTGCCACATTTTCCCTGTCCAGTCTATCATCCATGGGCATTTGGGTTTGTTCCAAGTCTTTGCTATTGTAAACAGTGCTGCAATGAACATACGTGTGCAAGTGTCCTTATAATAGAACGATTTATAATCCTTTGGATATATACCCAGTAATGGGATTGTTGGGTCAAATGGAATTTCTATTTCTAGGTCCTTGACGAATTGCCACAATGTCTTTCACAATGGTTGAAATAATTTACACTCTCACCAACAGTGTAAAAGTGTTCCTATTTCTCCACATCTTCTCCAGCATCTGTTGTCTCCAGATTTTTTAATGATCACCATTCTAACTGGCAAGAGATGGTATCTCAATGTAGTTTTGATTTACATTTCTCTAATGACCAGTGATGATGAGCATTTTTCATATGTTTATTGATCTGATCGGTCTTGTTTTGAAAAGTGCCTCTTCATATCCTTTGCCCACTTTTGAATGGGTTTGTTTGGTTTTTTCTTGTAAATCTGTATTAGTCCTTTGTAGATTTTGGATATAAGTCCTTTGTCAGATGGGTAGACTGCAAAAATTTTTTCCCATTCTCTTGGTTTCTGGTTCACTCTAATGATTGTTTCTTTTGTTGTGCAGCAGCTGTGGAGTTTAGTTAGATCCCATTTGTCTGTTTTGGCTTTTGATGGCAATGCTTTTGGTGTTTTAGTCATGAAGTCCTTGCCTATGCCTATGTCCTAAATGGTTTTGCCTAGGTTTTCTTCTAAGGTTTTTATGGTGTTAGCTCTATGTTTAAATCTTTAATCCATCTGGAGTTAATTTTAGTGTAAGGTGTCAGGAGAGGGTCCAGTTTCTGCTTTCTGCATATGGCTAGCCAGTTTTCCCAACACCGTTTATTAAACAGGGAATCCTTTCCCCAGTGCTTGTTTTTGTCAGGTTTGTCAAAGATCAGATGGTTGTAGATGTGTGGCATTGCCTCTGAGGCCTCTGTTCTGTTCCATAGGTCTATATCTCTTTTTTGGTACCAGTACCATGCTGTTTTGATTACTGTAGCCTTGCAGTATAGTTTGAAGGCAGGCAGCGTGATGCCTCCAGTTTTTTCTTTTTGCTTAGAATTGACTTGGCTATGCGGGCTCTCTTTTGGTTCCATATGAAGTTTAAAGTAGCTTTTTCCAGTTCTGTGAAGAAGGTCATTGGTAGCTTGATGGGGATAGTGTTGAATCTATAAATTACTTTGGGCAGTGTGGCCATTTTCACAATATTGATTCTTCCTAACCATGAGCATGGAATGTTTCTCCATCTGTTTGCATCCTCTTTTATTTCCTTGAGCAGTGGTTTGTAGTTCTCCTTGAAGAGGTCCTTTACATCCTATGTTAGTTGTAGTCCTAGGTATTTTATTCTCTTTGTAGCAATTGTGAATGGCAGTTCTTTCTCGATTTGGCTCTCTTTAAGTCTGTTATTGGTGTATAGGAATGCTTGTGATTTTTGCACATTGATTTTGTATCCTGAGACTTTGCTGAAGTTGCTTATCAGTTTGAGGAGATTTTGGGCTGAGACAATAGGGTCTTCTAGATATACAATCATGTCATCTGCAAATAGAGACAATTTGACTTTCTCCTTTCCTATATTGAATACCCTTTATTTCTTTTTCTTGCCTGATTGCTCTGGCTAGAACTTCCAATACTATATTGAACAGGAGTGATGAGAGAGGACATCCTTGTCTAGTGCCAGATTTCAAAGGGAATGCTTCCAGTTTTTGTTCATTCTGTATGATATTGGCTGTAGGTTTGTTGTAAATGTCTTTTATTATTTTGAAATATGTTCTGTTGATACCTAGTTTATTGAGAGCTTTTAGCATAAAGGGCTCTTGAATTTTGTTCAAGGCGTTCTCTGTATCTATTGAGATAATCATGGTTTTTGTCTCTGTTTTTGTTTATTGGTGAATTACTTTTATAGGCTTGAGTATGTTGAACCAGCCTTGTATCCCCAGGATGAAACGTACTTGATCGTGATGGATAAGCTTTTTGATGTGCTGTTGCAATTGGTTTGCCAGTATTTTATTAAAGATTTTTGCATCTATGTTCATCATGGATATTGGCCTGAAGTTTTCTTTTCTTGCTGAGTCTCTACCGGGTTTTGGTTATCAGCATGATGTTGGTCTCATAAAAAGATTTGGGAGGATTCCCTCTTTCTGGATTGCTTGGAATAGTTTCAGAAGGAGTGTACTAGCTCCTCTTTGTGTGTCTGGTTGAATTCAGCTGTGAACCCATCTGCACCTGGGCTTTTTTTGGTTGGTAAGCTATTAATCGCTGCCTCAACTTAAGCCCTTGTTATTGATCTATTCAGGGTTTTGACTTCTTCCTGGTTTAGGCTTGGGAGGGTGAAAGTTTCCAGGAGTGTATCCATTTCTTCCAGGTTTACTGGTTTATGTGCATTGAGTTGTTTGCAGTAATCTCTGATGGTGGTATTTCTCTGGAATCTGTGGTGATATTCCCTTTATCCTTTTTTATTGCATCTATTTGATTCTTCTGTCTTTTCTTTTTTATTCATCCGGTAGTGGTCTTTCTATTTTCTTGATCTTTTCCAAAAACCAGCTCCTGGATTTATTGATTTTTTGAAGGTTTTTTTTGTGTCTCTATCTCCTTCAGTTCTGCTCTGATCTTAGTTATTTCTTGTCTTCTGCTAGCTTTTGAGTTTTTTTGGTCTTGCTCCTGTAGCTCTTTCACTTTTGATGATTTGGTGTCGATTTTAGATCTTTGCTTGCTTCTCATGTGGGCATTTATTACTATAAATCTTCCTCTAGACTCTGCTTTAAATGTGTCTCAGAGATTCTGATATGTTGTATCTTCGTTGTCGTTGGTTTCAAAGAACATCTTTATTTCTGTCTTCATTTCATTATTTATCCAGTCAACAATCAAGAGCCTATTGTTCAGTTTCCATGAAGTTGTGTGGTTCTGAGTTAATTTCTGTTTCTGAATCCTAATTTAATTGCATTGTGGTCTGAGAGACCGTTTTTTATGATTTTCATTCTTTTGCATTTGCTGAGGAGTGATTTACTTCCAATTATGTGGTCAGTTTTAGAGTAGATGTGATGTGGTGCTGAGAAGAATGTATATTCTATGGATTTGGGGTGGAGAGTTCTGTAAATGTCTATTAGGTTTGCTTGATCCAGGTCTGAGTTCAAGTCCTCGATATCCTTTTTAATTTTCTGTCTCATTGATCTAATATTGACAGTGGAGTGTTAAAGTCTCCCACTATTATTGTGTGGGAGTCTAAGTCTCTTTGTAGGTCATTAAGAACTTGCTTTATGTATCTGAGTGCTCTTGTATTTTGGATCATTAGCTCTTCTTGTTGCATTGATCCGTTTACCATGATATAATACACTTCTTTGTCTCTTTTGATCTTTGTTGGTGTAAAGCCTATTTTATCAGAGACTAGGATTGCAACTCCTGTTTTTTTTAACTTTCCATTTGCTTGGTAGATCTTCCTCCATCCCTTTATTTTGAGCCTGTGTGTATTCTTGCATGTGACATGGGTTTCCTGGATACAGCACACCAAAGGGTTTTAACATTTTATCCAATTTGCCAGTCTGTGTCTTTTGATTGGGGCATTTAGCCCATTTACATTTAAGGTTAATATTATTATATGTGAATTTGTTCCTGCCATTTCGATGCTACCTGGTTGTTTTGCCCATTAGTTGATGCAGTTTCTTCATTGTGTCGATGCTCTTTACCATTTGGTACATTTTTGGAGTGGCTGGTACTGGTTGTTCCTTTCTATGTTTAGTGCTTCTTTCTGGAGCTCTTGTAAAGCAGGCCTGATGGTGATGAAATCTCTGCTTATTTATGAATAATTCCTTATTCATAAAAGATTTTATTTCTCCTTCGCTTATGATGCTTAGTTTGGCTGGATATGAAATTCTAGGTTGAAAGTTCTTTTCTTTAAGATGTTGAATATTGGCCCCCACTCTCTTCTGGCTGTAGGGTTTCTGCTGAAAGATCCACTGTGAGTCTGATGGGCTTCACTCTGTGGATAACCCGACCTTTCTCTCTGGCTTCCCTTGGCATATTTTCCTTCATTTCAACCCTGGTGAATCTGACAATTATGTGCCTTGGGGTTGCTCTTCTTGAGGAATATCTTTGTGGTATTTTCTGTGTTTCTTGGACTTGAATATTGGCCTGGCTTGCTAGGTTGGGGAAGTTCTTCTGGATAAATTCCTGAAGAGTGTTTTCCAGCTTGGATTCATTCTCCATGTCATATTCAGGTAGACCGATCAAGCATAGATTATGTCTTTTAACATAATCACATATTTCTTGGAGGCTTTGTTCATTTCTTTTTACTCTTTTTTCTCTAATGTTGCCTTCTCATTTTATTTCATTGAGCTGATCTTCAATCTCTGATATCCTTTCTTCTG
>NW_016107317.1:10273259-10274502 GCF_001604975.1 Cebus imitator
GTCGATTTGGCTATTGAAACGTGTGTGTTTCACGAAGTTCTTGTGTTGTGTTTTTCGGCTCCATCAATTCATTTATATTCCTCTCTAAGCTGTTTATTTTCTTTAGGATTTCATCAAACCTTTTTTCAAGGTTCTTAGTTTCTTTGCATTGGGTTAGAACATGATCTTTTAGCTCAGAGAAGTTTGTTATTACACACCTTCTGAGGCATGTTTTCTGTCAGTTCATCAGACTCATTCTCCATCCACCTTGTTCCCTTACTGGTGAGGAGTTGTGATCCCTTGACGGAGGAGAAGCATTCTTGTTTTGGGTATTTTCATCCTTTTTGCACTTGTTTCTTCCCATCTTTGTGGATTTATCTACCTGTGGTCTTTGTGGTTGGTGACTTTCAGATGGGGTCTCTCAGTGAACGTCCTTTTTGTTGCTGATGAAGCTATTTCTTTCTGTTTCTTAGTTTTCCTTCTAACAGTCAGGACCCCCTGCTGTAGGACTGCTAGAGGTCCACTGCAGACCCTGCTTGCCTTGGGATCACATTCAGTGGCTGCAGAACAGTAAGGGTTGCTGCCAGTTTCTTCTTTTGTTATCTTTGTCCCAAAAGGATACCCGCCAGATGTCAGCCTGAGCTCTCCTTTATGTGGTGTCTCTTTGGTTATATGGGGGTCGGGGAGCTACTTAAGGAGACAGTCTGTCACTTACAGGAGCTCAAGTGCTGAGCTGTGAGCTCCGTTGTTCTGTTCAGAGCTGCTGAGCAGGTAGTTTAAGTCTGCTGCAGCGGTACTCCTAACTGCTTTTTTTTTTTCAAGGTGCTCTGTCCCAGGAAGGTGGGGCTTATTTATAAATTCCTGTCATTCTGCTGCCTTTTTCCAGAGATGCCCTGCCCCGTGAGGAGGTAGCCTAGTCACAGTCTGCCAGCAGAGGCCTTGCTGAGCTACTGTGGGTTCTGCCCAGCTGCTGTGTGAACTTCCTTGCGGTTTTGTTTATAGAGGTATAGATTGAACTGCCTCAGTAATGGCAGACTGTCTCTGTAATGGCGGATTGCCTCAGTAATGGTGGACTGCCTCAGTAATGGCTGACTGCCTCGGTATATGTTTGTTGGCCTCATGTATGTCTTCTTTTGTAAAGTGTCTGTTCATATCCTTTGCCTACTTTTGAATGGGCTTGTTAGTTTTTTTCTTGTAAATTCTGGATATCAACCCTTTGTCAGATGGGTAAACTGCAAAAATTTTTTCCCATTCCGTTGGTTGC
>NW_016107317.1:10279793-10292237 GCF_001604975.1 Cebus imitator
TTTTTTGCCCTGGAATCTACTGTCCTGGTTCTCTGCTCAGTCCCCTTTTTAAACAGATGAATGGGCGACTTCCGTGGCTCCTATTGCCAGCCAAAAGGGCACCTGGACCGGTGTATTTTGTATGGAGAACCACTGCTCCAGGGCGCCAACAAAGCAGCCGCGCAAGGCAAAGCAGCGGTGCCGGCCGGCACAGCCACGCTGGCCAAAACAGCCACACTGGCGACCTGTGGAGCTCCTCTGCCTGGGAATTTCCTAGTCTGTGGGCAATAAAAATGCGGCGTCCACTCACCCTCTGCGCTTTCAGTGGGAGCTGCAATCTTGAGCTGTTCCTAAACGGCCATCTTGGATCCTCCCCCGGTATGTCTTTTAAGCCTCTTTCAATCCTTAGGGTCAATCACCTCTCATGTCTTTTTTCTACCTCTTGCAGTTTATTTGATGATGAAATCTAGTTATTTTTCCTACAGGATTACCCATGCTTTGAATTGTGTTGATTTACATGACTTTTGAAATGTCATTCTCCAACTCCAAAATTCTGCCTTCTTCAATCTAACCCTTATAAAATTGATTCTCTTTCTTTTTTAATTGTAACTTGTCATTTCTTCTTCTGTTGCCTTGGAGATCCACCAGGCTATATCTTGCCTAATTTTGATCAATTCCACTTTAACACGCATGATTTACCTAACATTTCTTCCAGAAATGGAGTGTCCTTTCAATCAAGTTTCAAAATATGTACTGGTCTGCTCATCCATAGCCACTTTCTCAACTTTCTGTAACATTGCAATATATAACCAGCAAGCACTAGTTGTTGTTTTGATTAAAACTGTCTCACATGGCTACATTTTAAAAGTATTTTTCTATTACTGATACATGTAGAAATATTTATTATGTGATTATATATCTGAGATTTAACTTAAAATAATGGGAGAGGGGCCACAGTGGTTTAGATGCAATGATTGGCCATGGTTGATGTTGGTTAACGCCAGCTGAGGGTTCCTTATATTATTCCATCTACTTATGTTTAAATTTAAAAATTTTCATGATAAACAAGCAAAAATGAGTAAAAATTACTTACCAAACCTAAGTAATTAGACATTTCATTTTGGGGACCTAGATTATAAAACTTTTGCCAAGGATCAAGAAAAAATCATGTTTAAAGAACGATTTACTTGCTTTTCTCATTCTGCAAATCTGATTTGCCTTAAAAAATCAGCATATAAATAATATTTAAATAAAATGGGGAACTGCTTTGGAATAAATGAAAATATGATTCATATAGAGGTGGTTCATAGGTTTTCTCTAAGCTGCTTCTTAAGACTCTGGTGTGTCAGAACTCATTGACATGCCCCTGTAACCTACCAGTGGTTTACAGAATACTCCCAGAAGATGAGTGACAGCAAGACCCAACATTGGATTATCTCAAAAGAAACAATTGCTAGCATGAATTATGAAGGACACACTTACATGCTCTCCCTACTCCAATGACAGATGAACATGCAGGTCTTATTCTCCCGAGGTGAAAGTCAAAAGCAAACCTTTACAAAAACCTATCATCTTCTAACTTTAGTATTAGTTCTCTTTATTCAACTCTTGAAAAAAGAGGATTTAACACTTTATGCTTACACTATCCATCTATACTAGAAGATATTTTTAAAGGACTATAACCTTTAATAGTAATAATTTTCTATTATTTTAGTAGTATATTTAAGTAATTTTACCAATAGGAATTAATTTTAACTGTAATTGGCTATACAAAAATCATAATGTGAATTTGCTTCAATGTATCTTTTATGAAATTGCATTAATTTAGCACCACATATGCAAATCCCAGTCAATATGATTGAGAATAATTAAGAGAAAAAGAGTAAGACACAGGGGCCCACTAATAGGAAGGGAACAAAAATGGAAGCACAGTGAGAAGAGATCTTTGTGTCTAAAGGCTTAGAAGACATAAGAGGTTCCTGGGGTTTCAGGTAAGGCCTTCGAGCTGGGTTTTGATTTGAGGGGAGGGAGCAACAACAAGTGCAAGAAGGGTTGCCAATTTGTGCCTTGTGATATCGTTTTCATGCATCAGATTAAAGACCTCTGCTCTGAGAGGCAGAGGAACAAGCTTGAGAAATATCTACTCATCTAGACCTATTAGGTCTGGCCCCAACTGCATAAACCATATCTTCCCCTTAAGCTATTAAACTACTAAACCTGAAATTTTCCTGTCATGAACTTTTCAGGAATTTGATCCCCTCAACTAGGTAAGAGGTTATTCTATGTCAGGGTTTCCCAATGCCTTTGAGCTGTTACTTCCTACATAGTTACTTTTTAAATTTTTTTATCAGAATCGAAATTAAAAGCCTATTTGGTGCTTCTTTCTAATTCTCTCAGTAAGACTAATATATATGCATATATTTCTGAGTTTCTACCATTATAAATATTTAAAGTTTTGCAAAAAAATTAGAAAAACAGTTCAATAGCCCACATGAATACATTTTATTACTCTTTATTCTCCACAAAAATTAATTGAGAAAAATAAATGAGTGCAGCACCTTCTAAATAGGGAAAGTGAGGAAACAGTCAAATGTGGTAAGCCTCACATTGCCTATAGGGTTTAGGCCACCAAAATGCTGACTGAGGCCAAAAGAAGGCCTAATCAGCTTCCAATATTTTTATTTCTATAAAAACTGAAGCAATATTTTATACATATACTTTAGAAATAGGTATATAATGTTTTTTGATTGTCTGTTTTTTAAAGTTTTTTGAGGTTCGCTTTTCGGAAATTATACTTCAAACATACAGAAAGTGTCAGACAAAAGAAAATGAAGACATTATGTTTATATATTATACTTTTTCTAAAATGACAGTCATGACCCCAAATTCTGACACATATGGTTTTGTGGGTTTGTTGTTTTTTTTTTGCCAGAGTCACTATTATGCATCCAAATATTACCCTTTAAGATTCCTTTTGTGAAGCAATAATAATGAGTAACTTAGAAACTTTCTAAGTAAAGGGTTTAGAAGTATTCTGTGGTCTCATACTAAAATATTGTTGCTATACATATTTCTGTTTTGCAGAATATCTCATTGTTAGCTATGACTAGCACATTTTTGTATGTTTCTTTAAAAGAAAAAGTTCTCCTTGTCTTAGAAACACATATACACTTTGTATTGCAGATGTTGCTATGGCAAGTCCATATATTTTATTAAATGTCAGATCAGAGTTAACAGATGTTACAGCAGTGCAGGAGGCATTAAGACCATGTCAGCATTTCTCTTCAAATATATATTTTTTTCAGGGTTTTCTATATGTGAAACATTAATTCCTTAACAAGTTAACACAAGACAAGAAATGCTAGTGCCCAAGTGGTTAGATATTTTAAGGGGTCCACTAAAGAAAGCCATCTCTCCTGGGGACCTGTTAATATTGTTAATAACAAATTTGGGAATCATTCCTGAAATGTTTGCCAGGAGGCCTAGAAATTAAGTTTGTCCTCTGATTTTTGGCCAATAAATACCAAATTAAATTTTTGAATTGGAGTTTAGTTATTTAATATTTTATCATTATTCCAAATCCAAAATAATCTACTACTTATGAATAGATTATGTGCCTAGGCTATTTTATGTAGTCCACTGATTTAAAAATATACAGTCAACAACAGCAGCAACTAATATTTGTTTAGCTCTTACTCTATTCCAGGCTGTGTTCTAAGGTTGTGAATTATCTCATTTAAGAAAAGTAAATAAACAAGACACATGCCTTCTTTATTAAGTTACTGCTCTGTGCAAAAATTAAAAAGGAAGAAAGAGAGGGATAGAAGAGAGGAAAAAGGGAGGAGTTGAATAATAAGCAAAAAGTGGTCTTAATTTACCAATATACTCAAGAACTAAAAAGAAGGCCGTCTCAATATGACTCATATTCTGTGTATGCGTGTGTGTGTGTGTGTGTGTGTGTGTGTATGTGTGTGTGTGTGTGTATCCTTTAGCCGTTTGTAATCCTTGAAAAGCCATTTTGCCCCAAAATGTGGTTAATACAGTATACTATTTCATATATATTTTGTACTCAATTATTCTCAAATAATTTTAGCAGCCATAACATAGAATAACTGTGATTACATGAGACAATCCAACGGTTTGAAAGAAAATTGTTTCTTAAGCATTTTAGGTGAAAACTCATGTGCCACAAAGCCATGGTACGTGATCTATTTCTGCACACTGACATGAATAAAACTCATTTCTAAATCTCAAAGAATAAGTGAAATTGGACTTAATAAAGTATTTGACACCACTACAACCTTTAGTCTTTAACTCAAATTCTAAGCAACCTTAGCGAGGTTAATCTCAAATTAATGAGAAGTAGCATGTATGCATGCTTGCAAGACTGCCTTGAATTTAAGACATATAAAGATGGGAAATTCCCATGTATCTTTTCCCAAGACAAGGATGTGATCTTGTTTGATCAAGAAACTGCCTCAAAGAGAGCCAGTTATCCATTCTTGCTGCCAGCTAATCCATGCACTGATTCACAATGATTAAAAGGGTGTTATATTTGATTCTACTGAATGTGATTAGACCAAAACTGTGTGGCTAGCTGTTTTGGCAATTAATACTAAAATGCTCAGCAACATCAAATTGTACAGTGTAAGCAAAATATAGCTCACTTACTTTGGCATTTGGAAAATGTGTCTTGGTGCATCTTTGGGTCTTCATGTTTTATTAGTGTCACAAAAAAGAATAACCCAAAGCAAAGCCAACCAACCCCCCAAAATCTGTCAGTACACATACATGTTTAAACACTGGCTCTGATGACAGGTTCAGAGGTCAATATGTACCATGGAGCTGTTCAGCTTCACAGGTTGGTTAATATTAAACAAACACATATTGCAAACTGTGCCTTGTTACAAGGTTGTTTTCTGAGATTCCAGGGGTCAGGGTCAAAACCTCACATTTTCCACCTTTTCCACAATGCTAATCAATAGTATAATAAGTCAAATAATGGTCTAATACACAGTGGCAATACAGTTTCACAGCAAAACATGTTGAAGCTAATTCAATTCCATAATCAATTTTGCTAATGTCACTTCACTCTTATAAACAAAGAACAATGGAAATACATTGTATGTTTACAATGCTGTATATCCAGTACCTCATTTAACCCTCAGAATAACCTTGTCTAAGTTTTCATTAGACCCAGTATTAAAGATAAAGCTGACTTCCCGAATATTTGCGTAACTTTACTTATTCAAAAAAGACTTGTTAAGTAGATAACTTATTAGGTATTGAAGTTGGAGACAATTCTTTAAATATGTATGTATAACAAATACTCACAAATGTTCATTATGTGCCAGATGCTCTTCTCAATCCTCTACAAATACTAATTTACTTAATCCTCCTAACAGCAGTGTGAGGTAGGGACTATTATCTCCTTTTTGTAGACGAGGAAACTGAGGCATAGGATTGTCAAATAACTTGCCCAAAGTCAGACAGGATAAACGACATAAGTTGGATTTAAGTCTGGGCAGTGGAGCTCCAGAATCTGTACTATTTGACTCTGTGCTGTGCTGAATAAGACACAGTGTCTGTGTTTGAAGATTTCAGAGTTTAGAAGGGCAAACATGTAAACAAACATGTGACAGTGCAGCCCTTAAGCTCAACAGGGAGGCTTGCAAGAGGCACAGGCAGCACAAAGGAGGAAGGGGTTAACTTGACTTATTTAAAGTCTCTCAGCTCCTAGGTGGCAGAGTGGGGATTGGATACGAACCCTTGAGTTTGGACTCCAGAGTCAATGTGTTCTCCATTTCACTGGGCAGATCTGTATTTGATAAAAAGAGTTTGGAATTACAGTGAGAAAACAATAACGAACTTAGAGGAATATGGCATGTGAAAAAGGATGAAAGCTGAGCTCATTTCAACAGAAAATGAAGGACTGGGCTTTATTTTATAGATATAAATAAAGACATAGATATAGGTATGAAGATCTCTTTCTTCATTTACATAACATGTAATTAATAAATGAATATACATATGTATATGTCAACAGAACTCATGTGAATATCAGCTCAACTGTAAAGCTCCTGGATTATCTTAAGGCTTATGGTCAATCAGAATAAAACAGGGCCAATGTGAGGAAGCAGAAGGAAAGTCAAAAGACATGGAGACATTGATGTCAACCATTCTGGGTGTGTAACAGATATTCAGAGGTTACTCACTGATGGAATAATTGGTTAATTGACTAATTGATTAAAAATAGGAAAGGGGATTTAAAAAAATACCAAAGACAGTTCATTCCAATTCACATTTGGTGAAAATTTTGATGAGAAGAATTAGTGAATTTGAAACATTTAGAACTAGGATTTGATGTCAACATGTCAGAACTTTATATCCAACATCTCTATGGGATGACCACTTTGATATTTCTTTGACCCCAAGTGTAGTTTCTACTTACTGACATTGCTAAGGTTTTTAATCCAAACAATGGCAAACAGAGTTCCACAGGGAGAAAGAAATTTGGCTAGTTTGAACTCTGGTCATTCTTATAATTTATTTTAGGTTTGTAAAATTCCTTGTTTTAATTTACTAAAATAAAAGAAGATGTACATTTTATCTGCTGCCACCAATGGTTCTGTTGTCACCCTAGGAACTACACACTATTTTATAAATGAGGAAGAACTCATAGAGTTCACCAAGTTGTTGATAGCACAGCTAGTAATTAACAGATTCAGAATTTGAACCCAGGTCTTCTGAATCAAAGTCCAGTACTGAGTGTTAGCAAAACCGAAGAGAACATGTTCAGACATTCAGATCAATAGGGTGTTGGAAGACTTCTCATGTAGATAAAAAGGAATAAATAGACACAGTTTCAAGACAAAAACAGTGAAGCTCCTCTCAGGATTCCTCAGAAAAAGCTAATGCTAAAAATCTTAAGCAAACGTCAAGGGAAATGGCATCAGCCTTTAAGTTAAAAAGAAAGATAAAAGCAAAACTGCTTAAGTCAATATGATTGTCTTATTCACATGTAAAAATCAGATCACCCATCCAAATAAACACGTATCAGTCTTTCAACTGCTATTTATAACACTATACTAGACCCTATTAAGACATAATTAAGGAATACAGATGCTTGCAAATTAAGATATTAATTAATATTATTGGAAAATTGCTCACATATAATTAACTTAAGCATCAATCTTCACTTAGGTGGATTTTTAAATAATTAAGAAAACTTTAAATGTGTTCAAATTTAGAGTCTACCTTAAAAAATTATCTTCAAATATATAGGAAGGGTCAGGATTTCTATAAATATTCAACTCCTATAAGACTTGCAATTAGCTCTTTTTTGATGTAGTTTACATCATTTAAAGCAAAATACTTCATGAACCTTTTCTGTTCTTAGCCTAATACAACAATCCTGATGGTCCAAACACAAAGCAGAGGCCCAGGTCCACATAAATACTCTCTCTAGGGATGCACTGTAGGAAGGATTGCCTCATGCTACCTAGGTGGTTTTTACTGTTTGCAGTAACATTTATTATCACAATTTCTAACAAAGCACATTTTCTTCACATGTATAAAATCTTGCACTCCATGTTGAATTGCTGAGCTGGACTTTTTAAATGTACTCCTATGGATTAAGCATAACAAAGAAAAGACATAGTATCCAAAGCCCTCTGTGAACCCTGCAGTGACCTTTCCAGTGGTGTTTTCTATTCTTCCAGAAACACCCAGATGCTAGGAACTGTTTCTTGCCTCCTTGCCTTTGCTGTGTTATCTGCTCTGCCTGCAATCTGCTCCCCATCCCATTTGTCCTGCCATCTCCTATTTGTTCTTTTGGCTTTAGCCTAGCTGTTACATCCTCCAGAAAGTCTTCTTCACCTCTTTCAAGCTGAGTTGGGTGCCACACTTCTCCTACCCTTCAGATGCCGTGGGCATTTTGTGCATCCTGCTATATCATCACGGCATAGATAAGCAATGGATTCCCTTGAAACACCAGGTCTCGAAAGAAGAGACTGTGTGTTTTGTTTTGTTTTTCTTAATTGTTTCTTTGCCCCAGTCCCTAGCATAAAATCTGGCACATGTAGGTGTTCAGTAATATTTGTTGAATGATTGAGATAATTCTTTATTCTGCCATAATATAAATTATCTCACTAAATGGTAAAAAAAATATTATATGTCCATTTTTCTCAACAGTATTTTGAAATCTATTGGAATATCTCTTGCAGATGGGGAAAAAGTCCATTTCTTTTTCATTCTTCCAGAACAGACTGGAGATGTATAATTTTATCTAGATTCTAAATAGGTCATAAATGCCTATTCAGAATCAAAGATTTTTTAAGGGAATTGATTGTTTGCTGGTTAAGTACCCAAAAATAGAGATCAGTTAGTGGCTAATGCCAGGATTTGATGAACAATTGTTGAAAAACCTAAAAACCTAAGAGAGGAACTGTTTGTTTTGTTGCTTTAAATTATGTTTATTCTTTTTTGATAATAAAAGTAATCCATAATTTAAAGGTTAGTTGGCAAATATAGATGAAATATAATAAACATTACCTACATTTCCATATTCTAGACATAACCACAATTAACATTTTGATATACATGATTTCCCTTTGCATATATTTTTATGTATTGTGTACATAGTTTTAAAAACAACATAGGGACTGTGTTATTATTATATTTTCTATCTCACCAGTTATAACTTATTTTAATGATAATTTTCCTATGTCATTATTCTTTGAACACAACATTTGTAATTATTGCCTAATATTCGAGTAAGGCAGCTCTCTCTATAGCAACTAATGGGTCCTTGCATATAGCATGAACATTTACTTTACTGTTTCACAATTGGCTCTGAGCATAAGAAGGAACTACTGCATTTTAATATATGGCAGGACCCATCAACTGAATAATTATTAGAATGTCTCTTGCTGCAAACTCATACATAAATAAATTCTAAAGAAAGATTTTGAATGCACAAATTGAATCAGTGCCTTTGAACACATGGACACAGGAAGGGGAACATCACACTCTGGGGTCTGTTGGAGGGTAGGGGTCTAGGGGAGGGATAGCAGAGGCTGGGGAGATTGGGGAGGTATAACATCAGGAGAAATACCTAATGTAGGTGATGGGGGATGGAGGCAGCAAACCACCATGGCATGTGTGTATCTATGCAACAATCCTGTACGACCGGTGCATGTACCCCAGAACTTAAAGTATAATAAAAATAAATATTTAAAAAATAAAGATTTTCACTTATTCAGTGTTTATATAATACCTGTTATAGCGAGGTACAGTCTAATATTAATCAAGGTAAACAAAAAAAGGAGATTATTTATAATTACTGCAAATCGGCAATCTAAACATACTTGAATCCCTCCCCAAACCTAAATATACCATCTGCCCAAAGTCTGCCCTCTGCTGCTGTCCCACTGAATGAAGTCAAAATATTTACTTTTCTGAATAGAAATTGCATTCTATTCTGAATTTACTTTTTCCTATATTTAAAGAAAGACTGGTGCTACCAATTATGTAAGAGCCTTCCAGGAATTATAATTCCTAACTAAGCAACCCATAAAGTACAAAAAACTCAGTTAATATTCCCATGCTGGGCAGTGCAAACTCTTGTGGTGAAGAATGGGTGCACGAGGCAACAAGTGGGCCTGTGAAGGGCTCTGACAACACCATGGCCCTATCCTGGAGTTGCTTGGACTCCAGCAGTAGATCTAGCTCTGCATGCAGAAGCGTGTCCTCTTCTCTATCGAGAGACCTGACTCGGAAATCCTCCACGTTCATTGAAAAGTGAATTAGGAAATGTCAACAACACTATTATTTATCTCTCTCTGCTCAGATTCCTTTGAAAGATACTTTCTAGAGGACATGCATTTCTTATTTCAACATTCTGGATAGGATAGTAAAAAGGCCATTCTGAACATATCTTTGGTTAGTAGGGATACTGATTCTTTAAAGCATACGTTAGCATTATCACCATTTAGGGGGGCCCCTTTGCTTTTAAAGTTGAGCCACACAGCATATTGGGTCACAGCGTAAACTACCGAAAGTCCAAATTTAAGCAAGATGATAACAGGTTTACAAAGTCTAATCACTAATGAAACTACAAAATCAAAATGCATCAAAATTGTTCTGGTAGGGGTGGGCAGGAATATGAAAGAGAGCCATGGAAATTCATGTGCTGTGATCCAAGAAGAATGTAATATTTTAAACTATCAATTTCTATGAACTAGAAAGAGAGTTAACTCAGCCCAGCATTGCCATAATATAGCATGGGGAGAAATGCCAGATATAGGTGATGGAGAGGAAGGCAGCAAATCACACTGCCACGTGTGTACCTATGCAACAATCTTGCATGTTCTTCACATGTACCCCAAAACCTAAAATGCAATAAAATAAATTTTAAAAAAAGAAAAAAAAAAGTAAAAATATATGTATTGTGAATGAAGAACTTATGTTAACAAGGTGTGTCAGTTTTCAGGAAGTATTGTTATAATTATACATCTCTTAGCAGTGCTGTTTTCTCAAGCAGGCATTTTAAAGGCTAGAAATTATTCTTTAAAGCAAACTTCTAAAAGCTCCAATTTAACATTTAGAATTTCACTACATTATTTAAGTTGTAATCACCCATAAGTCTTATAGATCTGGTTACATTATGTATCTGCTTAGGCAGAAGCCTGGAATGAACTTGTGATACTTTTCAAGTAATTATAAATAATCTCCTTTTTTGTTTACTGTATCATTTCAATGTGGGATCAATAAATGAAATGAACCAGAGGGATCTTTTTCAAAGGTGAAAGACAGAGACAAAATATAGACATCATGGGTGTCTAACCCGATTTTTTTTTTAATTTAATTTTCTTGTTTTGTCAGCTGAGGCTAAAAGCAATTTTCTATGTGGGTCTATGGCAAAGTCAATAAATTTGTCAACCTGAACCAAATTTGTTTGCTAATTTTGCAACATAGTAGTTGACTAATCAAACATTTCCAAAATGCTCCATTATATAACTGTAAAGGTGGTTTAGGTTGGGTTGAAGAGAGGGGCATCCGATCAACTGAGCAATTTCCTCAAAGCTCGTGGGTCATTGCATTTCACTTGGGGTTTCTTAGAATGGAAAATCAGAGCCTCTCCCAGGGGCCCAGGCTGAAAAGCCCTTTGGGGTTTCTTATTTGGGAGAGTCTCAAATACAAATTTTTTGAAGATGTCATCAAATGAGGCTAATCATATAGTCATTTGTATTGCCTATGTGTTATGATGTTATTTTGTTAAATAGAAATATTTAAAATGCACTACAGTTTAGTAATCCCATTTTGGATTAAAACAATTTAAAGATATATATGTATATGTGATGTCTTAAAAAATAGAAGTGGCTTAAGCTTCTGTGGAAATCTGGAAGGCTTTACCAACGTGAATTAGAAAATTATTAATCTTTACTTCTCTGTTTGCAATTAATTTGATAAGTGGCTTTTGGGAGATGATAGCATTCAATTATCTCTTATTTCTAATTTTTTTAATTTGTAAGTTGAGGTTAATAATTACAGAACCATGTAAAGAGATACCTGTAGTATACCTAAGCTTTTGTTACTCTACAAGTGATGCAAAGAATAGGGCAGCTCAGGTATAGAAGTGCTTGACTCCCCTTCATCATGGCATAGAATTCTGCTATTTGAATAATTTAGGAAGATTTCTCTAACATTTTTCTATGGATTTTCTCTATTTTTTATGCAAATATCCATTTTAAAAGTGAAATAAAATGAAGAATTTGAAGCAATGACATCAAAAAAGATCACAAATTCTCTTTAACATTGTAAGTCTGAAAACCAAAAGGCAGAGGGTAAATCTGTATTAAAAAGAAGTAATCAAAATATAGTTTCTTTCTGCAGTCCTGCTGATATCTTCCACTTTTTAGGAATGACCTGGAAGGTCAGACAGACATTTACCTATGACGTGATAAAAAAAAATCAATTAGATTTTTACTTTATGAATCTATGATAAAAGGTAACTTCTTGGAGAATAAGGCGTCATAAATACAATGTCATATAGAAAAGTTAGCAAGAAACAGAAGCAAGAAAAAAAGGGAGATAACCTAAAGGGAAATTGAAGTGAGAGCAAAGAAAAGCAATGACTACAGATACAAAGGCATTACAAAAGTATTAAAAAATAGGTAATTTGGTTTGGTTCTTAGTCATTACTACTGCTACATGTCTTCTTCCAATTTGGCTACAACCAAATTCTATTTCCAAATACTATTTTGTACTATGACTAAAATTAGAAATTTGGGTACAGTCATGGTGAGAACAACAGGCTATCTCTCCCAGTGTCATTGCAAAATACCATGATGATCTGACTAAAGGATTTTTTTTTTTAATTATTGACTAATTTTAACCTGATCCTGCTGGAACTTTCTCTTTAAGGACATCGTTGGAGGTAGAAATTTTAAACAGTATGATCAA
>NW_016107317.1:10297420-10355097 GCF_001604975.1 Cebus imitator
CTGGCCGGCGCTGGCCGGCACAGCCGCGCTGGCCGAAACAGCCGCGCTGGTGACCGTGGAGCACCTCTGCCCGGGAATTTCCTAGTCTGTGGGCAATAAAAACACGGCGTCCACTCACCCTCTGCGCTTTCACTGGGAGCTGCAATCCTGAGCTGTTCCTAAACGGCCATCTTGGATCCACCATGATCAATGATTTTAAGTAAGAAAATTTCTTATTCAGTGCACAGATATAAACTGAAAAACTGTATTTTGAGCCAAGAGTTTTGTATTTTCAACAGATAACATTACATTGGGATGTACATTCTAAGACCTTCCCTACTCTTTGAAGATGATAGTCATAGATTGATGAAAGGGGTGTTGAAATGGATGAATTATCACCATACATTCTCTTTCCCTGTGTAAGGAAAATGAAGATTTTATTGCTAGGTCTTGTTTTTCATAAAATGATCGCTTAAAATTTATAGCATTGTGAGCTAGTAAAGTAATAAAAAGAAACAGTAATACAAGAAAAATAGTCAAATTATCATTGGCTCCAATTTAAACCTGTCTGTCTACATTTCTTTCTGCCATCTTTCTCAGGTAGGCAGATATCACCAAACCAAAACTATCAGTCAACCTCCTTACTGGCCTCCCCATATCTACCTCCACCTCTACCTCCTCCCTACCATCTCTCCTGCATTTTAACTGTGCTGATTTTCTCACCTTCTTCAGAAGCTTTCAAAAGATCTTCATCACTAAAACTCAGAGTTCCCTCAACTTAACACCTTTTGCAGTCTGTGCTATTCCATTCTGTTCTCCTATTTTGCTCCAGAAGATCTCTACTGCAGCCAGAATGATTCTCACTGTTGCCAAAATATACTTTTGGCATTTTAATTTTTAGCATTTAATTTTAATCCAATATGCTAATTTACTGTAACTATTTAGTATACTTGAAGATCAGAATTACAAGGGTATTTTTCATATAGGATGTCTTTTCCTTTTCCTCTCCACATACTAGAATCTCACGTGGACTTTTAAGAGCTGGATCAAGGTCGGTGGGCTCCCTGAAATCTTGAATGTCCTCAGCCCCTGGGGACTCTTTATTTCCTGAAGTCCTGGAGCAGGCTGCACAGTTCTGCTGACATTAATTAGGTTACAGTCTGGGAGCTAGGTCTCCCTTTATGTGGATTTATCTTACCCACAGCCCCTACATCTGCAGACACACAGACCAAAACTCATATATCTATTCATGGTGGCATTCATTTGAATTTCTTATGTGAAGGCCAAGTTGAAGTGTTTGTTATCTCATTCCCAGACTTGCTTCATTATTTACTACTTACATATTTTTCATTTTATCCATTTTTAAAGTCTACTCATATTCTGATGATTAGGTTTTTCTATAATGATACATGAACCAAGCCTGAGCCTCACTGAATCTGTTACATGCGCCATGAATTAAAATTCAAAACAGCACAAGTCTATTGCCAAATGTGCATGTGATTACGTTGTCAAATGATTTTAATAAGTATTCAGAACATTAAATTATAACACTTAAGTCTGTGTTTTGCTTATGAAAGAAAAGTTATTGTGAGTTTTGTCAAGAGCAGATCATATATTTCTTTATTAATTTTGACCACATCTGAAAATGTCAAATGATGTAGGGAAAAAAATAATCAAACAATGAACCAGATATTTCATTATTTTAATTTATTAACTTTTGCCAAATTAGTTCTTATGTGTGTATATTTGACATTTGATTTTTAAGTCAGTGTTAGAAAAGTCCTGGGATAAGAATTTTGCTATGTAGAGTAGGTTCAAATAAACAAAATTAAACTCTTCAATAGAAGTCTCTTATGTGTACTTTTAATTTTTATCCAATGCTAATTTAATATAATTATTTACTATACTTAAAGACCAGAATTACAACAAAGCCAAAGCTTAGAATTTTAAGGAGAGTAAAACTTTAAGTATCTATACATTTATCTCCACCCTATTTTATATGATATTATAATTTAATATCAAATTAACATATTGGAGTACATTCATTCTTGTTTAACTGACCCACTATTAAATGAAATTTTACCAGAATAGAAGTATTTGATTTTCTAACCATTATTGCAATTTTTTACATGGTTAATCTTATATTTATCTGGTAACTTTGCAAACAGAAAGAAATCATAAATTGGAAAGATCACTGTTAATGATGGAAATAGTAATTTTAAAAGGAACTTTTTTTAGATTTTCCTGCAATTAAAATTAGTACATTTTTAATATCATTGTTCCCCTAGACCATTATACTTCTCATCTGATAAAAGACAAAACTATGAGTAACTCTAAAAAGTAGACAATGAGCTAAGAAACAAGTAAAAGTAAGTTTACCATACTAAAGTTAATAGACCCAACAGGCACATTTGGAAAGGAAAAAAGAAATAGTTAACCAGACATTTTGTTTAATGTTTAATGTCTTGCATCAACTTAAAATTTCTTACTAGAGGAGCAATGTTTAGTTTTCTTTTATAGAAATAGGTATTGACACATCTGTTGTAATCTACCATTGCTTCTGATTGGTTATTCGATTGCTCATTCATGTCATAAATATTTAAAAGGCAAAGAACCCTCAATTCTGGATTGGTTTGTGATTTTTCTCACCTCACTTTTATAATAATGACTAGTTGATACATTTTAATAGCAGAGTAAATAAATGATTTGCCAACATATTTTAACTCTGCCTCTGACATGTGGAGAGCCAAGTAGATTTTTTTAATGGAGAAAATATCTACTTAAAAATTCTTTTAAAATGCCAAACAGCCTTTTGCTTACTCAGCACAATGCCTTTGGTGTAGGAGCAGAGGCTGATATTGGTCTGTGATTTCCAACTTCACGGCATCTTGAGTAACAATTTGGAAGTGTTTGTCATTCTGTAAAATTTTCTCTGAAAAGGTCAATTCCACAGAAAATAACTCTTTCGCTATGTAATCAGTATTTTTTGGACATTTTGATTATAACGTTTCATTTAACAATCTGACCCCATAACTATTGTTATTGTATTGTTTTACTTTGACTTCAATTCATAAGCCTTTTGAAAAATTAATATTTCTGGATTCATCAGTTAACCAACCTAGTAGAATCTTAATAGAGAATGACACCAACCAAGGTAAAACTTTCAGCGATTATTTTATTGTATAAAAGCCAAAATTCTAAAAGCAAATAGAAATTGGTGTAACTGATGTTTAATCCAAATGTACAACAGTAAACTGACTTAGCTTCCCTTTTTTTTCAAGAGCTGACGCAAGTTGGACAGAAGGAGGTGTTGGGGTGAGGTGGTGGTGTTGATTGGCTTGTCTCGTTCACTCCCACTTGTTCTTAAATCAATGTCTAGATCTCTAAAGGTTCATATAAGTCAAAGCTGTTACAGGGGTCTGCCATTCCAAGCAAGTCAGAAAAGCCTGCAAAGGACTGGATAAATAATTAAGGTACAGCTGTTTTTACATGAGTATTTGCAGTGTTAAAATAATGCTTACTTTCTTATTTTTATTGTGTTGATTGTTTATTCATTACAAATTAAAATGTTTGAAAATACTACTTGGATAACTTTTTTCTCATTTTAGAAATGATCAATTCAATATAATGTCAAACATTGAAATTATTTACCCAGGCCCTGATTGCAGTTTTCTTTTGCAGATAATTTTAGGTTTAAGCATAAAATTGAGACAGTGGGTAATAAGAAAGGGAATGTTGCAAAAACAGCAGGTAAAATGTATTTAGTTATTTACATCTCTTGGTTGATCATGGACTGTAATGAATAATGGACATAATTTGTCTTAGGAAAAAATATAAAAGTTTAGAAGTACATTCTCAATTGTACACTATTAAAGATTTTTTTTAATCTTGAAAACAAACAGAAAACCCACAAAATTTTTGACTAATCAAAGAAGGAACATCACTTTAGTGCAGCAGATGTGAATGGCTAAGCGTTTGGGCTGCACCATTATCAAATGAAAAAGAAAAAATGTTGTATCTTACCTTTTCTTCTTAATTTGACCATTTTAGTTAAGGGGTATTTTTAGAACAAAGTTACTAAAAGAAACTAGGGAAGTGAATAGAATATAAGCATAGCTTTATATTTTGAAAGAGTAGAGTCAATTATCTAAAAGTAGAGCTGTTCTCAAATTTATTAATCAGATAGGGGAGAATTCCCAATATATTTAAGTATCCCTGTACCTTGAGTATCTTACAGAGTATATGTGGATGGTTTTAGTTAAATGCCCAGGGTGTAGTAAAACTACGAGTGTTATGTAATTCGGTGGAAGAATATTTGAATTGAATATATATCACATTCATGAACACTGGGCTAAAAAATGTTTTAGTTTTGACAAACTGAAGAAATTTGGGTGTGTTTTTAATCAAAGATTGCCATTTATTCTATAGTTCAAGATCTTCCAGTTTTGATTTATATTTAGATAGTGTTCTGGGATTTTCTTGAAAGTATTTACATTTATACTCCTAAGAAGTATGTAAGCAACATTAAGATCTGAAAAATGTACCTTTAATGACTCAACTTTTGAGTTTTCTTTAAACATGTTATACTGTGTACTTTAATGTTATTGAAGCTATTTTTTAATTATGTGAGTTACTTTAAATAAAGTGAAAATAATTATTTCAAGAAGAAAAAAGTACTTCTGGGAGTGATCTAGTATCTATTAAATGAATGGAACCTACTGCATCTAGAATTCATGACAGATTAAATCATGCATTAAAATGTGAATCATAAAGAGTTCACTATGTTAATATCATGTAGGCTACATATCCCTGTACATTCTGGAAACTACTGTTTGGGAAAATAGGCTTTAAAATTTATGTGGCAATTTATGTTTAAGATGACTATGTTTTTTTCTAGGAGCAGAGCTAGAAAGTCTATAAACAAAATTGCATATTCAAATTTTATGACTAGCCCTTAATACCTCTTCAAATGGCTGCTTTAATGCTTGTATTAGCAAGAATGTAATATTTTTAGCAATGGGAAAAGACCTCAGTATTTGGTTATTTATTTTAACTTTTCTAGTTCTTCCTAGATATTACCTGTAAGCTGCATCTGAGTAGAGGGGAAAAAAAAGGAAATGCTAAAATATTAGCACTAGCAATAGGAAATAGTCAATTAAGTACAGTTCTGCTGTTATTGTGAGTTTCTTGTTTAAAAGGTACCTCAGACTGAATGCTTTTATGAAAGCAAATTTCTGTAAGAACTCATGCTATAGAACAATAAGCGTATGCACTGATGAAATGTGACTGGAATGGCCTTGTTGGGGAAATTAAGGTAATTTAGTATAAAGGTAATATTAGATTGATTTTAGTGTGAAAGTTATATTCATTTATCAATGTCAAAGTTATATTCATTTATCTGTGGTACAGTGTGGATGTAGATTTAAGTAAGTTCCTTGGAGACAAGATGATTTGGCTTTTAGAAGTTGCATGACCCTTGTTCAACCAAAGTGTAATACAGCTAAAGCTATCTGCTACCTAAACCTGAATTGCAAAGTGGATTTGTCAGTTCCGAGTAGGCATGAAAGATGAGACAGATAGCAATGCTGGGAAATCTGTTCTGGCAATATTAACTCCCTTTTCACTTTCACTTATCAGGTAAAATAAATGTTTACAGTAACTAGGGAAGGTCAGAACTTTTGCTTCTCAACTCAAGGACTGTTTTGCTTTCTAGGTTCAATGTCTTTCTTTGAAGTTGAACCATATAGGTAAAATATAAGAAATTTACTGTTTTGACACCCTTACACCCTGAGCTTCTTAGGTACCCATCCAAAGAAGAGGACATTACAATGTTTAATAATTAGAATTTGGATATAAAGAATTAACTACTCAGAACACTTAGATATCTTTTAATAAATATGATGAAAATGAAATTATGCTAATATCATGGTATTCTAAATACTTGGTTTCAAGTTTTGACTTCGTATTTTCACGAAGAGTGAATGGAATTAAGAATGCAGTTAACCACTGCGCTAGAAAATCCAGTCTTTTTCTGCAAGACTTCTTTGTATCACAGAGAAACTTAACTTTAATGGGAAGAAAAGCTAGACTATAGAAAATTCTATTGACCTAAATTTGATTTTTATGAAGCATTTTGAACATTCTTTGTGCAACAAAGCTATTCTTTCTCCTGGTAATCAGAAGAGAACATTTTCATTTCATTTTGAAGCATTATGCTATAAAACTGTAATCAAAATCATACCTTTATCTATTAATGTAACACAGATCATATGAAATTGCATTTATCTTAGTGGACTATATCACTAGGCACTGTGCTAGATGCTGGGAATATGTATAATCCACAAACCCAGCACTGTTCCTATTCTCATGAAGCTTCCTGCCTGAGGCAGTTTAGTTGCCTATTAAATAGGCAACTAAAAGAGTAAGTTAAATGTGTGATAAATACAACAAGAGAGAGGAGAGCATATAGTGTAATGTGAGGTCAGAGAAGGCCGGTCTGACCAACTGGTCTTTAAAGATTTTCAGGTTGTTTTAGTTAACATTGGGAGACACCTGGGCTGAGAATGTGGGGAGGAGCAGTCCAAACAGAGAGAAGAGCACGTTAAGAGGTCCTGCAGTGACAGCAGGGAAATGAAAGAAGCCCAGTGTATTCAGTGAGTGTGGCGTGGTGGGATTCAGTATGAGAATAAAGAGCTTTATCTGGGTCAAAGTATATAGAGCTTCCAGTGTATTAGGAAATTTGACTTTAGTCTAAAAGTTATGACAAAATCACAGTAGGGTCTTCAGTAGGACAGTCATTTGGAATAACATAGTGGTGATGGAGATAGAAGTGGAGGAATTTTAAATAAATGTTGAAAGAAGGACTGATAGGACTTGGTGATACGTTGGACATGAGTAGGGGGTGAAGAATAGAGAATGGGGCAGTCAAGTTCGCCCAGTGAGTGGTTGGATGAATGAAGGTACCATATTCTGAGATGGCGAACAGCGGAATAATCTATGCCTATGATAATTTTTCATTTCAATTACAGTGTTTGCCAGCTATATTCTTTTCTATCCTCCCCATGCAATAATTCTTTGATTAATTCACTATATATTTATTCCAAGTAAAGGGTAAAAATGTTAATTATGTTATGCTATAAGAGTTTGCTCAAAATCTGTTTGTTTTAGTAGGCTGAGTTCCTCAGGGGCAAGGAATCTGTTTTATTTATCTTCCATGTCTTCCATTGTTTCTGATTAAATTTTAGCAATTATGATATAGTCTAAAGGCTTCAAGGTATATACTTTGTGCTGTAGACAGATGATTCAGAATATTTAGTTTCTCATAATGTGCTAATTCTTTTTGAATTGTGCATTTAACCATTGTTCCCTTAAAATAGATCAATAATATAATCGTCAGAGTTAAGATATAAGCTATGAAAGCGTATCCCAACTTTTGTGAGAGCTCCCTTGGCCAAGGCAAAAATTGAATAAATCTTCTTTTTTTTTTGAGATGGCGTCTTCCTTTGTTGCCCAGGCTGGAATGCAGTGACACAATCTCGGCTCTCTGCAACCTCTGCCCCCCTGGTTCAAGCCATTCTCCTGCCTCAGCCTCCCAAGTAGCTGGGACTATAGGCATGAGCCACTATGGCCATCTAATTTTTGTATTTTCAGTAGAGACAAAGTTTTGCCATGTTGGCCAGGCAAGAGATTGACCTTCCTCGGCCTCCCAAAGTGCTAGGATTACAGGTGTAAGCCACCGTGCCCATCCCAATAAATACTTTATATATGCTAAAAACAGCATAAAACTAGGTCTTAATTTGTTCATTTATGAAGGGGCACCTACCTTGCTCATAATGTTTATGAGAGTTTTGAGAACTTGCAAAGCCCTCTTTTGTAAGTGTCTATGCATATGAAATACTATGTACATTTGCATGTAGGTAAAGATATCAATTAGACTCTGATTACTGAAAGAGGGAAAAAGGATTTAAAATTTATTGAGGGCAAACTATATGCCAAACTTTGACACCCATTATCCCATTTAAACTCTTACAACACTGCTTTGTGACAAATGATATTACCTTCATTTCACAGAAGATGGAAAAGTCAGAAGATAGTTAATGTGGCCAGAATTTATACCCAGTTTTGCTTATTGCAAAGCCATAGTTCTTGTTCCCTGATTAGGCTTTATTTCTCTCTAGTAGAGACAGCAATACAAAGGTGGAATAGCATGGAGGCCACTCAACTTGGTGCCTCCATTACCTCATCTGTACAATGGGGAATAAGAAAAAAAAATTGTACTCATCTCAGAGGGCCGCTCTGAAGAGCTGATAGATGTAAGGCCTTAAAACAGTAGCTGGCATGTGGTAAGTGCCATATGAGTGTTTGATGTATCTTTTATAAAACATTCCAGGATTAGCATGGCTTAATGCAAATGAAGTCAATTAGGTTTCTATTAATATACAAAGTAAAACAGACTTTAACTGAAGTTTCTGGACTGCAGGCATGTATGCGTACAGCAGCAAAGATCTCAGCCCCACTTTTGCTTCCTCAGAGAAGCCTTCCCTGATCCCCTGGACTAAGTTGGATACTATGAAAGACACTGCTATGGCCCCCTAGAGGGACTGGATAAATGAAGGATGGAGTGGAGGAGAGAGGGGAGCATGCCAGTCACTGGGACTCACATGTGCAAATGACCTGAGGTATAGAGAACATGGTGAATTTCTGGAATGGAAAGACTAGTGTAGCTAGAACGCTAAGGTGAGGAGAGTGTGGAAGGAGATGAGACCGGAGAGGTGAGCGACCAAGGCAGAATCTTATCGGGCATGTTGAGAATTTTGGACTTTATCCTCAGAATAAAGGGAAAACATTAAAGGGTTTGAAGCAAATAAATGAAATGATCTGTGTTGTTGCTGTTATGTTTCAAAGATCACTCTGACTATTGTATAAATAATGAATGGTGGGGGCGGTTAAGGAAGGCAAGAGAGAATTCAAGATCAATTAGGAGACTTTTACAATAGACATGATGGTAGCTTGGACAAGAGTGAAGGTGAAAAGAAAAAGACTAACTTGAGAAATACTTCAGTTCACTGTAAAAGTCAACCAGACTTAGTAAAGAGCTGGATGTGGAGGGTAAGAAAGAAAAATTTGTAATAGAAGTGTCTTATGCTTTCGACTTGAATAACTGGACAAATGGTGACAACATTCTTTGGAAAGGAAACATTGGAAGAAGAGGGGCCTATCACAAGTTAGATTTTAGACACATTGAATTTAAACTGCCTTTGAGATATGTAGATGACATATAGGCCCCTGGACACATGGTACTCTAGTTCCCAGGAGAAGCCTAGACTATGTAACTTGAGGAGTCTTTGGTGCATGCATTCATCATAGTTCTCCGGAGAAACAGAACCAACTAGAGATAAATAGATAGGCAGATATAGATGTGTGTAGATATAAGATGACATTTATTATGGGAATTGGCTTTCATGATTATGGAGCAAAGAGGTCTGAAAATACAGCATCTGCAAGCTGGAGAACCAGGAAAGCTGGTGGTATAATTTAATCTGAAGCCAAAGGCTAAGAAACAGGATGCTGCTGGTATAAGTGCCAGAACTGCAAGGTCTGGGAACCAGGAGCTCTAGGGTTCAAAGGCAGCAGAAGGCAGGAGAAGATGGATGTCCTAGCTCAAGTAGAGAGAGTAAATTTGCCCATCCTCTGACTTTTTGTTCTATTTGGAACCTGGAGTGATTGGAGGATACCCACCTTCAGTGGTGAGAGTGGATCTTTTTTACTCAGTCTGTTGATTCAAATGGTAATCTTTTCCAGAAGCACACTCACAGACACACCCCAAAATAAGGTTTTACTTGCTATCTTCCCATCCTTTAACCCAGCCACAATGACACATAAAATTACCTATCATGGCCAGGTGCTGTAGCTCACACCTGTAATCCCAGCACTTTGGGAGGCCAAGGCAGGTGGATCACAAGATCAGGAGATCGAGACCATTCTGGCCAACATGGTGAACCCCGTCTCTACTAAAAATAAAACAATTAGCAAGGCATGGTGGTGGGCACCTATAGTCTTGGCTACTCGGGAGGCTAAAGCAGGAGAATTGCTTGAACCTGGGAGGCAGAGGTTGCAGTGAGCTGAGATCCTGCCACTGCACTCCAGCCTGGCGATAGATACTNAAAAAAAAAAAGATTAACCATCAAGTTATATGAAGTCTTGGAAGTGGATTGGAAGAAGGGGGCTTAGGATCTAGCTTTAGGGAAATCAAACAATGAAACCTCACACAAAATCATATTTTTAAAAGGACAAACCACAAAACTGTGAAAAGCAATAGTGGTGTCATCAACAAACAGAAATTTTTGAAAATTCCTAGGAGGCAGAAAGATGATAGGGTTGAAAAATCTGAGAAAGAGAAAAGGAACCAAGGTAAGTGTGCTTTTTCCATGGGGAGCCCTGCAGCAGCTTCAACTTAAGTCAGCATAGACAAAGAAGAGGCATAGATCATGGGCAACCAGTGATCAGGTATCCACCAAGGAACCTCAGTTTAGACATGGTGGTCTGTTTGGGATACCATTTTTGACTACAGGATAAAGCTGTGATCCAATCTGTAAGAAAAGTTTGAGGAAGGAGGCTAGGATAAGTATTAGGGCCTCTACTGCATACAAAGTGGTATAACAAGCAGGAATGAAGCTCTACCAAAAAGAAGATACATTGAAATGCTTCACCCCCAGAGTAACCACTCCTGGAGTGGCAGCCATGTGTGGAAGTTGGATGCTGGTCCCACAGACAAGCCGCAGAACCTACGAGGGAGAAGCCCATCAGTGAAACAGGCCCACACAATTTCAGAGAAGCTCCGAGTACCACCTGTCCAAGCTAATCAATGCTCTCCATCATTCACAAATATGAACAGAAAACCTAGGATCACTTGAAACTAAGGAAAACGAGCAGCATGGAAGAGAAGGACCAAACAGAATAACTAACTTCAGAAGAAACATATAATTTAGGGAACAAAAGGAACTTCTGAAAACCTCACATCAATATCCTTAGAAAGATCTGAGAAAATATTGTTCCCATAAAACAAAAAAAAAGTGATATGAAAAAACAGAAAGAGGATAAGAGCAAATTATTAGAAATTAAGAGCAGGATTGAGAAAAATAGCTGACAAGTTGAAAAATAAAACATATCGCTGAAGATGAAATTTGTTATTTTGGATGTGACATTGAGGAAATATTCCTAAACATTGAGCAATAAGATGAACAGATCAAACGTAAACAGAAAAGCTAAGCAATATGGATCAAGAGGTCTAATACCTGATTAACGAAAGTTTTAGGAGTAAACAAAGGGGAAGAAATAGCTTTTTAAAATAGTAGAACATTTTTCTACTATTTTTAGAAGAAAGTGTGTCTTCTATTGAAGAAAGACACAAGCCTTTTGATTAATTATTAATTATCAATTATTAATTGATGGATTTTAAAAGCGACTCACATCTAGACACATCATGATGAAATTTCAGATAAGGATAAGAATTCTAAAATCCTCAGAAAAACATCAATAAGTTATTTGCACAAAGAAATAAGAACCAGATTCATCAATAGAAACTAGAAGAGAGGTTTCTTCAATATTCTGAAGGAAAACGCTTCTCAATCTAGAATTCAAACAATCAACAAAGTTTGAAGGCAAAATAAAGACATTTTCCAACATGCAACAACTCAGAAATTCTGTTTACAGACATAGGCTCATTGTGTGAAAAAGTTATTCAAGGCATTATTTTAGCCTAATACAAAATAAACTGAAGAAAGATATAATGGCATTCAAGAAACTAGCAGCTGGGCAAGACCCAGAGGTTGGAAGAGGAAGCCATTCAGAATGAAAAGAGCATAGAAAATTTGCTTTCAAAGTTTTGGTAAAATAGAATTATATTTCATTTATTATATAGTCAAATATACCACTTTGTCTTTAGGGAATACTATTTATACAATGATAATACTGGAATTGCTGCTTATTAGTTTTCCATGTTTAGAAACAAGCAAATTATGGCACATTTGTTTCACAGAACAATATGAAAATACTATGATTCTCAAATTGTGCAAGTATTTTATTAACTAAAATAATTAGGAGTATAGAGGAAGGATGGATAGAAAAAGTATGCTAACTTCCTTATTTTTTATGGGTAACCAGTCTAAAATCAGTAAACCAAGTCAAAAAATTGTTAGTGAATTATTTAGATCTAGAATGGCTAACTTTAAATGATGAGCTAAAAACAGAAACTGTCAATAGTGGTTGCTGCTGGGAAGTGAAACTGGTACCGTGTGACGAGTGAGGAAAACCTTTGTACTCATTTAGTGAGTTTCTGTTCTCTTAACCATATGCATGTCTTACCTCTGTTCTCTCTTAGCTTTTAACTTGTTTCTCTTGATCTTTTATGTTATACGCTTAGGCTGCCTTATAGCAATAAGAGATTCATTTTTATTCCTCCTGCTTGAAACACTGTGTGCTATTTTTTTTTTTTAATTCTGAGAACTGCTTTCTTTGTATCTGCCATTATCTCTTTATGTTTTGTCTCACCCTAGCCTCACATCTCTCTATATTGGAATGACAATTAGTGTGTATTTGAACTTGTAATTCTTATTTTTCCCCATTCCTCTCAACTTCTTCTTTGTATTTTCCTTTCTTTTAATCTCTTCGTGCTATAATTGGAGTGATTTCCACAGATCTGTCTTTCAATTTTATAACTCTTCCTTCAGCTGAGTTTTTTGTTTTTATTTTCAATGATTCTATTTTTTTCTTTTTTTAAGAATTCCTTTTTTGGCTCTTTTTGCAACTAGCTTGTTATATTCTTTTATAATTTTTTTTATTCTGTGAAAGTTATATTATTTTGAATGTTTTCTTTTACCTTTTATTATAGTAATGTAAAAGTCCCTTTTAAATTGCTTTGCTATTTGTAGTTCCTTAGATGTGAATTTTATCATTTCTTGTGCCCACTGGCACTCTTACTAGTGAGTTTCCATGTGTGTTTTATGTTTTGTAATTTGTGGATGTGAACATTTCTCAAGTGTGAATTGCATTCCAAAGCAGTACTGCCACGGCAATGGGTTATAGAGGTATTCCCATGTAGTAGTTTCTGTTTGTCAGAGAAAATGCAGATTTTGTGACTTCTGGAGCAATTTTTATGTTAGTTTCTGTACTCAGGATTTCATTATCAAATGGGTATTTCACATTTCAGGACCACACTTTTCAAGAGTGATAGTGTTTCTCCTAATATAATGGTTCAACAATAATTGAATGAATCTAATGGTAAGAATTTCTGAAGAAATTATATCAACAACATATAGTAGATTCAGGGCATTTTTCAAAAACACAATGCCAGTCCACCCCTTTTCATTTTATAGTTGAGGAAAATGAGGTCCCCAAATGTTAAATGACTTATGCTGAGATCCAGTGAATTAAAAGCAGAGCAGAGCCTAAAATCTAGATTTTTTTTGTTATTAAAATACATTTTAATTTGACATAGGTGTTGACTGATGCTGACCCAGAGGTAAATCTGAACTTTCTTTTGTTACTATTCTTAACTTTGGCTTCAGGATCCAAATGCATAGAAAGAGACTTCCTAAACTTGATCCTCACCTATGCTGCATATTATCAAGCATTTTGGTGCTGTTAATTCTTTCATGTTCAATTAAATTAAAGCAGCAATTTTCTTTCTAGTTATTGCTAGTAAAGACACTGGTATATTCTGCCTTGGCAGACCTTCCTTTGTCAACAGTTTACTTTTGTCTTCCTTTCTTTTAAAACATGCATTCTACTCACAAATACCAAAATTTTCTTGAAGACTACTGCCATATCTTAAGATTTCTTTTTTTTTTTTCATAGTGATTAGCAAAACCTGCCATTTTCATTATACATAGGCACTCCATAACTGTCTGCTGGTTTAGCAATTATTAGTAATTTCCTTTCTTCTCTTCCATTTTTTTCTTTCTTGTATTGGGTAAAGGAACCTTTTGGGATTTGTTTATGTAAAGTTTTCAAGAGTTTCCTCCCTTCCTTCCTTTTACACTGAACATACAAAATGTAGATGATTCATGTTCACTTATTTTATTTAAATAAAATTATAATGATGTATGTTGTGTTCTGTTTGCAGAACAGAGTGTTCTGAACATCAACACAAAGTGGAAGAGACTTAAGCTGAAGGTACAGTATATTATTTACACTGAAGGGGCTTGTGTGTGGACAAGAAAGTGCTGACAGCTCAAATGGATCCCATGGAACTGAGAAATGTCAACATCGAACCAGATGATGAGAGCAGCAGCGGAGAGAGTGTTCCAGATAGCTACATCGGGATAGGAAATTCAGAAAAGACAGCAATGAGCAGGTATGGGGTTAAAGTTACTAGGTTCCATGGAAAACTAAGACATAATGTGGATATGGAAAACATGGATCTTGATGGGAAGAATTGGATATATTACAGGTAAATTTGAGATAACAATGATATTGATGCTAGCACATTAATTCCCTGGTCCTGAAATACAGTGATAATATCAGTCCATTTTGTAACTGTTTTAGAATTGAGGCTACAATGTCCTTGTCCCCATAAATAATGTGTAATAATTTTAATTATATTAGCCTGTTGCTCCTTTTACCTTTCTCAAATTCCTCCTTCAATATTGCTACATCTCCTCGTTTCTGTAGGGATTCTTTTCTCTCTAAAAGTATCCTCTGAGCAAGCTCACTCACAACTATTATGGCTTCACTCAGTGAATATATGCCATATCCCCAGCCTGTTAAATTTTTCTGCTGAATTTCAGATTATTATATCCGACTGTCTACTACTCATCTCTACTGGACCACTACTGTGTCTGGATTGCCTCGTTTATAAAGTTAAACCTGTGATGTCTAATATTGAACTCCTGTCTTTCCCTTCAGAACCTGTTTCTCCTCTAGTAATCCCCTTCCTAGTGAAAATCACCGCTATCATCCAGCAGGTCACTCAAAAGCCCCTAGGTGTAAACTTTGACCCACATAGCCAATGGCCAGTTAATATCCAGTTGGTTCGACTTTATTATTGCTTCAAATCCTCTACTTTTTTTATATCCATTCTACTGCGGTCTTATCTTAGGCCTGCATTAAATGTGAGACGGAGACAGCTCTGATTTGTCTTGCTGTCTTACATTTTGCTCTCCTCTGTCTAGTCCTCTACACTCCTGCAAGAGTAATCTTACAACTGAAAATGGAATCAATTTCTAACCTCAGATGAAGCCCTTCTGCACCTTTCCATTAGCCATAAGAGAAAGTGGATTACACATTGCTGGGCTTGTAAGGTCATTTGTGATCTGTTCTTGACCTGCCTCTCCTGTACTGTCTTTTGCCCCCTCCCTATTTGTTACTTGTTGCCTTCACTCATTCTGCTCCAACTGCCTAGAATCAGTCACCTGCTCCCACTTTTCCCATGTTCACACCTTTCATCCTTCAAGAATTAGCTCAACTTCAGGTCTCCTATGCAGTGTTTTCCAAATTCCTCTACTCTCCCAGGTAGAAGTGACCACCCCTCCTTCATGCACCCTTTGTCTGTGCAGATGTTAATTACACCACTACTACAGGTTAATGGTCTCTGTGGTTCTACCACCTGCCACATTGCCTGGTGCATAGTAAGTGCACAGTAGTTATTTGATAAGTCAATTGATTTTCCACAAAATGTTATATCAAACTATACATGATTTAAGATGCTCAGAAGGGAATTTTTGACCAAATCTAGGCTTGAAATAGAGAATATTATGCTCGAACAAAAACTTCTCATTTTATTCACAACACCCAGGAAAGGCCATCAAGAAGAAGCACTGTTCTTCTTTCAAGTAGCTCAGTGCAATGAATGTTAGGGTTATTGGACTAGACAGGCCACTGAGATGTAAATTATGGCATTTTCTAAATCAGGTGACCCTTCAGGAAACACTAGGATGGTAGAAAACAGGACTTTGGAGTCTGCAGAGTAGTTGCCTGACTTTAGAAAAGCTGCTTGTCATCTTCGAGCTTCAGTGGAAAATGTAAAATGGCAAACCCACAGCTGCTTTTCAAGGATGAGATGAGTGCCCAGTATGTAGATGACATTCAATAATTTTTGTTACTTCTCCTTCACTGCATTGCCCTTAGAAAATTGATCCAAACCTGAAGATGCTTGTTTCTGAGAGGAATGCACACAAATATGAGCTCTGCAGAGGTTGACCAAACTAAAGGGGACACCCACCCAAGAACTGTCATAGTGTCATTCCACTTGGTCCTCAAAAGCCAGAATGGAAAGAGCATCAGTGCTTTTGTTAAGCTTCATGCAATGTGTTCTGAACCACTCACAGTGACTTACCCTTTATCTCCTGGCTTAAACATAGGTCATCATTTTGCAATTTTTAAAATCAGTTTAAAAGAGATGGGTTTTATCTATGTGTGGATTGCATGGAACCCTTAAATGTAAATTTTTGAGAAATTCAACATAATGTATTTATTTGTGATCATTATACTTGTGTTTTTAATACATGCTGGGTTTGGTATCAAAACATTTAGCATACTGGGGACATTTCTCATATATTTTATACAATCTTGGCATGTTTAATGACTACAACTCATCTCATGCCAAAATAAGAACATGCAAATGCCTCAAAGAAAGAAAATCTGTTTACTTTCAAATTCTAAATTTTAAAAACTACTCATGGAATACAGATTTTAAGTTTATTGATTAAAATAAAGAATAGAGTGTTGGACATTCCAGCATTTAAATTCTAGGTGGCACTTTTGTGTTTGTAGTTCTCAGGTCCATTTTAGGCTTCATTTTATCCTGTCATCTCAGCCTCCAGCTGTAAACATTATGTACCAGTCTTCACATAGCAGGTACATTAACTACAGACCATTAAGGGGTATATGGAAATGGAAGGAGGCAACAACTGTGGGCATTATGCTTTCCACGAGAAATGTGGCAGAAGGCCAGGAAATGTTCATAACTTGTGTACACAGAGCTATTTATGCCTTGAGTTCTAGAAAAGCACATAAAACTTTGTGGTTTTGTCTGCCATTTCTATCTACATCTTGTACCGTTTTCTATTCTCAAAAATTAACCCTGCCATCCTCTTTCCTTTCCAGATTATTTTCAGGATTCCCTTCTGTTATAAAAAGCAGTTTGTACAGATCTCCTAGAATAATTCTTTTCTATCTTATTTCTAAGGATTACTTTATTTATTTATTATTGAGGCAGAATTTCACTCTCGTGGCTCATGCTGAGGTTCAATGGTGTGATTTCGGCTCACTGCAACCTCTGCCTCCCGGGTTCAAGTGATTCCCCTGCCTCAGCCTCATGAATAGCTGGGATTTCAGGTGCCTGCCAACACGTCCAGCTAATTTTTTGTGTTTCTAGTAGAGACAGGTTTCATGATGTTGGCTGGTCTCGAACTCCTGCCCTCAGGTGACCACCTGCCTTGGCCTCCCAAAGCGCTGGGATTACAGGCATGAGCTACTGTGCCCGTCCCCTAAGATTATATTAATAGAACCCTTTTCAATTATTTTATCTTACTTTTTATGTAGGAAATGCCCTAAAATTTTCAAACCATCAATTTGAAAGCACCTTTAAGAAATATACATAGTTGATCATTTTATATAAAAACAACTAAAAAGTCTGTGACATTTTGCAGTATAAAAATGCAATGGCAGCAGCAGGCCTTATTAATTGAGCCTCTTGGAAAGGTGGCTGGTACTAGGTCTGTAGCCTTAAAGCCCCTGGCGTATAACTGCATGAGCTGACCAGCACAGCTCTATGATCAAATTGTACAGGTTCCAGCCTGTGCCCAAGAAAACCACAATCACAGTGCTCTGTGGATAGTGACATCTTAAAATTTTCTTCCAACTGTTCTGCCGGTTCGTTGAATTGCTTTAATATTTTTCTTAGTTTCATTCATTACCTATTAATAATCCATGTACATTTTGACAGTAATTACACACACACATACAAAAACAACCAACACAACACAGAGCTACCATTGAATTACTTTCCAACAGGAGTTATATGTATAAACGATTGTGCCAAAAAAAAGAGAGGAAAATACCAGCCACAGGGACCTGCCTGGGACTGCTTGATGCCAGGGGGAGAATAGGGTCTGGTGGATATGGGCCTGCTGCTTCACCTTTCTGAGTCACAGTTGCCTCATCATAGGGATATTTTGAGTATCACATGAGATTAGAAACACAGCGCCTAGGCACTTAATCAGTATTTGTTGAATTAATACAATCATCTGATTATGGTATGGTAGTAGATCAGAAAACTTTATCATCACCCTGTACTCTTTCTTTGGAAGGACTCTAAATGGGAACACAATTAGTTCTAGTTAGCCTCTTTCTTGCATAGCTAATATGAGAAAGAAGAAATGTCCCATAAACAATTTTTAACTAAAAATAATATTTCCTTCCTTCATAACATCCTTCTTCTATCCCAAAGTATGTTTGTAAATGGAGCTCAATTGTTGCTCTGGAATGGTCACTAATGTGAAGGAAGAAAAGAAAAAAAAATGGGGTATCTTATTACCTCTCCTCTGATTCAGTTACTTAGATCACCTGAAATGTACATATGATTCAGAGCATATATTTAGATGCTTTTACTTTCTTATTTGTGTTTGTGTGTGTGTGTGTGTGTGTGTTCAGTCAATTTGCTAATGAAGATGCTGAAAGTCAGAAATTCCTGACAAATGGATTTTTGGCGAAAAAGAAGCTGGCAGATTATGGTGATGAACATGTAAGTGAATCTATGTTTTCAGGCAATAAACGGGACTGCGGGTGTCTGATCTACCTAGGTGTCTGGGGGAAAACAATGTGACTGAAATTTTCCAAGCCTTGATCAGCACATTCTCTGTTTATTCAGGTCCTTACTGGAATAAGGGCTTGTTTTTTCCTGTTCGCCATATGGCTGCATAAATCATTTATGAAATTTATGTGTTTTGGGGGGAAATCATTCTAACCCAAAGGTAATCTGCAATCATACATGTTTTTCCTTCTTTATGTGACTCCCCTTGTAATTTTTATTTTTACTGAGGCCTCTGCTGAAACCAAGCACTGCATTCCATTGAAGATTACATGCTTTTATTGATGTTGAGTAACAGCTTTACTCACTGTAATTTTATCTTAGTCTTCAATTTTGGACTGTAATCTGCAGAAAAGATAATGTGAGAATAAGGATAACCCCCAAAGGTTTGCCCTTTGGCAAATGCTTGCTTATAATACATCCTTTCTTCTTCAAGCATCCCGGAACCACTTCCTTTGGAATGTCTTCATTCAACCTGAGTAATGCTATCATGGGCAGTGGGATCCTGGGCTTGTCCTATGCCATGGCCAACACAGGGATCATACTTTTTATGTAAGTGAATGTGTATGTCAACATTTGGTGATGAAGTCTATGCATACCTGGTGGCTCTTTCAGTTGACAATCTGAAGTTTGGTCTTTGTAAACATGAACAATCTGAGAAAGTATTTGTGAATTCCTTTGGCTTTTAGATAGAATAGTAACCTGAGGAAAAAGTCAGAGGAGGCTAATCATGGTACTTGGTCACCCAGCCATCCCTAATCCAATGGCAGAAAGTTTATGTGCTCAACCAACCAAAGTGCTAGAGCAGCCTCACCAGAAGAATTTCATTGTTCAGTAGATACTTGAAATAATTTGGTGTTTAGCAGTCAAAAAGATCTTTCCCAGAAGCAATTTAGTCTCATTCTTAGGAAAGAAACAACCAAGCCTAAAAGCCCTGCATGCCCTGGCCCCACTTATGTCCCGTTCCCTGTGCCCCTGTGTGAAAGATACACTGGGCACAATAAGCCTTGTCTCCATCCCATCAAGATGCCACATTCCTTCTCACCACCAGGCCTTTGCGCATTTTCTTGGAACCCTCTTCTCTATCTTCTTCACTAGTTAACTCCTCATATGTCAGTTCAGCCTCGCCTGAGTGCTGCCTGCTCTGATCTCCATGACTGGGGCAAATCACCTTATCATATACTCACCACAGTTTTAATGCAATTTGTCTGATTCATTTGGTTAAAAATCTGTCTCCCTTGCCAGACATAAGCTCTAGAAAGTTGAGTTCATGTCTGTTTTCACTTAACAATGTCTCTATCCCAAAACCTAGTGCAGTGCCTGGTACAGGAAATATTTGTTGAGTGACCAAACCCTATTCCTAAACCTATGCACTTTCACCAGACTTGTTCAAATGCTGCCTAAAAGCGGCATCTGGTAGTTGACCTGTAGGGTGGATACAGCACTGTCTGTGACGGACAACAATAGATATTTATGTGCATCATGTACAGCCTGGTATTTTCCAAGATAGAGTTGGCAGCAGTGGAATTCTTCACAAGAATAAAGTCTGATGTTAGACACCACTGTGGACGCAGATCCTAATTCCAAACGTAGTGCTAGAGAGTTAAATAACTGTCTAAGAATGCAACATTTATATCATAAATATGTACTATTTATGTTCTGAATATCACATGTGATTAGTAATCACACAGCTATTTGAGGGCTAAGGATCAGGACTATAAATATTTATATTGTGTTAGTGCTTTGATTAAACTGTTTTATGTATAATATTCTTTAGCCGAATGGGTTTTATATCAACTTTATTTTTATATAAGCCATGTTTGAGATAAAGTAGGTTTTTTAATAATCTGAATTTTAATAGCTGTATATATAGTCATATATTTGTATGATTTTGTAATGTGCATTACCTCTAAGACAAAAAAGCTGCCTTCCTTTTTCAATTATACATGCCATTAAAATTAGTTAGGAAGTTACAGATCACTGATGAATAGGCAACACTTACCCCAATCTTAGAGTCATAGATTATCTTCATGAGAGAAGAATATTCCATTTTTTTAAAATGAGGGCCTCATTTCAGGCCTATAAACATTTAGCAGATTAATTTGATCAGAACAATTAAATCACTAAACATCATGAAGTGCGTTTTGTGTGTCTAAATAGCACAGACTGGATTAAGCTTTCTCTCTTAATTTATAGCAAGTGACACAGTATTTAATTGGTTTTACTGTTAGTATTTTCTGCCAGAGAAAGTGCATGTTTAGAATATAGGAAATGCTCATTATTTTTCCAGGGAACAAAATTATATAATCTGAATTACATTATTCCTTAAAAACAGTTAAGTTCATAAAGCGTATGGAAAAACACAGTAATAAGTCATTGGTTAGACACTTCTGGCAAACATACTTCATGGAAAATAAGAGCAAAATATAGTTACAGGGGTCATAAAATTTATAATTCATGGTCTAAATGTACATTTGTAATATTGATTTCATTGGGAATTCCAAAAGAGTAGATCAGTTGTGGGGAAAGTGTGTTTTTCTAAAAAAATAAACAAAGATAAAGCCTTTTTTTTTTTAAGTTACAGGTAAAAGTTAGTATTGTTCCTCCATTTATTATGTAGATGCTTCTATCAACATTCTTATTTTTGTGCTCCAAGTCTTAGATTTGGAAAAATACCATTCAGCATAAACATAAAGAAACCATAAATGCATGTGGACATGCAGAGGGTCCTAACAGCAGAAATGACTCTGAAAGCAAAAATAAAGGAACTTTCCTGCCCCATCTTTAGCTTTCTCTGCTTTCTCTATTACATATGCAACTGCTTGCCCCTCTAGCTTACATTTTTTATCTAATGCACAGGATCAGCAGTAAGGCAGCTCAGATTGCATGCTTTGGCTTTTGGATTCCTAGATTTCAGATTAAGGTTTAGTCAGGCTAATGAATAGCCCTTCAATTCTAAGTGCTGATGTGAATATCATGCAAATATGATGTGCATATTCCCATGTGCTAAGTAGATGTAGCATTTGCTAATTTTTCTGTACACTTAGCATCTAAGCTAGCGAACCAGATTCTACAACTGGGTAACATTATAAAAAAGTTAGGGACTTCAGGTAGTAGATTTAGGCATGTAAAACATAGCAAATTCTATTTCTATGACTTTAAAGGTTACGTGTAAAGTTCTGAAAGAATTTATCAGCTTCCCCCAAACCCACATACTTTTGGAAATTTGATGATTAAAAAGATTAATGTGATCTTTTATTGTAACATCTAATATAATTACATCTTTTTTATTATAGAAACTTTATTACCTACTCTCTCTTCCCTTTACAGAATCATGCTGCTTGCTGTGGCAGTATTATCACTGTATTCAGTTCATCTTTTATTAAAAACAGCCAAGGAAGGAGGTATGCTACTGCTTGAGTCCAACAACATTCTGTTTTAATTCTCATAAAAGAGTATTTCAGTCTGTTGCTTCATAACCTTAGGATGATTGCAGTCAGTTTCACATTTCATTTTCTTCTGAGCCCAGTGACCCGATCTCTCAATGTTTTTAGTTGTTTGGGCAAGTAAGAGGCAGGAGTGAAAGTCAACTGGCTCAGGTTCAAGACAAATAGGAAAAAAAGACATTTCTGATATATGATAGAAAGAACTGTTTTGACTTGCTACGTGCAGCTAAAATAAATAAAGCCATTGCTTCTTATTTGGAGAACATTTTAATATATTGCTTACTGGTTTTTGAGGTTGCATCTTTTGCGCTTGTAATTTCTATATGAAGTTTATTTACATGTTTGAGACTTCAGTGTGGAGCTATATAACAAAAATATTTTAGTCATTAAAACAATCTTTTTAACAATGCTATTTTATCTTATATTGTAGGGTCTTTGATTTATGAAAACTTAGGAGAAAAGGCATTTGGATGGCCGGGAAAAATTGGAGCTTTTATTTCCATTACAATGCAGAATATTGGAGGTAAGGGGATATATTTATTAAAAACAACCATAAGAAAACTTACGGCAATGAACAAGCACTTTAAATACAGTTTAAATTGCTGCTTAGAGTTCTTAAATTTTAAAACTATAGTTTCTTAAATAGATTTGTGTCCCTCGTTAATTAAAAACAGCAATATCTAAGAATGAAATAATATATAAAACCCTGCCAATTGAATTCTAGAATTAAAATATAAGATAAAAGCTTTCTAGATTTTTAATGTTGTTATGGCATGAATTATTACTCTTAAAAATGGAAGAATTTGTGCTTATTTCTTCATTGCCAAAACAGTTGATTGATGTTTTGTATGTGTGACAGAGTTTGTTTTGCAAAACTGAGAAGTGGGTTTCTGGGGGAACATAGCCAAATACTGTGGTTCTTGAGACGCAGGCTGCACTGAGCCAGCCCAATAGGCAGCATCTCTAGAAGTTTACTAAGGCAAATGTCTGGCTAGGCATCAAATGCACTATAAACCCAGGTTTGTTGATTCTATGGATTCTTATAATTCCCACTGAATTATCATTTCCAGTGTAGGGCCTTGAAATATATATTTTTAACAGTGTTCTTGTTGGTGTGTTTGCCTACCAGCTTCATACTGGTTCTGTTGTGTCTTTGGCCCTCAGAAGGCCTCAAACCCACATATATTTCAGATGTCCCACTGGCTGCTTCCTGACACATGATCCCAACTGTCTCCCCACATAGTGACACTTACTCCCTCACCTCCTACCCAGTCCCTAAACCTGCTATTCTATTTCTCTGACCTTTCTTTTCTCAGTGAATACCACCAGCAATAATCCAGTTTCTGAGGGTAGAAATCTGGATGTCAGTGTAAATATTTCCTTTTCCCCAACTCTGCATTTCCAGTCAAATGCCACATCCTGTTCATTTGATCTCTTGCTTTTCTCTTGAATCTCTCCTCACCTTCCCCCCTCATGACCACAGCTGATCACCATTTTTAGCTCAGACTATTGCAGTGGTCTTCTAACTGGTCTTCCTGCCTTGAGTTTCCCCTGCTCCCAGATAAACTCTAATTTATTCTCCAGATAAACTTTCTCAAATTTCAGTCTGTTTCTGCTTTTGTTATGCATAAAATTCTTCAGTATGCCCTTATTATTTTCAGGGTAAAACGTAAACTCATTGGACTGACACAGGATCTTCATCTAGTTCTTCTGCTTATCTTTCTAAGCCTTTCCTAGCAATTCCCATATCTGTCTGTCTCTCTATATATATATAATCTGTCTATCACCTATCTATCTATCAATCTATTTATCCATGATCTATACCCTACGTGTCCTGTGTCAAACCATAACAAACTATATTTAGTCCTCCAATAGTATTATTTTAATATGTTTAAAAATCCTCCATGCCTTCTTTGCATATTTGCACAGGTTATTTTCTCCATTTTAATATCTCTCAAAGTCCTCCAACCCTAACACACACACACACACACATACACACGCACACACACACACACATACACATTTTCTCTCTCACTCTCTGCTCACCTGGTATATTGCTTCTCTAGACTGTTAAATACTAAAACACTAGTTTCTCTGGGCTCTCATGGTCCTGTTGGTATGTATCTGGTATGTTACAGTTTCTAAAGGATATTTTAAAACACTTGAATAGAAATAAGCTTTTGGAGAGTGATGGCCCTTAATTTAAGTCTGTTTCTGTCACTGTCTGTGACCTTGGGAAGATCACTTTACTCCTTTGTCTAATGTTTTCATGTATAAAAATGACCTTAGAAAGGCCATTTTACAAAGACCATTCATACATTTTTCAGGTGTAAAAATGACCTTACAAAGGCACTAAAAATATTATAAAACAAATATATGCTGATTGTAAAAAACTAAAATGCTACATAAATATATAAATTACCAAGAAAAGTTTGCATCAGTCACCCTCAGAAATAACTACTCGTAGGTTTCCCCATGCCTAATTTAAAAATGCATTGAGTATTGTTAATATTGGATCATCTTATGATACTGATTTTCAGCTTTCTTTTTAAATTTAAGAATATGCTTTGAAAATATTTGCATGTTATTCTTTTTAATGATTTTTGAGTTTTCCATTACACAAATGTGGCATAATTGGTTTATAATATCCTTATTGATGAACAGTTGGATTGTTTCTAATTTTTCACTGCCATAAAAATGCTACAGTGAATAACTTGTACAGAGATTTTGCAAACAGGCAACCCACTTTAGTAAATAAATTCACTGGAATTATCGAGGATTTCTGACTGCCCTGATAATGGATAGTGGGTAAGCAGATAAATAAAATTCAACTGTATCTTAATGATTTGTATTTTTTTAAAAAATTTATATGTTGACACTATAATCTGAGGTAGAATTTGGCAGTAATATCAGAATTATCTCATTCATTTTACTGGTTTAGAGCCATGTGCATATAAGCCCCCCAAACCCCAACAAATAGACCACTTTACATTTGTTTCAAACTCTCAACCTTACTAAGGTTTAAAGTATCAAGCATTTCATAGGATCACCTTATAATTGGTCTAATTTAACAACTGAAATAACCAGGCATAAGCATAGTTAGCCCTAAACTCAACAAGCTGAGTGGCAGCAACATCATCTGTGGTTCAGAGTATGGCCACTACTATGCTTCTAAATAATGGAATAAACTATAAAGTGGTCTCTCAGTCAAGCCACACACAAGTAAGAGGTGTGACTTTAAGCGAGTAAGATGAAATTTCATACCATCATCCCAGAAAAGTGCTCTTGTTTTGGTTACTTTATATGATTAGTTGATATTTGGCAAAAGGGAAATGACTTGTGTTTCTGTATTTAACATCTCTACATTTAGAACATTTAATTTTCTCAATCCCCCCAAAATTAACATTTACCACAGATGTTTTTCCCATTGACAGAGTAATGTCAGGATCATTCTGAATTTTTGAAGACCAAACACATTAACATCACTGACATCACTGAAAGTCGGCAATTAATAGCTCTGACATTGAATGGTACCTCACCAAACCAGTTAATCAGAAATATCTCCTGTGTTCACGCTATGTAAGATTTAGCTTTAGCCAAGGTCTTTGCAAAGATTAACCAAGTAATGTGTACAGAAAATACATCCAGTATTGTAAAAATCATTTCACTTTGATAGTATAGAAGAGGCGCCAGCCCTTCTGTTTTACATGTGGTCTGTCCTTTTCAAGTTGTGTGATCATGGATGTGTCAACTTAACATTTCAGAATTTTTATATCTTCTTCTGTGGAATGAGAATAACAACATATATCTTGTCATCTCACAGGATTTGTCAGATGATCAAATGAAGTAATGTGCAGAACTAAACAATGGGGGAATTATTATCACCATTGTTACTTTCATTTGAAGTAAAGAAAATATTTTTAAACTCAGTAGTTTAATTTACAATTTAAGTATGTGTTTTGAAGTGCCTGTTAGCAAAAATTCACTAGAAGGATGTAGCACACACTTAGTTTTCATGTAAATTTGTGAGTTCTATCTTTAACTGAATCTTTTGGCCATGTCTCAACAAACTAGTGTTATCCTTCACCAAAGGGACGAACTTGAAAAAGGTGTGATGTATAAATTTTTACAATTGTAGGCAAAATTATAATGTTATGCATATGAATACATATTCATTTTTTCAGGGAGAGGGCTTGTAGATTTCATCAAGAAATCTTTCACAAGAGCAGGTGATCACTCATATATCACTTACCTAGAGGCTCATGAAATTTTGCCACTTTCTATAGTTCTTTATTTGGCCAAAAGGAGAGTAAGATGCAGAGGTGAAAAAAACAAAAAACTTCTTTGACAAAGATGGGGAGAAGCTGTCATCTCTTGTATTCTTTTATCAGTCCAGGAAGACTTTGGTTTAGACAATAAGTGGTCTGAGACTATGTGCTCCTCAGCAGATCCCAGAGGACTAGATTGGTGCCCACTTGCAAAAAGCCAGAGGGGATGTATTGACTCTGCAGATCTGCCCTTTGATTCTGCCATCTCTCAGCTGATCCATGCCTTTTGTTGTAAGACCGCTGCCTGTTATAGACACTAAAAGGCACATTGAGTATGGGCTATGGTGATTTATAACTAATGAGGGCAGAACCCTAGAACTGCAGCTTCACTGTAAACTTTGGGGCTGAATTCAACACAGAATCAGCCCTGATACTGTTAATAAAAGTCCACCTGCAAGAGCTAGAGGGTCAAATGTCTATCTTGGAAGATAACTTGAAAGCAGTGCCAAATACACAATGGCTTTTTTTTTTCCACTTGGGGGATTAGATGTTCATCTTACTTATCCCAAATGTCATGACTCACTTGCATGTGACTTCAGTGCTATGCACACCATTAAGCTGTCACATTTTCCATTTTAGCAATGTCAAGCTACCTCTTTATCATTAAATATGAACTACCTGAAGTAATCAGAGCATTCATGGGACTTGAAGAAAATACTGGGTATGTCTTACGTTCCCTCTGTGACGTCAAGTGACCCATTCTACTTGTTCTTTTCTGATTCTAATATCCTTGTCTCTCTTTCTCTTCTAGAGAATGGTACCTCAATGGCAACTACCTCGTCATATTTGTGTCTGTTGGAATTATTCTTCCACTTTCACTCCTTAAAAATTTAGGTAAAGATATTTTCTAACTAAAAATATTTTTATTTCACATTTAAATAGGTAAGCTGAATGTAGATGCCGTATTCACCTTCCAAAATTTTTCTTCTAATGTCTAGGTTATCTTGGCTATACCAGTGGATTTTCTCTTACCTGCATGGTGTTTTTTGTTAGTGTGGTAAGTGATGTGATGACATGATCCTTGTAAGTTGGTTAGCATGAGATGTTTTTGTGCCTAAATTAGTGTCCTCATTTTGTTCAACCACTTCACTAATATGAAATAGTTCTTGTATCACAGGTGATTTTATTGTAGACTAATTTAGAACAGAAAAAGAGCAGCGATGATTTAAAGATCATTGATGTATATCATCAAAGCCACTACTAATGGTATGGTCTAGGCACACTGGGTATATATTGAGGAAAAAGGAACACTTCAAGCAGGAACATGACAATAATCCAGAATTTCGAATAATAGAGGAGAGTCCCAGAAAAGAAACAAGAAGGCTATAGCCGTATTCACATAAATCAACCATTCTCTCCTACACATTCCACCCATTAAGAGAGGACAGGCACAGTGGCATTAAAGAAGAAATCCTCCTTTTCCAGGCCACTGACAAAAGAGAGAATTTCTTGCACTATCATGAATGCCAAAATTTATAAAGCATTTCCCCAAAGAGGTAAAGGAGAAGGAAAAAAGTTTTGATGGCCCATGTTACCATTAGTTTGAAGAAATAAAAGATATGAAATGTAGCAAGGAAATGATCATCTTTGTCATGGAAAGGCATGAAAGAGGGTGGGAAGGATTCATATAAAATATTGTCCTGTTAACTCTAAGAGGCAGGGCTGCCAACCACAGTTCCAACTCTTCCCTTAGAACAGAGGCTAGAGGGAGTTTACTTTGTCCATTTACTTTGTCCGGTCTAAAAGGAACCCAACCGAGTTCCCTCACCACCCACCCCATAAACCACACATATGGATTCTTATTTCATTGTGTTTTCTCAAAAGGCTGATTTATTTTTCTTTTTTAATGACTGAGTCTAGGTGATTTACAAGAAATTCCAAATACCCTGCCCTCTGCCTGTTTTGGATCACAGTGTTGGAAATCTATCATTCAACAACACACTTCCAATGCATGTAGTAATGTTACCCAACAACTCTGAGAGTTCTGATGTGAACTTCATGATGGATTACACTCACCGCAATCCTGCAGGGCTGGATGAGAACCAGGCCAAGGGCTCTCTTCATGACAGTGGCGTAGAGTATGAAGCCCATAGTGATGACAAGTGTCAACCCAAATATTTCGTATTCAACTCCCGGGTAAGTGAGAGGTCCAGGCTTCTAATGAGCCCAGTTATGTGTTTTTCTGAGTTTTTATTCAAGAAACTGAGATGGCCGGAGATCACTATCTATGTTGAAATGCTAAACATATGGTGTTGTCTTTGTTTTTCAGACGGCCTATGCAATTCCTATCCTAGCATTTGCTTTTGTATGCCACCCTGAGGTCCTTCCCATCTACAGTGAACTTAAAGAGTAAGACAGCCATCATTTTAGCATTCTAATTTGCTTTGAAAATCTCCTCATACGTTCAAAGGTTCTTTAACAGAAAACACAGTTTATAGCTTCCTCGTCAGAGGAAGTATGTACTCCATCCACTCCTCAGTAACATGCTTTAATCAGAAAGGTGGGAATCAGCCCACCACAGCACTACATTATCTGCTTTTTACTCTCCTTTCACTCCACCTTAATGGTTCAGGGGAGGGATTCATGGCAGGTAGACAAGGAGCCAATGGTTGTAATCACTGTGGCAGATGTTGGAAATTTAAATTTGAATTTTGTTGGGAAGAAGTGATATCAACTGGACTAGAAATGATAACACCCATAAAGGCCAAAACTTATGGTTCAGGCAGACTTGATAAGCCACTGATATCATTTCCAGTCAGCATTTAACCCTTGTCTAGAACACATGCACCACAAGAGATGTACCAGTATCTGTCCTTCATTGTTTTATTTGTACAGTGGAGTCACTGGCTAGAAAATCTTGTTTCTTCCAGCTGATGATGTATGATTCATTTGTATTCTTTTTCCTTTGAAGTTGTTGATGTTTGCTTGGGAACAAAAGATATGAACTCATTATAGCTGTTTCCCTCTTTCCCTTTAGGGAGGGTATCATTTAATAATTCTCAACTTTTTAATCCAGATATCAATAATCTCAGCTTCATTCTCACTAAGTAGCAAAACTTTCCCCATAAATTCTGATTTACCTCATAAAAAATTTCAGAACACTTTCAAGTATTTTGATGTCTTTGATTTACTTTGAAAATCATGTGTAGCAGTTACTCCAGAAGCCTGACTATTGAACTTTGGCAGCCGGTTTCCTTCTAGAATGGTTTCCAGAAGATTTTCAGGGAACAGTGTCAGGCTTCCCAGTAGTCTGGACTCTTGGCATTAGTACTTTACTGACTTTAGTAGGTTCTTTTCCTCAACTAAAGTCATCTCATTATGAAATGCAAAAGCTTTCTATGTTAGGAGCCTGTTTGATCTTTATGTTAATTATATTCTTATTACATGGGCAGGCTTACTGACCAACATGAAATAGACTGTTCCTCTTCTAGGGAAATGGTTGTTTTTAAGACTGAAGGAGTAGTGTTTAAGAAAAATGGAAACGAATCCTCATTAGCTCTTAAGATAAATTTAAATCAACTATAAGTTTATGTACTAGAAATATGTCTTCACAACGAGCAATACAGATACATATTTTATTATTCATTATTTTCATTTTAAAAAGTGATTTTTAAAAAATAAGTTTAAGAAACAAAGCTTGGTGTTCTTTCTTGTTCCAGTCGGTCCCGGAGAAAAATGCAAACGGTGTCAAATATTTCCATCACGGGGATGCTTGTCATGTACCTGCTTGCTGCCCTTTTTGGTTACCTAACCTTCTATGGTAGGTCACTCTGTGAAAGTCATTCTCTATATGCAAATCCTGGTTAGGCTGATCCTTGACCTGGGTAGGTATGATTTTTTAAAGATTGCCTTCTATAAGCATGATCTATAGATGACACATATTCAATTAATATATTTTAGCTTTGTCACTTGACCTGAGGAAATGGGGCCTGAATCAGCCTGGTTAACAAGTTACAACAATTTTTGAATTAACACATATTTTATTAAAAATGTCCCTCGAACGAAGTTATTTTCCTTCAAGGATAGATGATATTTCTTTCGCTAGACTCCATAGTCCAGCTCAGGCTAGAAGTGATGAGAATGAATCCACTTGCATGTAATAAAGCTCCTTTGATGGAATTATTAACTGCCAAGTAAATGGCAGTGAAACTGCAAAGTCCTCAAGTTTGAACTTGCCTCCTATTTACCAGTCAAGTAAAATCTGGGAGCTTGGGACTTTAGGTAAAATTTCTGACATATCCCATTTTATTCTGTTATACCAAATGATTTCCTAAGACAGAGGACATGATAGAATTTCCTTCAATCTGAGAATGTACTACCAAAAAAAGAGTGACTATGGCCACATTAGATTATGCCTGCAACATTTCCTGTCTGGCATCTTAACAGTTCACAAAGGGAGTAAGATTGTACTCCTGCCATGAAGTCTGGCCCCACAAACAGATTTCATGGAATCACATACTGACCTTGTAGCATATGTTTACATGAATCAGTGTATCAATATAAATATATTTTTTGTATAAACCTCTTTTTAAAGTTTTTAACTTAAATTTTTTTTTTTCTTACTGACTTGGTAAATTGAATGTATGACAGATTATGGATGAAAAGATTCAGGAGTAGGCCACCATTTGCCTAGATTTTCTTTCTGTTTGACTAATACTTAACTATTAACCAATCACATGCTTTAGATTGGGCCTTAACATTTTCCTGGTTGTGAAATAATGAATGTCAAGGTCAATGCTACTAAGTATTTTCACCCCCTTTTTTTTTCTGATCTTGAGGCAAAAATCCAACTACATTTGATTCCATAAATATTTCCTTGTTATTTGTGTTGGAATTCTGAATGACTGTGTTTTCAAGTAGGGCAGCTTCTTCATCTTGGAGTAGTATCCCTTGGGAGACCCTTTAAAATTTATACTAATTTGTCCTTGCATGTTACTTATACTTAGTTTAATGAGTTTCATAAGACAAGCGAAACTTGGAAAAGCCCAATAATATGTGTTTTAGTGTGGTGATGGAGTCATAGATGTTGAGCTTGAAAAAATTGTAGCAATCATTCATCCTACAGTTTACATACTGGGTTTATAACCTGCATCAGGAGTGGCTGGGCAGGTAGGGGCAAGGGAGGTGGTAGCCTGGGAAAGACAAGATGTGGGGCTTGGGCCTCCCATCCCCTTCAACAAAAGCGCCTCGTTCTCTGTCTGATTTGTAATTGCTTCTATACAGCAGAGATAGATTTATCACAGTGCAAATGAACTTGAGAGGCTCCTTATTTTGTATTATAGCTCTTGCAACTTCATAAGCTTCAGGACCTCTTTGTTCTTTTGAATGAAGGTTGCATAGCCAATGAGCTCAGAGGTAAGACCAGAGGTGCCTGGATTCCCAGATCTGGGTCTTTTCCACTGTTCTGTGTTTTCTCTATAAAATGTTGTTGTAAGTGACAAGTGCTGATTTGACAACACCAAGTGGACTAATTTTCTTTCTCTTATTGTAGGAGAAGTTGAAGATGAATTACTTCATGCCTACAGCAAAGTGTATACATTCGACATCCCCCTTCTCATGGTTCGCCTGGCCGTCCTTGTGGCCGTAACATTAACTGTGCCCATTGTCCTTTTCCCAGTAAGTACATAAGGCTTTGATGAAAGAAACCTATTTGCCCCCATAAATTAGTACATGTGTTCTACCTTGATTTGGATTTAATTATAGTGTGAGTTTGCAATTGCAATGCCTGAGGATATTATTATTTTCCTATAGCATTTTGGAGCCAGTTAAAATTGGCTATTTAATGTGTAGGTAGAGCAAGGAGTTTTAGGTGGTATTTTTATAGTGTAGAAAAAAATCATGAAACTTATTTTTAAACTCAAATTTGGAAAATTGAGCTTGAGCTTCTGTCTTGTGGATTCGTAAAACTGAGTAGAGTTCATATAACTTCGGAATCTTGAAAGCCAAAATCATATTAACTTTCAAATCATACTGCATTTCATCACAGTTTTGAAGGCATTTCATTTTTTTTTTTCAGTTTGTTGTGCTGCAATAATACCCAAAAGTTGCCTTATTTAACCTGATGCCTTGAAGGCTAATGAGAAGGGGATTCATGTTAAGTAAATTATATACCAGAAAAAATTTTTTCAAAAAAATTATTCTATCCATCACATATCTCTCTCACACATGCCCTCTGCCAGACTCACACCAGGTCACCCCTCCTTGGCATTTGTCATTGGCATCAGTTTGTTCTGAGATCCCAGAGCAGAGCTTGTAGTGAAGATTTGGGCTGCATGAGTTAAAACCACCGCCTAAGGATAAACACAGGTCTTCACCCTCCTGCCAACTCTTCTTTCATAAACACTGAATTTACTCATTCATTTGAGGAGGCAAAAATAAGCGACACAGTAACCAGCACTGTCCTGGACATAATGTTCCATACAGGGCTGGCATATGAAAACTATTTCTATAATGGCACTGTGGTCACTTTAAATGCAGCTTGTGTGCTGAAATATATTTTGGCACATTCCTTTTTCATGAGTGCATGCAATTAGATCCGTATTACTATGGCGGCTAATATTTTACTCTTAAATCATGTCTTGCCTCTAATATAGCTGAAAGTGTTTCAGATGACATACACATAGCTTTTGCCTAAAATCAGTTCCATCTTGGGTATAAGACAGAAGACAACTATAAACAGAAGGTATATGATAGGGTAAAACTGCCAGGCAAACAACTTCACTGAGAAAAGAATATCGGGAGCCCTTGTTTTTATGTGTAGAAAAATTACTCACTAAATTTTGGCACAGTGTAAGCATTCACATCATTGTAGAACTAAAGCATAAGAAATCCGTGATGTGCTTCTGTATTACTTTATTCATACTCATATAGTGTTTTCAAGCTATGGTCTTAAGGGATTGCCAGACTTGGCCATCATTGCACAGACAGCTGGTAACAGTTCAACTAGTGCAGCCCATAGCCTAACACTGATGGCTGCAATTATTGTCATGGGACTTAAAAGTCATTTACTGATGAACATTTCACTTCAGCACTGAAAATCCAAATCTCCCCTCAGAAATTCTTACTCTATGTGAGAAATAAAGCACTAGTATAAATCTGACCATCAGGAACAGCAATAGTGTGTAAACATTAGGTGCCATTAGAACCAAAGTTGACCATGAGAACCAGAGTTCAGAAAAATGACGAACTGCTACCCTTCATTATGTATTTCCACTCAACATTAGTATTTATAAAACATTTTGCACATTATCCTGTCCTCACTCTTGCAATGTTACATTTAAATAATCTGTGTAAGTGCTCCCCTGCCCCAGATTTATAAATCCCTGGGGACTGGGGATGTGCACAGTGACTGGCACAGAGGGTAAGCCCAGTTGTGCTTGGGAAGAAAAATGGTCTCCAAATGAATCTTGTCTTGTTTTGAAATGCATAAACTGCTGTTTCTTGCAAAAGCATAGACACTCTTTCCCTTGGTGACATACATGTGCCCTGAATTCAGTTATGTTGAGGATCTGGGCTAAATGAACCAAACCTCTTTATAGATGATGGATACATAGAGATGGTGACAGAGAGTGGTCTAATCTCCTTGAATGGATGTCAATCAAGACCTCTGAGGCTAAAGTCATTTTTTTTTTTCTTTACTGAAATGCTAAAAGTTGTTATTGGTGCATTTGCTTGTTTATTTCATATAACTTAGGGCTCGGATTTTCAATGTGTCAAATGCTGAGTCACAGCATGGTTTTCCTGACAGTTTATTTCATTTAAGGAACTCTTGAACAATAAGAAGTTGATTTACTTGTCTTGATATCTCCACATATAAATAATAAAACAAAAAAAACTAATCTAGATTAAAATCTATCAGCTTTAGATATTATTTTGTGTACTCCTTCTTTCAGCATGACAGCTGGGGTCTCTTTCTTAGGAGCCTGAGAAGATATGACTGGGGTTTGTTTTTCCTTTACTTCATTATTATCTTTCTTTTCTCCAGTCAGTTTAGTTTTTTCCTTTTTAGTAAAAGGTGCATAGTAACTGCTTGCAATATTTGTTGAACAAATGAATAAATGAAATGAATTAAGGTAGTGTTTTCACTAGCAGCCCAACATTTCTTTCTCTCTTAGTAGTGGATGGGGTTTCTATATGGAATGGCAGCTCCTTCCAGAGGACTGATCACACCATTTTCAGCTTGTGCTTCCCTTTATGCAGTAAAGTTCCCATATTTCCATAAAGAACAGGAAACCAAATAATCCTAATGGACATATTATGAACACACAGACTCAAATTTTACCTGCCATAACTTTGAAAAATGATCCCTAGCTACTCGTATTCCATCTTATAGTTAAAATTATTCTTTTCACTTACGTTGCCTTCAGATCTTCTGTTTTGAAGTGTTTGTAGATGTCAGCATAGAAATGCAGCATATATTGCTATGAACTGCAGTGGAGTAGTGATTGGTAGGTACTTCCAACATCCTTGCCCTAAGCCAACCTGCAAAGTGAAAGTGTAAGCTACATCTAAACAATGGGAGAGGATTAAAAAAAAAAGAGAGAGAGAGAGCTGAGACTCTCACTTTCTCCTGTGCTTCCACGTTTTTGACCTTCACATTGGGTCACTGCATCAGAATATAGCATCCCCTCACAGGCTCCCATTCAGGACTCTCCCTCTGGAAATAACAGATGTTGTCTCTAGAGCTGCCTAGAACCTTAATTGAATCATTCTGGGTCAGAGGCCCTGGATGGTGCTGCGGACCTCCCTGACCCACAGCATCTGACCCACATTTCCAGGTTCCTAGTGGCTTGTGTCAATAAAGAAAAGGGCACATAGTTAAGTGGAAGAGCAGATGAGGCTCAGTGGGAATAAGCCAGTGGCCTGTCCTGGCAAAGGTAAACAGAACTGCAGAGGGCCTTTTGGTCTTAGGCTCCCTCCTCAGGGAAGCACTTTAACATGGAATGACCAGTAAGTTTGCTTCTGGATCTTTTTCACCGCCACCACTAGCCTGGTACCTCCCTCCCTCTTTGCTCTGTTGCCCTCTTCAGGAATGTATTGGAAACTGCCTTCAGTTCTGTTTGGGATTTTCTTATTCCTTATTCACAAAGAGGAGGAAGCTTTCGTGTTTATTCCAACCATTCTACCTATTATTCTCATAAACTTTCTGTGCTCTCATATCATTAGGCCAATGTTAGTCTTTCTGAGATACAGGAGATCGCTTTCATATTCAGAGGCCCTTGACAAATAGGACTGCCTCTAACTCACTCTAACTCAGCTTACGGACTTGAATGCACCATTTTAACAAATGACTGAAAAACAAACTCTTGAGTATTCTCTGAAAATGAACCTGTATTTCATACTTGTTTATTCTATCATTTTAACACTGTGAAACAAATTAAGTCCTCAAGCACTATGTATATAACATAAAAACCTTATTTTAAGTCTACTAATTGGACCAGTTTGGACAATGTTGAATAAACACTAATTGCAGATCATAAGGTAGAATTATAGGCTGATGAGGAAAACAGTATCACACCATTTGCTTTCCTCAGTTTACTTTTCAGAATGAGTTTCATAATGTTCACTAATCCAATATTTAAAATCCTTTACACAGTTATTCTTAAACTATTTCCAGAGACTATCTGGTTCGTCATTCTAGAACTGAAATTGCAGTTTCAGCCTAAACAGATGGCTTTAATTTCTGGTGCAGTGGTATGAAAGGAATGTCACATGAGAAACTGCAAGCTATTTAGTTTGAATTTTTTGTTATTCATACATGTTTCAAAATATATTTTACATTTTCTCTCTTATTAAATGAGTTCCCATCTCTGCAGCATTAAGTGACTTCAGAACTAAAATTTTAAAGTGAAAAATCAATCACAGCATTTCCAAAACTGTGAACTCCTAGCTCGACTGAAGTATTTACTTATTGAAAAACGGATAGAGTAATTCCACTAAGTCAAAAAGAGTGTCCTCTAAAAGATTCCAAAGATAAGAGTGTTTTCAACTTCGTTAAGGCGTACAAACACAAATGTCACTCCCTACCTCTGTGGGCACTTTATCCAGTTACAACAGAGTAACTTGAGCAGCTGAGCCTCTCTTGACCCTTCCTCTACTTATTTCAACTGCTAAAATAGGGCTGAAACTGAAGAGAAGGAAAAGATTTCTACTATTCAATTTAATTTAAGCTTTTATTGAGTGCCTGCTGTGTGCACAACACTAAGCTAGAAAGTCTGAGGAATGTTAAGATTATTAGGTCCTATTCCTTGCTTTTTGTAAACTTACAATCTATCAATAGGGAGAGGTAAACACGAGAGAAAGAGAAAGGAGCAAACACAAAAACATCAAAATTTTAAAATGCCAGATGGCAAAATGTTAAATAAAATGCAAACTTAAGGAAGACCTAGATTTGTAAAAATTTCTTTTAACAGTCTTGTGTAAATCAATTCAGTGCTTGCTGTTAATGTCTAATCCAGTCTGATGAGACATGAATAGTGATCAACAAGGGTTTTACTGTCTTTCTGAATTATGTGTCTTACCTGTTATCTCTTTCTGATTGGGATTATTTTTAACAATAAATTCTGAAAACTAAGAAAGTGAACACATAAAATATTGTATTATAAAACACACCAAGAAAAAATGACACTCCATCTCAAATATCAAAAGTTGGCATCAAAACTGCACAGCAAGATGAACATATAGTCATGTGTTGCTTAAAAATGTGGCCATATCCTGAGAAATGCATCACTAGGCAACATTGTCATGGTGCAAACATCATAGACTGTACTTGCAGTCTAAATGGTGGAGTCTACTATACACCAAGGCTATAGGGCATAGCCTATTACTCCTAGGCTACAAACCTGTACAATATGTTACTGTACTGAATAATGTAGGTACCTGTAACATAATGCTAAGTATTTGTGTATCCAAACATAGAAAAGGTACTGTAAAAATAGAGTATTACAACCTTAGGGTATCACTGTCTTATATGTGGTCTGTTGTTGACTGAAATGACTATACTTAATACCACTGAACTGTACACTTAAAACTGGTTAAGATGGTAAATTCTATGTTATGTATGTTGTATCATAATAAAAAATTGAAAAAAAAAGCGTCAAGATCTTTTCTGGGAAAAAAGAAAAGGAAAGAAATGTTTTAGAGTGATGAGAATATTTGAAATAGTAGGTAAAGTCAAAAACAAAGAAATGATCTCACCTTTGAACTTTCTTGTTCCAGATTCGTACATCAGTGACTACACTGTTATTTCCCAAAAGACCCTTCAGCTGGATAAGACATTTCCTGATTGCAGCCATGCTTATTGCACTTAATAATGTTCTGGTCATCCTTGTGCCAACTATAAAATATATCTTCGGATTCATAGGTGAGTTTCAGAAGGGCTTTAATTTGGTCAACCCAAACTTATTGCCTCCTTAAATGGTGGGCAGGGAACTAGTGCTGAGTCATCCAGATCCCCTTCTTTCTCAGGTTCACAGATTCCCATTATCTCTTCGAGGCTCTGGTGGTTGAGCTGGTCACTTTCTCTTCCTCCTAAGTGACACTGGCAGCCACCTTATAGATTATTTAGTCCAGCTGCTTTTTCTGACAGATGAAGAAACCAAGCCCCATAGAAGTCAAGTCATATACCTTGGTGTGGACCCAGGATTTTGACGTAGGCATTAGCTGTGTCATCAGGAAAAGAGAAAGATAGATTTTACCCACCAGAAGCTCTCTGAGGTCTATGAGTATCAGCTGAACATTAAAAGGCATCTTCAGAGGAATAGAAGGTTGATTTTGTAAAGCATATTATTAATATTTCACATAACTGCATGGTCTGTTTTCAGTCTGAGGGGTTACTTAAATTTTAAACACAATCTAAAACTTTGAAAGAATCATGTGTAGGCAACTTGAAAAGTAAGAGATGGATAGGGTGCATCATGAGTTCAGCCACCTTAGTATGTATTTATATTACTAATCCCCTGTAAATTTGTATTAAATTCAGCCTTTTATTGCTTATTATATGTTACATATACTTATGCAGCTTTGATGTTAGGTACATTTTAATTATCTCTATAAACACATCTTCTATGAATAAACAACCAAGATGAGCTTATGTGACTTAAGTATGTGTTTTTAGTGCTAAGTATAGGATAGCTTTATATTTGGTTTATTTAAAGTGTGTGGTGACATATCCTTTGCTGGGTAAGACCTGCTGGGTGAGACATTGACCTTGCCCTGTGTTTCTCTTCTCAGGGGCTTCTTCTGCCACTATGCTGATTTTTATTCTTCCAGCAGTTTTTTATCTTAAACTTGTCAAGAAAGAACCTCTTAAGTCACCCCAAAAAATCGGGGTAAGTAAACCTTGCAATTCCTTCCATTATTGGTTGTTCTTTAACTACTTAGAATAAACCGGAAAATACACATAATTCAGAAAAATGAATCAACGTATAAGAATCGAAAATCAAAAATGGTCTAGAACTCTCTGGTAGCAGAGAAAGGAGGTATATTTCTGAAACTCAAATGATTCTACTGAGATTCCTTCTCTTCAAATATCAAATATCCCGTATTGAGTCTGTCATGTATGTCAAATAGCTTTGGCCCTGGAGATCAGAGTCACCTGGACAGTCCAGAGGCTCGAGAAGCCGTGTTCCTGCGGCGAGCAGCAGCCGCCCCCGCCCTATGGCCCTGCGGCCCCCTCACCAGGCCCTCGTGGGCCTCCCTCTGCCAGGGCCCCCTTTACTATCCATGATGCTGCCACCAATGGCTCAGGCTCCAGGGCCCCCACTGGGCTCCATGGCTGTGCTGAGGCCCCACTCTGGAAGAGCCATCAGCACCCCAAGAGCTGGGCCTAGGTCTGGGGCTAGACCTGAAAGAAAAGGAAAAGGCAGTGGTGGCGGCGGCGGCTGGGCTGGTGGAGGCTAGCGCGGCTGTGGCCGTGGGGGCAGGAAGTGCCCCAGCTGGCCCTGCAGTCATTGGGCCTGCCCATTCCCCTCCCGCTGCCCCTGCCGCTGGCCCTGCCCATGCCCCTCCCGCTGGACGTCGTCCGAGGCCTCCCGCCCCCGCTGCGCATTCCTGAACTTCTGTCCCTGGGTCTTCGGCCCTGACCCCCTAGGCTCATGGCTCTCAAGGTCCCAGAGCCCCTGGGTGAAGACAAGAAGAAGGGGAAGCCAGACAAACTGAAACGCTGCATTCGCACAGCCGCGGGGAGCAGCTGGGAGGACTCCAGGCTGCTGGAGTGGGACGCAGAAGACTTCCGGATCTTTTGTGGAGATCTGGGCAATGAGGCAAACGATGACATTTTGGCACGCGCCTTCAGCCGCTTCACATCCTTCCTTAAGGCCAAGGTGATCTGTGACAAGCGCATAGGCAAGACCAAGGGCTACGGCTTCCTCAGCTTCAAGGACCCCAGTGACTTACGTGCGCGCCATGAGTGAGATGAATGGGAAGTATGTGGGCTCTCGCCCCATCAAGCTTCGCAAGAGCACGTGAAGGACTGGAACCTGGACGTGGTCCGCAAGAAGCAGAAGGAAAAGAAGCAGCTGAGCCTGAGATAGGGTTTGTGGTCAGGCACCCGCTGCCATCTGGCCCTGCGCTGGCACATTCCTCAGTTCTCTTTGGAAAATCCCCAGCTATCCACCCACCCCCCAACCCAAAACCAGTTTCAATAAATTTACGTTCATTTCAAAAAAAAAAAAAAAAGCTTATGTGTCTTTCCCACAGGCACATAAGCTTCATGTGCATAGCAGTGTCCGATACCAAGCTGCTGTTGCACTATCCATGGAAAATCATGCAGGAAGGAAGTAGGCTCCCTACTGGTGTTATGAAATAATTTTAATATTTTGATCATATTTCTTAGGTTTGCAAGGCCAAAGGAAAGATGTTGCTTTTGTTTTCCCCTCCATAGTACTCTGTTGGGCCTGGTGTGGACCAAGATCCAGAACAGAATCATTCATTATTCTGTTAACCTCTAAATATAAAATACAGTCTTATTAAATTAGGGAGTATATATTTCTTTTCCATAAGACTACTATAGAAACAAATGCTAGAAATAATTGTTTTTCTAATAAGAAAATATTATTCACTCCTTAATAAAGTCATATTAAGGCTTGAAAAGAATATTTCTTACTGAATTACTCTGAATTTTTACCTTGTAGTCATTTACCTTTGGGATATTTCAGGGACTTCAGGGTAGTTTGGTATCAGAAGCTCCACCCATTAACTTGCCCCCAAATATTAACTCTGTGTAGTCCATCTTGCTTAGACTTTTACAGTAATGTGAACTTGGCAAATTACTTGTCCTGTTTGTAACCTATTTTAAGTTTGACCAATTGTAAAATGAGTACAATTATCTCCTAGACCCTTTCTAGTGAAAATTTCTTAGTTGTTGCTTTCTTATACATAGAATTAGGAGGTTTAAGTATGTGATAAAATGTAAGGCCTCTTCTAGTGTTCAAATGCTGAAGTATTTTATATGTAGGAATGTACATATATCCTTATATGTGTGTGTGTATATTATATGTATGCACACACACATATATACACTTTTTGTTGCAACATCTATTAAGCTTTTGGTTTTGTTTGCTTTGTAAAATTAGAATTGTATCATACATGTTATTCTTTTATGACCTTCTCTTTTTCACCTAAAAGATTTTAAGAACTCTAGGTTATAGAATCTTTTTTTGTCCCTTGATTTTTAATAATCACAGGGTATTCCATCATCTTGATATACCAAATCAATTAAGTATTACTGCATTGTTAAACCTTTAAGTTGTGTCTCTCCACTGTATTCCTCTTCTTTCTCCAACTAGGATTCTAAATTGACTGATTGGTTAGGTCTGGGCATCTGAGCTATTAACAATAATATGACTCAATATATAGATCAGATTGCCACATTATGTAAACAACTAAAAAACAAATTGTACTAAGTATGGTTTCTGTGTTTCTAATAAAGTCTTTCTGAATTACAGGCTTTAGCTTTCCTTGGGGTTGGAATCATCTTCATGATTGGAAGCATGGCGCTCATAATAATTGACTGGATTTATGATCCTCCAAATTCCAAGCATCACTAACACAAGGAAAAATACTTTCTTTTTCTATTGGAAATGGTTGCAAGTTATACTCCAAAAGACATTCGAATTATCTTGATTGGAATGTTCTTCATTGGAAATAACAGTAAGATTCCAAAAACGTTTACCAGTAATATCACCAGGCACCTGCAGAAGAGAATAATCACTGTTTTTTTTTTTTTCAAGGATGGCTGTGTATGAGTTTAAAATAAAATCTGTGGTGCACATTTCTACCACAGATTTTACTAGAGCAGTGTGAAAGGATAAAGGTGTATTTTTGATGCTTTACAAGCAGAATAAGGGTAGCTGCATGTAACAGTCATCAGATAGTACTCTTTCCCCTGCTGTCTCCTTACCCTGCACCCCCTAAAAAAGTACCAAACATTTGTATTCTCAGAACATCAAACAAAAATGCCCTGGTGGCAAAGCTATCGCCATTTAATGCCTTCTCGCAGTCTTGCACCAAACACTCGTCTGTTTACTAACAGAGGCAAAAATTATGTCTTAGGAACTGTTCCTGTAAGGTACATGAATGGTCAGACTAGAGCATCTTATTGTCAACAGCAAAATAATATTTTGCCCATCCTGTTTGTGACATTGAGTCAGTGACTTCTTCAATGGATTTTCGGTGAATGTTAAAACATTTATATTTAAATGTTAAAACACTAAATATAGAGAGGGGCTTTATTTAAATCATAGAGCAACAACAAAAATAACGCTTATAGCTAAACTGCCTGTTCTAGAAAGCATCCACTTTTTCATGTTATTCCGAAATCCTCTTGTCATACTTTTGTCATTGAACAATGCTCTCCCTCTCGTCTTCCATCCTCATTCAGAATTTTTAGAAGACCACAATTCATGTGGAGATACACTACCCAGTATTGTTTGATACATTTTTATTTGATAAACATTCAGTGCAGGAAACTGTGATTTGCTATATGTTTATGTATATAATCTTATTCTGTAGTCATCAGAATGTTAATGTATGGTACATTTGATTTTTATTTTTTACATATGTAGTTTTCTTTCTTCACAGTCAAAGCATTTATATTATTGGGGTGGGGGCAGGGACTTAAGCTGGTGGGCTCAAAAATCCATCCATATGTTATCTGTCTACAAATGTCTGCGTATAATTTAAATTTGAAACCTAAGTTATAGACAGTTCGGTAATGCTCTTCTTCAATGTTTACAATAATAGGATAATCTACAAGAAAATAAGTTCCTTTTTGCAAATTATTATCAATACTAAAGTTGTTATTTTCATTTAGCATGTCTAAAATAGGATTTAGTTCAGTTTAGCTCACATAAGTGTTTGCTGACATTCATTGACCATTTAATACAATGTTGAGTGGTTCTCCGTAAAAGTATAACTGCTGACACTACAAAGGAATGCACATGATCATTCTCACTCCCTTCTGTAACAAACTTACAAAAAATGAATTTAAAAATTCCTACTCACAGCCTAAAATTTCTGGAGTTTGTTACTTTTTTTTCAAATTATAGTAAGAACATTTGTTGTGTATATTTTAGTAAAGCCAATTATGAAATACAAGTATCATACATGTATGATACTACTAAATCACATTTCAATTGTTTTTCTGGACTATGCCTAAGAAAATATATTGGTTTTATGCATTATTTTCAGAGGCATAATACTGTTAAATGGTGCACTTTTTTATGGAAATTGAGCATTACTAGAAAATATCATAACTTTTGAGCTATTATAATTTGAAAAAAAAATCTGCCAAATAGCATCTTTAATATACATTTACATGTTCACTCAGGTAAAGAGTATATAAAAATAGAAAGTGGAGAAAGGTATCTTCTGAATGTTAGAAATGTTTATTCTGAACATATTTACATGTAAATAGCAAAGATTAACACAAAATATTGGAAAACTATAAATGCAGTGTATATTTTGAACGATTTACATTTAAAATTACTAATTTGAAAATATCAATGTGTGTAATTATACAAATATTCAAGAGCAATACTATAGTGCCAAATAATAAAGCACCATTTTTTCCTCATAACCATGATTAAAATTCACATATACTACAGGGCAGACATACATGTGGTAGCTTGTGCTGATTAACCCCTTTGTAAACAGATGAAAATTCTATTTTCTTATTTCATTTATAAGATGACTGGATGTATTGGGAGCCTTCTTTTTTATTACAGAAAGTGTATATTGGTATATAATAAATGAAGTTTTCAAATGACTATGATGTTGTTTTTGTTCTATTGTAAGAATGTTGTGTTATTGGTACATGAGACAAGATTTAAAATCCAAATACTGTCTTATATTGGCATATATTCCATTTTCATTGTTACCTTTGACACATAACTAACATCTATAGCCATTATCATGAAAATAATCGCCATCTTATTTTGGCAAAATATATATGTGTGTGTATATATATAAAATCCTAAGTTATTATGATGATTATAATTTTGGCATCACATGTATACCACCTAGAATGAATGTAGAAGAAATGAGTCTCTTTATGGTTAGTTAGAACCTATTGGAGATGGAAAGTGAGAGAATAGAAGAAACATAAGAATAAGAATAAAGTAAAGAGCAGGGAAATATGGGGCAGGGAAAACAACGTATGAGTGCCAAGGATTGGTTATGAATGAACAATTAGGGGGATTGATGGGTCATAGGGTAAGAATATGGTTAACTTTATAAGAAACTTTCACATAGTTTTCCACAGTGTTGCTACCATTTTCATTTCAATCAGTATTACATACAACTTCCACTGACTCCACAGCCTTGCCAACATTTGGTGTTGTCTTTTGTACTTTGTCTTTCTAGTGTGTCTGAAATGGTAACTCATTGTAATTTTCATTTCTGCTTCTCTGATAACTAATGTTGAAAACTTTTCATGTGTTTAATGATCACTCATATATCTTCTTTTGTGAAGTGTGTATTCAAAGATTTTGCCCATTTTTTAAAATTGAGGTTTTGTTTTTATTGTGTATTTGTAGATGTTCTTTAAATATGGATCCATGTCCTTTGTCAGATTGCCAATATATTTTCATAAACTATGGTATGCTTACTCATATTCCTAAAGGTGTCTTAATCACATCTTTCTGGGGTCAGGTCCGTATAGCTCAGAGTTTTATAATTTATATCTTAATAAGATAAGATTAATCAGAGTATAGTCATAATTAAATATTCTGATGTCCTGGGCCTATATAGGTAGGACTGGGTCATCTAACCAAGATCCAAAAAAAAAAAAAAGTACTTAGAAAATCTTATTTTAAATTAAACATCTTTATAAAAGCAGAACTAGATCAGCATACATTAAAGCTAGCCACAAGGAAAAAACTATACCAAGAAAAAAAAAAGAAATTTTAAAAAGAAGTATCAGAAGCCTCTTGATATGGTTTGGATCTGTGTCCCCACTAAATAGCCTGTAAAATTGTAATCTCTAATGTTGGAGGTGGGGCCTAGTGGGAGGTGATTGGATCATGGGGGTGGTTTTGGTTTAACACCATCCCCCTTGGTACTGTCATAGTTAAAGAGAGTGATCTCAAAATCTGGTTGCTTAAAAGTGTGTGGCACCTCGCCCATCTCTCTTTTCCTCCTGCTCTGGCCTTGTGAAGTGCCAGCTCCCTATTCACCTTCCACCATGATTGTAAGTTTCCTGAGGCCTCCCCAGAAGCCAAGCAGTTGCCAACATCATGCTTCCTGTACAGCCTGCAGAACTATGAACCAATTAAACCTCTTTTCTTTATAAATTATCCAGTCTCTGGTATTTCTTTATAGGAGTACAACAGTAAACTAATACACCTCCTATCCTCCAAACTTAAATTCTAAACCTTCAAATTGTTGCACACCTAAAGATTGACTAAAGGAAGTTATTTAAACACAAATTAAGTGATAAAAGAACAAATGTTGGCATATCAGGAATAAAGAAACAAAGGAAAGACGAGAAATATGGGCACATACATAAGACTATTCTTCATGAGTTTTGTAAATACATTTTTGATTAAAAAAATACTGATACTCAAGACAAAGATTTTTTTTAAATTGCGAAGGTAAGGGACCTAAATACATGTATCTACACTTCATTCAAGGTAGTTAAATGTTGATACCAATAGACTACGATAAGTTACATATGTCTAATGTAATACACAAAACAACCACTATAAAAACTATACACAGATGTGCATTCAACGACACTATAAATCAATTAAGATGAATTTATAAAAAATGTTTAAGTAACCCACTGGAACCCAAGAAAAGCAAAGCAGGAACAAGAACCAAAGAAAACAAATAATAAAATGGTAGGCCTAAGCACTAATATATTAATAATTATAAGTCAGTGGTCTGAATATGCCAATCAACAGAGATTGGAGAGTGAATAAAAACCATGACCCAACTATATGCCATTTATAAGAAATTTACTTCTAATTCAATAGCACGGTTAAAAGTAAAAGGATGGAAAAGGATATGCATACGAAAATTAATAATAACAGAAAGGAGCGTCTTTTATGCTCTGTTTCCCTTTTAAAACTGAATGCTTTTAACAGCACCCAAGTCACATCATGAATGTTTTGCTGCTTAGAAATTTCTTCCACCAGAAACCCTAAATCATCTGTCTCAAGTTCAAAGTTCCACAAATCTCTAGGGCAGGAGCAAAATGCCACCAGTCTCTGCTAAAACATAACAAAGTCACTTTTGCTCTAGTTCCCAACAATTTTCTCATAGTCATCTAAAACTACCTCAAACTGGATTTCACTGTCCATATCATTATCAGTATTTTGCTCAAAGCCATTTAACAAGTCTCTAGGAAGTTCCAAAGTTTTTCACATTTTCTGTCTTCTTCTGAGCCTTCTAAACAGTTCCAACCTCTGTTTGTTACCCAGTTTCAAAGTCGCTACCATATTTTCTGCTATCTTTCAGCAGTGCCCCACTCTACTAGTACCAGTTTACTGTATTAGTCCATTTTCAAGCTGCTGATAAATACATACCCAAGACTAGGCAATTTACAAAAGAAAGATGTTTAATCAACTCACCATTCCATATGGCTGGGGAGGCCTCACAATCATGGTGGAAGGTTAAAGCCATGTCTCACATGGTGGCACACAAGAGAAGAACGAAAACCAAGTGAAAGGGGTTTTTCCTCATACAACCATAAAATTTCATTAGACGTATTCACTACCATGAGAAAAGTAGGGAGGAAACCGCCCCATGATTCAATTATCTCTAATTGGGTCCCTCCCACAACATGAGGAAATTATGGGAGCTACAATTCAAGATGAGATTTGGATGGGGAGACAGCCAAACCATAACAGTGATGGTATTTGAAAGCAGGGCTTTTGGAAGATAATTAGGTTTAGAGGAGGTCATGAGAGTAGGGCTCCTATAATGAGAATAGTGTCCTTATAGAAGAGAAAGAGACCATAGAATTACCATAGGTAGCGAACTGCATGCCAGGAAGAGGCTCTCACCAGACAACAAATCCACTGCCCCCTTGATCTCAGACTTCTCACCCTCTAGAACTGTGAGAAATAAATGTCATTTGTTCAATACACCCAGTGTATATTTTGTTATGACACCTGGAGTTGAATAAGACACCAGCATGCGTGCACATACATACACACACTCATTGTACTACATGTACATGTGAATAAGCACACATATAATACACAGATAACATACTATACACATGTACACACAATTTCATGCATATATACACACTTCACTACATACAAAGCCCATGTACACAAGCCCTTTCCCATCTACCTTCACACACATATCACTCAGCACCACGCCATTGATCCACATTGATCAGTTATTCTCCAGGTGTGTGAGGTCTTTTCTTACCTTTCAGGCCTTGACACATGCTGTCATCTACGCGTGGAATATTTGCCTTTGACCCTCTTATTTGACTCATTTTTCTTCATCTTTCAGTTCTCATCTTAGATAGCCCTTTATACAGAAAGCCTTCCTGATATCTCCATTCTCCTACCCTAACTGGCTTAGATCCAGGCAAGGCCCTGTTGTTGGCTTGTACAATAGTTCCTGCTGATGTATGGTTCCGCTTTCCATAGTTTCAGTTACCTACAATCATTGCCTGAAAATATTACAATAATATATTTTGAGAGAGTCCACATTTATATAACTTTATTGCAGTATATTGTAATTGTTCTAGTTTATTTGACAAGTCTCTAGTTTATTTAACAGTGGTTAGCTGTTAACCACTTACTAGGCCTAATTTATAAATTAAACTTTACCATAGGTATGTATGTATAGAAAAAAAAAACATAGTATTCATGGGGTTTAGTACTAGCCATGGTTTTAGGCATCCATTGGGAGTCTTGGTATATAGCCCCTATGGATAAGGAAAAAGTACTATACATTTTTTGTAACTCCATTCAGTGACATCATGTTGCTGCTTGAAATTGGTGGAATTTACACCATGGAAATTGGCAAACACTATTAATCAGGAGCTTTTTCTTTTTTTCCTTTAAAAATTTTTTTTGGTAGAGCCAGTAATTAGACTCAGCATACCACTGATTAGACTTTGCATCGTCTTCCCATAGCACCTCGTAATTTCTTTTTATTTATACCTAACACTTATTACCCATATTTGCCCCTTGTCTATGTAGCCCACCAGACCATAAGCTCTGTGAGGGCAGATGCTGCCTATCTTGTTTTTTACTGGTACACCCAGTACCTTGGATAGCTCCCAGCTACATAGATCTCAACAAATATATTTGGATAGATGACTAGATGAAGTTTTGCTGTCTCTCTTTTTCTATTTGGTAACTGACATGGTCAATCTCCTAATTGTGGATCATAAAGCCATGGAAATGTGGTTATAGGACATTTCTGTTACAGGTGGAGCAGCATCTGTGAATGAAGAGCTCAGTCCTTACAGGGTGACGTTACCCTTTTATCTCCAGCCAACTTTTAAGGAGATGGAGTATGTGAAGAACTTAGAAAACCATGAGATGAGACTCAAAAGCAAGACTCCAAGAAGCTCTTCCCCCACTGTCTGATGCCTGAACTTACCTTAAAGAGAAATAGTTCATTTCTTTCCATGATCAGAGAGAGATATCAAATGTAAATGTCCTGTTAGGAGTGACATGTCTTGTTTAAATCCACAGTCCAAGTAAAACATTCCTACAAAATATTTCTTTAAAGCAAACTTTGGTGGGAGATATAGGGGGAAGCAAAGGAGCCAAGATCTGAAGGATGCCAGTTGCCTAAAATGGGGGAAGGAAAATACAGTAGACAATTTTGAAAAATGGTCACCATCAGTTCTACCACCACCCATCAGGTGCATGCCACTCCTTTTGATCTTCCCATGAAGCAGGGAAGTGCCTTGGAGCTGGACTGGCCTTTACTTGCTTTGACCAATAGAATGTATTCAAAGTGACCCTGTGTCAATTCTGCGCATTTAAGAGGCCTGGAGGCCCTTTCACACTTTCTGGGGAAGCCACTACTAAGAATTTGCTGTGCATCCTTTCAGACCTCTTTTCATTTAATATCATAGATTAAAAGTACAATTGTTTTATGTCATTTTTACTTTATTTTAAATTTTTATTTGTACATATTTAGGAGGTCCAAGTGCAGATTTCTGACATGCATATATTGCAACATGATGAACTCTGGACTTTTAGTGTACCCATCACCTGAAGAGGAAACATTTTACCCAATAGGTAAAAGGAGGTGAAATGTTTCAGTCCTCACTCTCCTCCCACCCTTCCACCTTTTGTAATCTTCAATGTCTGTTATTCCACTCTGTATGTCCACGTGTACTTATTGTTTATCTCCCACTTATAAGTGAGAATACATGGTATTTGACCTTGTTTCTCAGTTATTTCACTGAGGATAAAGAGCACCAATTCGATCTACATTGCTGCAAAAGACTGGTTTCTGTTTTATGTCATTTTATAACATAAATTTATGTGCTGTATTTTATAACTTTCTTTTTCGTATTTAGTAATAATTTTTGGAGATTTAATTCTGTTGATAATATACAGGTGTAATTTATTGCTTTAACTACTGTAATTCTAGTATAAATATATCACATTTTATTTAACTATTCCTCCAGTAATGATCATTCATTATTCATAATTTTTTCATTATTACAGAAATGCTACAGGGAATTATGCAGATCATGACACATCTCCACATATACATATGCAAATGTTTCTCCAGCTGGATCATACAGCATGCACATATTTAATTTAATAGAAACTGCCAAATTACTCTAAAAAATAAATGCATCCATTTATTCTTTTACCATCAGTATATGAGTTGTTATTTCCACACAAATTTATAATGCCTCAATATTATTATTTAATATTTGCCTTTATGATGGCTAAATACAGTATCTCATTATTTTAATTTGCATAAAGCTGATTACATATTTAGCAATATATTTACAGCCACTGTTTCATCATTGAAAGTGCTTATGTTCTTTGACCATTTTTTTGTTAGAATGATTATTTTCCGGGCCGGGCGCGGTGGCTCACGCCTGTAATCCCAGCACTTTGGGAGGCCGAGGCGGGTGGATCACAAGGTCAAGAGATCGAGACCATCCTGGTCAACATGGTGAAACCCCATCTCTACTAAAAACACAAAAAATCAGCTGGGCATGGTGGCACGTGCCTGTAATCCCAGCTACTCAGGAGGCTGAGGCAGGAGAATTGCCTGAACCCAGGAGGCGGAGGCTGCGGTGAGCCGAGATCGCGCCATTGCACTCCAGCCTGGGTAACAAGAGCGAAACTCCGTCTCAAAAAAAAAAAAAAAGAATGATTATTTTCCTCTTTTTTACGTAAATCTGCATTATCAATTTGTTACATACACTGTGCTAATATAAATTTTAAATAACCTAAACGAAGTCTTCTAAGTAAAGAGAGAGCAGTTTAGTCACAGGGAGTAACTGAGATTATATATATATATATATATATATATATATATATTCAACATAGCAAATGTTCATAATGAGAAGATGGTAGAATAGAAAACCGCTTAAGCAAGACTATCATGACATAAATTTGTTTTAAAAAATAATTTGTCCTAACATGTTTAAAATGATAGCTTAATTTAAGGAAAATTCTCTTGCCCAAATAAAGTTATAGTTTAAGAAAAACTGATTTGAGTGTTCTGTCTTTGTTATCAGGTTCTTCCATCAAAAGATAACAATAGTATTCCATAATTTTCATACTTTCTTAGTTCATTTGAAATTTTGATATTTTATAGCTTCCTTAATACTAAGTATGATGATACTGCTCTGCCACAAGAAACATACACATAGCACAGAGTATGAAGTGTTATCCTGCAACGTGGAGGTTTTTTAAATTTAGCTTTTAGTCATTTTGGGTGACTAGAGATATTAAAAAATAAAAATAAAAAGGAGGTCAAGCCAGGCATGGTGGCTTACGCCTGTAATCCCTGCTCTTTGAAAGGCAAGGTGGGCAGATCACTTGAACTCAGGAGTTTGAGATCAGCCTGGACAACATAGCAAGACCTCATCTCTGCTAAAAATAAAAAATAAAAAAAAAAATTATCCAGGCATTGTGGTGTATGCCAATAGTCCCAGCTACTCAGGAGGCTGAGTGAGGCTGGAGGATTGCTTGAACCCAGGAATTGGGGGCTGCAGTGAGCTATGATCAGGTACCACACTCCAGCCTGGGTGACAGAGAAAGACCCTATCTAAAAAATAATAAATAAATAAATAATTTTCCAAACATTCCTTGACTCCTCGAAAACTTTTGTAGGAACATAATCTACCAATCAAACATATTGGTGAATGCCTAAATGTGCCCGCTCACCATTACAGACATTGCTGGCCTACTGCATTGGCAGTGGCATTTGCTTACCCATTTGGGACACTGTTGCACTCACCTGTCCCTTCAGAAGCCCCAAAGTTTCAAGCTCTCAGCTATCCTTCCTGCTATGAAAACCTGCTGATAGAATAAGTTCTTACATCACGCATTTATATCTCTGGCTGAATATAAGCCAAATGTTTCCTTCTTCCTGGAGTATTTACATAAAAAGCTTCTCTTAAACTGAGATTTAAAGCTCTGATTATTAATTGTGGAAAGAAACTCATATAACATAAAGTTTCCATCTTACCATTTTTATGCGTACAGTAGTGTTAACCATAAGCACTTGATTGCACAACAAATCTCCAGAACTTTTTCATCTTGCAAAACTGAAACTCTATATCCATTGAACAATTCCCCCTTTCTTCCTTCTATCCCCGGCCCCTGGCAACCACCATTGTACTGTTTGCTTCTATGAATTTGATTACTTTTCATACCTCATATAAATAGAATTGTGCAGTGTGTCTTTTTGTGACTGGCTTATTTCAGTTTGCATAATATCCTCAAGGTTTATCCATGTTGTAGCATATGACAAGATGTCCTTGTTTAAGGCTGAATAACATTCCATTATATGTATGTATATACCACATTGTCTTTATCCATTAACTCATCCTTGCACATTTAGGTTACTTCTACCTCTTGGCTATTATGAATAATATTAAAATGGACATGGATGTGCAAATATGTCTTTGAGATCCTATTTTTAATATTTTTGGATGTATATGCAGAAGTGGGATTGCCAAGTCATATGGTAATTCTATTTTAATTTTTTCAGGAAACTTCACACTGTTTTTCATAGTGGCTGCACCATTTTACATTCTGACCAACTAGAATGTTTCTTACCTATTCATACTTTTATATATCCTGGATAATAATTGCCTGTCATATATTACAAATATTTTCTTAAAGCCTGTCTCTGGATTTTTAGCATCTTTTAAAATGTCTTTTTTCATACAGTAGCTTTTTATTTTGATGTAGTCTAATTTATCATTTTTCTACTTTAATTTTTCTTCCAAGCCCACAGAAATAAATATGTCATTTTAATCTTCAAAAAAAAGTAGGATTTTGTCTGTAATTTATTTTTGAATATGGTATCAAGAAAGAACATACCTTTTTTTCCTCATAGGTAATCAGTTGTCCTTTCTCTGACTTGAAAATACCATTTCTGTCATGCAAAACTCTTACATGGAGCAAATTCTTCTTCTACCATATTACCATTGCTTTTACCTCCCAAATCTAAGTGGAAATAACCACAAGAATTTCCCTATTATTTAGCAAGCAAGTAATTGAATGTTTTGAGTGGACAAAGTTAATCATGGTCACAATTGTGTTGGAGAAATTGTGGAATAAATGGGGAGCACAGAGCTTTACTTTGAAGAGATTGCCATCTACTCATGGAATACAAAGAACACACAGATCATTACTTAATAGCACTAAAGAGTAACAAGGTCAGCAATGTGAGGTGTGTATAAACAGAGAAGTGCAATGGGAGCCACTCTAAATCAGAGGTGACTTCCTGGGAAAGTGAACCAATCCCCTCCTCCCTCCCTCCCCTCCTCTCTTCCTCTCTTCCTTCCTCCTTTCCTTCCTTTCTTCTTTTCATTTGGTTTTTGAACTGTAATTGTTTATACCATTAGTAACAGGAATTGAATACACCATTTTCCCTCTGGCTTGTCAGCACTACATCAATATATTTATGCACATAATATGTATATACACACACAATTACACACATGTACACATATATACATACATATGTACACGTATGTATACATTATACATTTATAGGCTTATTTTTATATATACATATTTGTTGTTACATATTTCTTATTTTAATAAGTAGCAAATAATAATTTAACATCATTTGGATTCTTATTTCTTGAACCGCTAGAGAGGCTGAACATTTTAAAGCTATATTTGTTTGCTGTTTGTGTTTTCTTTCTGTAAATTATTATGACTGCTGTGACTTTATTTATTGAGACTCAGATTTCAATCCTTCACCAGATAAGTTTTGCACAGTTCCCAAACTGATTTCATTATCTCCCCAATTCCCAACTTATTCCAGTGAGATTATTTATATCTAATTTTACTATATCAGCTAAATGTTGGTCTCCACCCAAATCTCTCCCTACCACATGGATTTTGCCAGAATTGTTTTTGACAGTTTCAGGCAATTTTGACACTTGTCCCTCGTACTTACCTGTATACATTCTTTTTCAAAATTGTTTCAATTTTTATTTTAGTTTCAGAGTATACATGTACGGGTTTGTTACATGGGTATTTTGTATGACAGTTTGTGGTACAAATGATCCCATCACCCAGGGAGTCAGCATAGTACCTGATAGGTAGTTTTTCAGCCTTTTCTCCTTGTCCTTCTCTCCCTTCTAGTAGTCCCCAGTGTCTATTGTTCCCATTTTTATGTCCATGAATAGCCAATATTTAGCTCCCACTTGTGAGAACACGATGTATTTGGTTTTCTGTTCCTGGGTTAATTTGCTTAGGATTATAGCCTTTAGTTATATCCATATTGCTTGGAAAGGACATGATTTTGTTCCTTCTTGGGCTATGTAGTATTCCATGGTGCATATGTACCACATTTTTTAAGGCCATTTGACTTTTGTTTTTATTTTTTAGAAGAATGGAAACAAAATAGCCTATTATTTTGGATTACCTTAAGAGTATTCTCATAGGTAGATGAAAGAATTGGCCTACCAGATAGGGTTAATTATATTCACCCAATAAACGTTGGACAAACTCTACCAAATACAATTTTAGTTGCAGTATGATTTATGCCAACCTGTTCTTTTTTAAAACTTTTATTTTAGGTTCGGGGTACATGAGCAGGTTTGTTATATAGGTGAACTCCTGTGATGTGCAGGAGAGGTTTTCATTACCCAGTTACTAAGTTCGGTACCTGATAGTTATCTTTTCTGCTCCTCTCCCTCCTCCCACCCTTCACCCTCAAATAGACCCCAGCATCTGTTGTTTTCTTCTTTGTATTCACAAATTCTTATATAGTTCCCACTTTTAAGTGAGAACATGTGGTATTTGGTGTTCTGTTCTGTTCCTTCATTAGTTTGTTAAGGATAATAGGCTCCAGATCCATATATGTTCCCACAAAAGACATGATCTCATTCTTTTTTTCATGACTGCATAGTATTCCATGGTGTATGTGTACCACATTTTCATTGTGCAGTCTCTCATTGATTAGCATTTAGGCTGATTCCATGTCTTTTCTATTGTGAATAGTGCTACAGTGAATATTTGCATCTATGTGTTTTTATGGTAGAATGATTTCTATTACTTTGGGTATATGTCCAATAATGGAATTGCTGGGTCGAATGGTGGTTCTTCTTTTAGCTCTTTAAGGAATTACCACACTGCTTTCCACAATGGTTGAACTAATATATGCTCCCCAAAACAGTGTATAAGTGTTCCCGTTTCCTCACAACCTCACCAGTATCTGCTATTTTTTTTTTTGTCTTTTTAATAGTAACAATTCTGGCTGGTGCGTGATGATTTTGATGTGCATTTCTGTAATGATCAATGATACTCAGCTTTTTTCATATACTTGGCCACACATTTGTCTTCTTTTGAGAAGTGTCTATTCATATCCTTTGCCCACTTTTGAATGGGTTGTTTTTCTTTTGTACATTTGTTTAAGTTCCTTATAAATGCTGTATATTAGACTTTTGTCAGATGCATAGTTAGTAAATATATATTCTATCTGTAGGTTGTCTGTTTACTTGGTTGATAGTTTCTTTTTTTTTTTTTTTGAGACGGAGTTTCGCTCTTGTTACCCAGGCTGGAGTGAAATGGCGCGATCTCGGCTCACTGCAACCTCCACCTCCTGGGTTCAGGCAATTCTCCTGCCTCAGCCTCCTGAGTAGCTGGGATTACAGGCACGTGCCACCATGCCTAGCTAATTTTTTGTATTTTTAGTAGAGACGGGGTTTCACCATGTTGACCAGGATGGTCTCGATCTCTTGACCTCGTGATCCACCCGCCTCGGCCTCCCAAAGTGCTGGGATTACAGGCTTGAGCCACCGCGCCCGGCCGATAGTTTATTTTGCTGTACTGATGTTCAAGTTTAATTAGAGCCCATCTGTTCATTTTTGCTCTTGTTGCTATATCTTTTGGCATCTTTGTCATGAAATCATTGCCCATTCCTATGTCCAGTATGGTATTGCCTAGGTTGTCTTACGGGGTTTTTATACTTTTGGGCTGTGCATTCAAGTCTTTAATTCATCTTGAGTTTTTTTTCTATATGATGTAAAGGAAGGGTCTGGTTTCAATCTTCGGCACATGACTAGCTAGTTATCCCAGCACCATTTATTGAACAGGGAATCTTTTCCCTATTGCTTGTTTTTGTCACCATTGTTGAAGATCAGATGGTTGTATGGATGCAGCCTTATTTCTGAGTTCTCTATTCTATTCCATTGGTCTATGTGCCTGTTTTTGTAGCAGTACCATGCTATTTTAGTTACTATAGCCCTGTGGTACAGTTTGAAGTTGAATAACATGATGCCTCCAGCTTCGTTCTTTTTGATTAGGATTGCCTTGGATAGTCAGACTCTTTTTTGGTTCTATATGAATTTTAAAATAGTTTTTTCTAGTTATGTGAAGAATGTCATTGGTAGTTGATAGGAATATTATTGAATCTGAAAATTGCTTTGGGTACTATAGCCATTCTCATGATATTGATTCTTCCTATCCATAAGCATGGAATGTTTTTCCATTTGTTTGTGTCATCTCTAATTTTTTGAGCACTGTTTTGCAATTTTCATTGTACAGATCATCCCTGGTTAGCTATATTCCTAGGTATTTTATTCTTGTTGTGGCAATTGTGAATGGGATCACCTTCCTGATTTGGCTCTCACCTTGGTTATTGTTGGTGTATAGAAATGCCAGTTATTTTTATACATGGATTTTGTATTCTGAGACTTTGCTGAAGGAGCTTTTGGGCTGAGACTGTGGGGCTTTCTAATATAGAATCATGTCATCTGCAAACAGGAATGGTTTGACTTCCTATTTAGATGCTCTTTATTTTTCTCTTGTCTGAATTCTCTGGCAAGGACTTCCAACACTAATTTGAACAGGAGTAGTGAGAGAAGGCAACCTTGTCTTTTGCTGGTTTTCAAGGGGAATGCTTTCAGCTTTTGTTCATTCAGTATGATGTTGGCTGTGGATTTGTTTTGAGATATGTTCCTTCAATACTTAGTTTATTGAAAGTTTTTAACATGAAGCGATGTTGAATTTTATCAGAAGCCTTTTCTGCATCTATTGAGAAAATTATGTGGTTTTTGCCTTTAGTTCTGTTTATATGATGAATGACTTTTATTGATTGTGTATGTTGAACCAACCTTGCATCCTGGGAATGAAGCCTACTTGACTGTGATATTTTGATTCAGGTACTTTGTTGAGGATTTTTGCATCAAAGTTAATCTGGGATATTGGCCAAAATTTTTTTGGTTGCTGTTGTCTGTGCCAAGTTTTTGGCCTCATAGAATGAGTTGTGGGGGAGCGCCTCCCCCTCAATTTTTTGGGAATAGTTTCAATAGGAACGGTACCAGCTCTTCTTTGAACATCTGGTGGACTGTGGCTGTGAATCTGTCTGGTCCTGGGCACTTATTTTGGTTGGTAGGCTATTTATTACTGATTCAATTTCAGAGCTCATTATTGGTCTGTTCAGGAAATGAATTTCTTCCTTGTTCATTTGGGAGGGTATATGTGTCCAAGAATTTATCCATCTCTTCTAGGTTTTCTAGTTTGTGTGCACAGGCACATTTTCTTTATCCAATCCACTGCTGATGAGCACCTAGGCTGACTCCATATCTTTACTATTGTAAATATTACTGCAAAGAACATATGAATGTGTGTGTCTTTTTGGTAGAATTATTTCTTTTTCTTTGGGTATACACCTAGTAATGGAATTACTGGGTCGAATGGTAGTTCTGCTTTAAGTTCTTTGAGAAATCTCCAAACTACTTTTCACAGTGGCTGAACTAATTTACATTCATGCCAACAGTGTATAAGCATTCCCTTTTCTCTGCAGCCTCACCAGCATCTGTTATTTTTTTGAATTTTTAATAATGGCCATTCTGACTGATGGCCATTAAGATAACATGTTATTGTGGTTTTCATTTGCATTCCTCTGATGATTAGTGATTTATATATATATATATATATATATTTTTTTTTTTTTTTTTTTTTTTTT
>NW_016107317.1:10355203-10372211 GCF_001604975.1 Cebus imitator
GCCACCATGCCCAGCTAATTTTTTGTAGTTTTAGTAGAGACGGGGTTTCACCGTGTTGACCAGGATGGTCTCGATCTCTTGACCTCGTGATCCACCCGCCTCGGCCTCCCAAAGTGCTGGGATTACAGGCTTGAGCCACCGCGCCCGGCGATTTTTATATTTTTATATGTTTGTTGGGCACATGCATGTCTTCTTTTGAGAAGTGTCTAATCATTTCTTTTGTTCATTTTTAAAAATTGGGATTATTTGGTTTTTGCTTGCTGAATTGTCAAAGTTTCATACAGATTCTGGATATTAGATCTTTGTCAGATACATAGTTTGTGAATATTTTATCCCAATCTCTAAGTTGGCTCTTTACTCTGTTGACAGTTTCTTTTGATGTGCAGAAACTCTCTAGTTTAATTAGGTCTTACTTGTCAATTTTTGGTTTTGTCGCAATTGCTTTTGGGTACTTAGTCATAAATTCTTTCATAAGGCTGATATCTGTAATGGTACTTCCTAGGTTTTCTTGTAGTATTCTAATAGTTTGAGGTCTTATGTTTAAATATTTAATCCTTCTTGAATTAATTTCTACATATGGTGAGAGGTAGGTGTCAACTTTTATTGTTTTGCATATGCCTAGCCACCTGTCTCAGCACCATTTATTAAACAGGGAGTCCCTTATCCACGGCTCATTTTTGTCAGCTTGTCAAAGATAAGATAGTTATAGGCATGTAGCTTACTTCTGGGTTCTCTATTCTGTCTATTGGTCTATGTTTCTGTGTTTGAACCAGTACCCCTATTTTGATTACTTCCTTAAAAAAAAATTCTTGTAAAGCTGGTTTATTGGTTAAAAAATTCCCTTAGCATTTACTTGTCTGGAAAAGATTTTATTTCTTTTTGCTTACAAATCTTAGATTATTATGAATTTTACAGAGCAAGACTCCACCTAAAAAAATAATCTCTTGAAAAGTTGGTTTATTGGTTAAAAAATTCCCTTAGCATTTACTTGTCTGGAAAAGATTTTATTTCTTTTTCCTTACAAATTTTAGATTATTATGAATTTTACATTGATGGAATGTAAAATTCATAAATTCATGGTTGGAATTACTTTAAGAAGGTTGAAAATAGGTCGCCAATCTTTCCTAGCTTATAAGGTTTCTGTTGAGAAGTCTAGTGTTAGCCTGATGGAGTTTCCCTTCAAAAGTGATTTGCCCGTTTTTCTCTAGCTGTCTTTAATTTAATGTTTTTCTTTACCATTGACCTCAGACAGTCTGGTGACCATATGCCTTGGTTATGTTCATTTTGTAGAGTATCTAGCAAGCGTTCTCTGGATTTCTTGTATCTGGATGTTTATTTCTTTCCAAGAATAGGGACATTTTCTGAAATTATTCCCTCAAAGATGTTTTCCATGTTGTTTACTTTTTCTCCATCTCTCTCTCAGGAATGTCAATAATTCACATGTCTGGTCACTTTACATAATTTTATATTACTTGGAAGATTTTGCTCATTAATTTTTTAAAATTTTTATCTGTGTTATTTTGAAAGATCAATCTTAAACATTGAAATTATTTCTTCTGCTTGGTCCAGTTTGTTAATAAAGCTTTCAGTTGCATTTTGAAATTCCTTAAGTGAGTTTTTCAATTCCAGAAGCTCTGACTGATTTCTTTTTAAGGTGTTTGTCTTTTTTTCATTTCCTGGATTGCTTTAGAAGTTTCTTTGTGTTGATTTTCAACTTTGTCTTGGATCTTGTTGAGCTTCCTTGCAATCCTTGCTTTGAATTTTTCATCTGTCATTTCTGAGTTTCTATTTTGGTTATGGACCATTGCTGGAAAGTTAATGTGATCCTTTGGTGGTGTTGCAACATTCAGATTTTTTGTGATGCTAGAATTCTTACACAGGTTTCTTGTCATCTGGAGATGCTGGCACTTCTAATTTTTGTAATTATTTTCATGTGTACATGATGTTTTTTCTTTCTTTTTTCCCAATTCCCTAAGAGGTGTAACTGTAGAGAATTCTGAATATGGTCTTTGGGCTTTATTTCTGTAGCTCTATGAACCTCTATTAGCAGGTTTTATATTGGGCTGTGCAATTGACCTAGAAGCCATAGATGATTCTTATAGGTAAGAGCTGGCTGCAGCCAACAGGGTTGGGTATATACTTGATCCTTGTTTATTAGAAGAAGTTCTCTGTTACCTCAGGCAATGGGCTGATCCTGGAGTGCACAGTGGTTTAAGCACTCTGCTCAGCCCAGGAATGGGGGCCAGATGGATGGAGTTGAACCAGACAGAACCATCTACAGGTCCCCTGATGGTAGGCACAGCCACGAGTCCTGAAGGAGAATCCAGTGGTGGCCACCAAGCACTGAGAGATATGTCTAGGCATAAAGCTAGGAAATCTCCTTGGCCCCAATTTCTTTGCATGGGAAGTGGAGGTGGCCTAAACTTAAAATCCAGGAGAATGGGTACTTCAGATGCCTGGAGATCTTTCTGGGCATGAAGTGTAGGGGGTTCCCACTGCACCAAATTATCTGCACAGGAAGATTGGGGTACCTCAGGCTATTAACTGGATAAACAGATGCCCTGAATGCCTGGATATCTGCCTAGGTGTGGAGTGAGGATGGTCATGCTTCACCACAGTCATTTTTCATCTAGACACTGTCATGGGGGTTGTTTGCCCGTATTCTTCTCCCTAAGATACAGGATATCCTTCATGATTCCAGTGGATTACAATTTTTTTTCCTGAATAAAAGAGTTGATATTTACACACCATTTTGCTGTTTCTATGTGGCTGAAAAATGCTAAAATCCTCTAATTTACCATCTTTGAAAAAAATAAATAATCTTGAGTGATGTGAAGAAATATGCAGCTTGACTGAGAAGTGTAAGTCTGAGAAGTGGGTGAGGAAAGACAGGAATAGAGGGAATTTGTACATATATCTAAATAGAGGTAATAACCAGTAAGAAAAAATTTTTAAATGAGCAGATTTGATTGACTAGAAAAGAGACCGGGTAGGGCACAGGCTAAACATAAGGACTATAAACTGAAGTAGGACGAATTAAAATACTGACTCTGCCATTTACTGCCTTTGTAACTCTGGAAAACTGTCCTAAATTATCTATGCCTCAAATTCTTCAACTGTTAAGTTCTAGGTAACAATACTTTTTGTAGATTACTGAGTCAATGCATGTGAGGTACTCAGCATGGTGTCTAGCACCTGCTAAACATATTGAAAAACAATGCTTACTGTGGTGGTTAATCCTGAGTGCCAACTTGATTGGATTGAAGAATGCTAAGTATTGATCCTGGTGTGTCTTTGAGGGTATTGCCAAAGGAGATTAACATTTGAGTCAGTGGGCTGGGAAAGGCAGACTCACCCTTAATTTGGATGGGCACCATGTAATCAGCTGTTAGCATGGCCAGAATATAAAGCAGGCAGAAAAACATGAAAAGGCTAGACTGGCTTAACCTCCCAACCCACATCTTTCTCCCATGCTGGGTGGTTCCTACCCTTGAACATCAGACTCCAAGTTCTTCAGCTTTGGGACTCAGACTGGCTTCCTTGCTCCTCGGCTTGAAGATGACCTATTTTGGGACCTTGTGATCATGTGAATTAATACTACTTAATAAACTCCTACATATAGGAGTTTATAAATACTATTAATTCTGTCCCTCTAGAGAACCCTGAATAATACAGATGTTGGTACCAAGAGTGGTTCTAGAGGAAGAGAATATTAAGAATGGAGATTGTTATTGGTTTTGGGGTTTCTGGAGTTGGCTGCTTAATCTGGTTAGACCCAAAAATGCTAAGGACGCTATTTCTAACAGTATGGAGAACACTGATAGTCCTTAGTATAAACTGTTTAGAGGTTTATGCAAAATAAATGCATTTGACATGCCTGATTCACCGCTCATGAAAGGCAAGGAGTTTACTCTATACAAAATACCTTTGACTATATGTGGAGAACCAAGGAACATAATGAAAATAAAAGTTGGTTGTTTGTTCTTAAGTTCAGTGGACAAAGTGATGAAATAAAATCATAAACTCAGAGATGCTAACTCCTGGCTTCAGAAGCAGATACTTGAGATATGAGTCTCAAATATGCTAAGATTGCCCTGAGTGAGAATCTTATCTTCTGTAGAGAAAGAGCCAAAATTTTAGGAAAACAGACACAAGCTGTGATCATGCAGTTGGCTGACCTGCAATGAAAGGTGCATGTGCAGCCTCACCAGGTATCTACTATTAAAGTGAGGGCACTGGTTGGAAAAGAATGGGACCCTGAAACTTAGAATGGGAAAGTGTGAGAGGACCCTGATGAAACTGGGGACAGTGAACTTGTAAATTCCGAGGAAGCTTTTTTGCCAGAAGAAACAGCTTCCCAAACCCCAGTAGTAGCAACATTCCCGCCCTGACCCATGCTACCATCAGCCTTTCCACCTTTGTCTGAGGAGATGAACCCTGCACTGCCTGAGACAACAGTGGTGGTCTCCCCGTAGCAGTTGCCAGGCAAGATGTTTGTTCTCCTCAGGAGCCACCTCAACACCCCTGTTTGCTTCTAGACCTATAACTAGACTAAAGTCCCAGCAGGTCCCTAGAGGTGAAGTTCAGAGTCTGATCCATGAGGAGGTGTGCTACACTAAAAAAAATATTGCTTGAATTTTCTTACTTATATAAGCAGAAATCTGGAGAACAGGCATGGGAATGGATATTAAGGGTATCAGATAATGGTGGAAGAAACATAGAGTTGGATCAGGCTGAATGTATTGATTTGGGCTCGAGGCTCATTAAATAGGGACTCTGCATATAACATTGCAGCTTGGGGAGTTAAAAGAAGTTCTAATCATTTATTTTCTTGGTTAGCTGAAATACGGATTAAAAGATGGACCCCTGTGAGCGAGCTAGAGATGCCTAATCTCCCTTGGTTTAATGTAGAGGAAGGAATCCAAAGGCTTCAGGAGATTGGGATGGTGGAGGGGATTAGTCACTTTAGAACTACTCATCCCAGCTGAGAGGGTCCAGAAGATGTACCCTTAATCAATGCTTTGTGAAAGCAGCACCTGCATCTTTAAAGAGCCCTGTAATTGCTCTTCTCTGTATGTCATACAGTAGGGACCACAGTCACTCCATTATAAAATTTAAATACAATGGGAATAATTGGATCCTGAGGTGGCAGGAGCCAAGAGGTAGCACTCAGTCATCAAAGGCAAGGTGGGAGTAATGGATAGCAGAGGCAAAGCAGCAATCAGAATAGTCTGACTGGTGTAGAGCTCTGGTTTGGCTAATTATTGTGTTACTAGAAGTGAAATTGATAGGAAGACTACTGCATTGCTACTTAATTTATATAAGCAGAAATCTTCTAGGTTTAATGGACAAAAGACTAATTTGAATTATAAAAACAGAGCATCTTGGCCCTTCAATCCATTTTCAGACTTGAGCCAGCTTACAGACCCAGAACCCTTTGAATGAAGGGGAGGACAGGTCCCCTTGAGGAAGGACTTTGCAACATTACTGACAATTTATACAGTGAATTTTTCTCCCATCCTTCCCCAAGATGACCTCTGGCCTTTTTCCAGGGTAACTGTGCACTGGGGAAAGGGATTTTAATAATCAAATAGATAGGATGACCTGTTCTGTGGATACCACTCAGCCACTTTCCCCAGTCACCCATGTAAGCATCCAATGGGCCCATGAACAAAGTGGCCATGGTGGCAGGGGTGGATGGTATGCATGGGCTCAGCAACATGGACTTCCACTCATCAACAAGGCTGATTTGGCTATGGCCACTGTTGAGTGCCCAATTTGCCAGCAGCAGAGACCAACACGGAGCCCTCAATATGGCACCATTCCTCAGGGGTGATCAGCCAGCTATCTGGTGGCAGGTGGATTACAGTGGACCTCTTCCATCATGGAAAGTGCAGAGGTTTCTCCTCACTAGAATAGATAGTTAATCTGGATATGGATTTGCCTGTTTTACATGCGATGCTTCTACCAAGACTACCATCCATGGACTCAAAAGTGTGGCAGTGGGCTCATACTCATGGAATTTACTGGTCCTACCATGTTCGCTATCATTCACTGTTTTTCTCATTTTATTAAATTGTTTCTCTATATTTTCTTGAAGTTCCACCATCTTTATCCAATCTTCCAGATGAATTCTGAGGTGGCTGCCTCTGTCATATCCCACTTTTAAGAAAATCGGTCCTATCCATGACTTATTATATCATAAGACCCTTCTTCTATGGAGCCTTGCCTAATTGGGTCAGGGGTGGGCATTTGATAGTTTTAGCCAATCAGACTAACACTTTGGGCATTAAGATTGAAGGATCAGAGAAGGAATTAACTAGCTTTGTGGTGCACAATGGAAAAAGCAGTCAAGGAGAATCATTTATTAAAAGCAACAATTTTGATGTCCATTTGTGAGTGGCTGAATAAAGGGAAGTCAATTTGTAAGGAGAAAAACAAAATATAGCAAGTATCTTCAGAAAGATAAAGATGCCAGTCTCTCTCATCCAGGAAGCAGAATAAGCTTATTTACTTTCAAGTATCTTCATGCCTGGCTTTCATTTTGTATGTGTGTTTAACAAGATACTATGTATAAAGTGTCTTATCTGTGTCTACCATATACACATGCCATATACATCTACCAAGAAAAGTTTCTTTCCTAGTGCTTTCCTGTACTTTCTTGTTCTGTCTCTCTTTCTCACTTTCTTTTTTATTCTCTTTATATCTGAAACTCTCTCTCTTTCTTTGATTTCTTCTTGCTTCCTTTGTCTTTCTAGCACTCTGTCCCTCCTTCCCTTTCATTCTTTCTTTGGTAATCTCTATTTCTCTCTCTGTCTTTTCTTTACATCTCTCTTTCAGCTTCAATTTCTCTAGATTGAACAATCCCATTACTGGGGAAAGAAAGGAAATCAATAGGTCAAAGAGACATCTGCACTACCATGTTTATTACAGCATTATTATGAATAACCAAAATGTGAAATGAACCTAAATGTCTATCAGTGGATGAATGGATAAAGAAAATGTGGCATATACTCTAAATGAAATACTATTCAGCCTTAGAAAAGAAGGAAATTTTGTCATCTGTGGCAAGATGGATGAATCTGGAGGACACTATGCTAAATAAAATAAACCTGACACAGAAAGACAAATACTATATGATCTCACCTTTTTGTGGAATCAAAAATAGTAGAATTCATAGAAGCAGAAAGTCGAATAGTGGTTAACAAAGCCTATGGCTTGAATGGGGAGAGAGAAGATGTTGATCAAAGAGTACGAAGTTTCAGTCAGACAGAAGGAATAAGTTTTTGAGATCTATCACACAGCATGGTAACTGTAGTTAATAATATTGTATTGCATATTTCACAATTTCTAAAAGAGTAAATTACAAATGTTCTCATCACAAAAATGATAAGTACATGAGGTGATAGATATGTTAATCAGTTTGATTTAATTATTCTACATTGTATGCATGTATCATATTTTACCCCATGAATATGTACAATTTGTCAACAAAAATATTTAGACAGGAGGAATACAATTTGTGCCTCATAAGTATATGCAATTGTAATTTGACAATTTACAATAAATATTTTTAAAAAAGAATAAAATTATATATATAATTTTAAAAATTATTTTTTTAAAAAAGAAGAACTTTTCTAATAATAAGTTACTTTCAGAACTGTGCTAAACATTTGAGAGACAGAAGGAAAGTGAAAGACACAGATTTCATTTTCATGGGAAGGGGAAAGAAAACTAAGTTTTTGCGCGACTCCTATGCGGCAAGCAATTTCACTTTCATATTCTCCTCATAACACTGAGAGGTACTTACTACTACTTTCGTTTCTGTGTGAAAGAAAACTAAATTTCAAAAACAGCAAAAATTATACAGCTAATCAGCAGTGAAATCAGGACCATGACATAGAGTTATTTTACACTGAACACTATGACTTTCCTACTTAACATGCTGAAGTCTAGGCAGAAGTCCGAGGTGTGGTGGGGAGTGGCTGCATGGGAGAGAGGAGGAATTAGAAGTCCTAACACAAATTAATCTGAAATTAGAAAAATTAAGAGATACAATTAGAATACGACAAATGGAAGCACATTGCAAGAGCTATCATCTGAACCTTGGGTAAACTACTTGGGATTAGCATAGCTGTTGAGTTGCTATGTCTTAAAGTTCAAAATGGAAAACTTGTTGCTTTCTCTAAATGTCATAGAATAAGAAAAAGAACAAATTTTAGAAGCACTGGAAAACCAGAAGGTTGTGCTATTAGGAAACAGAATATTAAGGTATTCCTCTAAGATGTAAAACAGATGGTCTTGGGTACTGGCAAAACCTAACAGAATGGGGAAATCCATTTTCTAAGCAGTTATGTATAGCATTTGCTCCCAGTCTAAGGTCTGAGAATACTTCTGCAAACAATAGAGTTTAGTTCTAGGAATGCCCAGCATGAGCCCTGGGGCTGAAGGGAGAAGTAAGGTAAAGCTCCAAGTCACTTCTGGCTTCACTGTGGACAGAGAATCCGTAACTCAGAAGATGAGCTTCTCTGGCCTTTAGAGGAAGCCCACCAGTGACACAGACCCACTCACTAACGAGAGATCCTGGCTCTGACATTTGAGAAAAAATGAAAGCAAGCTAATAAATCACATAAATAGAGGAATTATCCTCAAGGAAAGTACAGTTAATGCAAGAAACTAAATAAATCCTAACAATTAATCACATACATGTTTTCTGAGAATTCAAGAAAACCGCATTCATTAAATGAGAAAGAAATAGTATGAAATTTAAGTCTGAGAACTCTAAATAATTCTTGGAAGTTAAAAATCTGATTGCTTAGATAAAATCTCAGTACAGGACTGCATTGAAAAACAGAGAGGTCTAAAGGCATATTTAGCCACCTGGAAGATTACTCTAAGGACTATTCCAAGAACATCATCCAAAAAAAAAAAAAATGGAAAATGAAAGCTATGAGAGAAAAGTTAAGAAAAATGAAGCTTTATCCAGAGATCCAATATTTATCTAGTAAAATGAGAGTGTGGAAGGGAAAATAAAATCAAAGAAATAATTGAAGAGATTTCCATTTGCTAAAGAAAAAGTGTGTTTTCAGATCAAAAGGGCCCACCATGTGCTTCATGCTTCATGCAAATATGAAGAAACACACTTTAGTGATTTTTATGAATTCCAAGTATAAAAATAAGATGATACAGCCTTTCAAAGAGGGGGAGGGGTAAGAGGAACATTACAAAGGACTTAGAACAAATCTGGCATCAGACTGCTGCTCAGCAAGAGGAGAAGCTAGAAAACGCTGAAGAAACAGCAAAGATATTCTGAAGGAAAGGGATTTGGAAACTCTACAAGCTGAAGCAAGTCTGAAGGCAAAATGCAGATCATTCCAACACGCAAGCAATGTAGAAGTTTTGCCACCCACATATCCTCCTTCTGAAAATATTAGTCAAATAAAAGTGTAACCCAAGAAAAAGTGGGACATGGGATACAAAAAATAGAGAATAAGTAATTAGTAAAGTATCTAATTAAGACAAATAACTCCTCACAGTGCAGCTGTAACATGTATTGTAATCGTTGAGCAAAGATTCCTAAAATATAAAATATAATTTTAAAACAATTTTGAACAATAAATTTTCAAGGAGGGAGAGGAGCAGCAGCAGCAGCAACAGCATCTAGAAGACAAAGCAGAGGGAGATGGGAGATGGGAAAGGAGTAAAATGGTGCCAATGGTCTGGTCTTGTATAGTTTAGGGTAAAGCTGCAGGGAGGGTGCAGTGCTCAAGATGGTACAGATTAGTGAGAAGAGACTCCCTTTCCGCTCTCCCTCCACCCTTGTCACTAAGATTCAGTTAAGTCCCCAATTCAATTAGCAGAAATCACAACCATTTCTCAGAACTCAAAACTACTGCAACTCTACCGGGTAAGAGCAGGTGTTCCATATCCTAGTGTGACATTTTCCTGACTCTTATTTGTTTATAAATAAGTTATCCATAAGATGACTCATCCCAAACTGGACACGCTTGAGAGTGAATGGGGCTATTAATTGCATGGATGCAGAGACAATACACACAAACCAGGACTGTCCCAGAAAACGGGGCTAAATGGTCATCCTATTAGGCAGTCATCTGTCAGTCATGCTGACTGTACTAGATGGAGCCCTGCCAGGTCTGAGAAAACAGTTGAATCCTTGCACAGCCACAAATCATTTCTGGTTTTCATCACCATCGCTGCAGGACTTACTTTACAATATATGCACATCTGTGTAAGGCATGGTTTGCAAACATCAGGATTTGTTGGTTTTTAAATCAAGTTTCTGTTAATAGTCATTCACACCAATTTTCCATCCTGCTTACTCCTGAAGTGGTTAAATATAACAAACAAGGTGCCAAGTCTGAGGTCTATTGCAACTTTTGTTTAAAATGGTCACTTCCTCACATTCAAAAGCTGAGAGGCAGAGGTTGTAAAACCCTCCTTTGAAGGGACCAAAGAGATAAAATAGCCATCTCAGAGCCTGAGAGCTCTGCACACCTTGTCCACATCAGCCAATCACAACTGAAAAAAACATAAGGAAGCATGAGCAGACAAAAAGACCATAAAACAGCCTTATTAAACCCAACTGTGCTTGAAGTTCAGTAAAAGAAAGCAACTAATAGCTGTGAAGACCACAGGGGAGTCAGACTCAGGGCTTCCACCCATAAACCCTGTCCCTGCCCACTACCAGTCTTAAATGAAAGCATAACCAACAAGACTTTCCAATCTATGGGCTTCGCAGAACGTTTCTTGAACACCGCCTCTGGCATGTCCTCTCAGACTTGCGAGTGCCTGTTTTCTGCCAATGTACCTCTGCGCTCTTGCTGTCTTCAAGGTCTTTTTAAAAAACCACATTTAGGTAATGATTAAAATTGTCCCAAATACAAATATATACGTGATGAGTAGATGTGCAGTTTTCCTTCAATTATTCTTTGGTTTTTCTGGAAAACCACTATCCAATCTTGTTAAGTAGAAGTACAGGTAAGAGTGAAACCAAGTTTTACAAAAAATGAAAAACTGAGCTTCTAAAAAACAGAGTTATGTTTATTTATAATGTTGAGGTCTAATTATATAATATTAGACCTAATGTGAAGCATCAAATTATTCCCCTATAATATATTAGCTGCAGCATTAATGAGGTTTAGTATCTCAGTCTTGGTAACTCTGAAATCAGCCTCTCATGTTTTTCACTGAAAAGCAACATTTAGTATAAAATAGGTCTATCTTGGATGCCATCCAAAATGGTTTAATTCCTAACATTCTAAAAGAAAAACACTATAAGGTAAGACAGGCCCCAGAGTATGACTAAAGCACATCCATTTTAAATAAATAAATAAATAAATAAATAAATAAATAAATAAGTAAAGTGAATATCTGAACACGGCTTACTATGTGCCTGGATGTATTTTAAGTGCTTTACAAATATTAGGTGTTTATAGTGAAGTCAAAAGGCTTTACTCTGGGAAAAGAATAATATCAGATGTGGGCTTTTGTTTTTGTTTTGCTTTGTTTTGAGATGGTGTCTTGCTCTGTCACTAAGGCTGGAGTGCAGTGGCACAATCTTGGCTCACTGCAACCTCTTCCTCCTGGGTTCAAGTGATTCTCTTGCCTCAGCCTCTTAAGTAGCTGGGATTACAAGTGTCCGCCACCATGCCCAGTTAATCTGTATTTTTAGTAAAGATGGGGCTTCACTATGTTGTCCAGGCTGGTCTCAAGCTCCTGACCTCAAGTAAGCCACCTGTCTCTGCCTCCCATAGAGTTGGGATTACAGGCATGAGCTACTGTACTGGGGCTCAAATCTTTTAAAAATTCTATTCTTGAGACATGAAAAAGGGACAAAGAGGAGAAGAAGAATAAAGAGGGGAGAGAGACCAGGGAGCTGAGAGACGGAGAGATATTTTTTTTCTTTCCAATCAGGGGTATAATTGATGAAGAGAGTTAATGATGAGAGGGGAACAGTACGAAAAGCTGCTCACCAAAAATTAACCCCCTTCCAGCATTGACATTTTTGAAGTCTTTTATAAACAAGTCACTGATAGCAAAATGAGAAAAAAAAAAATAGGAAAGGTGTGTTTCCATTCTGGGCTGAAGAAACTCCAGGCTATCCTTAACTTGGTGTCTGTTTCTTCCAACTGATGAGCAATGCCAGGCAATAACAACAGAAATAATGACAATGAATATGAATTGAGAGTAAGCTATCTTACTGGCACTATGCAAGGCATATCACATGCATTTTAATCTTTGTGTCACATTCTACAGAATACTTGCTGATCTCTGTTCTCTTGTAGATGATGCCAATGCCACTGAACCACACAAATACTTTGTGTAGTAAGAAAATAGAGGGTGAACAGTGTAAGACTATGTTTTGCTAATTCTTCTTTTTTTAATTGTACTATAAGTGCTGGGGTACATGTATAGATCGTGCAGGATTGTTGCACAGGTACACACATGCCATGGTGGTTTGCTGCTTCTATCCCCCTGTCATCTACATCAGGCATTTCTCCCAAAGGTATCCCTCCCCAACCTCCCCACCTAGCCCCCCAACCCCCAACAGACCCCAGTGTGTGATGTTCCCCTCCCTGTGCCCATGTGTTCTCATTGTTCAACACCTGCCTATGAGTGAGAACATGCAGTGTTTGGTTCTCTGTTCTTGTGTCAGTTTGCTGAGAATGATGGTTTCCATATTCATCCATATCCCTACAAAGGACATGAATTCATCCTTTTTTATGGCTACATAGTATTCCATGGTGTATATGTGCCATATTTTCTTTATCCAGTCTATCATTGGTGGGAATTTGGGTTGGTTCCAGGTAATTGCTATTGCAAAAAGTGCCACAATGAACATACATGCGCATGTGTCTTTATAATAGGATGATTTATAATCCTTTGGGTAGATACTCAGTAATGGGATTGCTGGGTCAAATGGTATTTCTATTTCTAGATCCTTGAGGAATCACCACACTGTCTTCCGCAATAGTTGAACTAATTTACATTCCCACCAACAGTGAAAAGCATTCCTATTACTCCATATCCTCTCCAGCATCTATTGTCTCCAGATTTTTTAATGATTGCCATTCTTACAGGAGTGAGATGATATCTCAATGTGGTTTTGATTCACATTTCTCTAATAACCAGTGATGATGAGCATTTTTTCGTATGTTTAATGGCTGCGTAAATGTTTTCTTTTGAAAAGTGTTCATACCGTTTGCCCACTTTTGAATGGGTTTGTTTTTCTTGTACATATACTTTAGTTCTTTGTAGATTCTTGATATTAGCCCTTTCTCAGATGGGTAGATTGCAAAAACTTTTTCCCATTCTTTTGGTTGCTGGTTCACTCTAATGATTGTTTCTTTTGCTGTACAGAAACTCTTAAGTTTAATTAGATCCCATTTGCCTGTTTTGGCTTTTGTTGCCATTGCTTTTGGTGTTTTAGTCATGAAGTCCTTCCCTATGCCTATGTCCTGAATGGTATTCCCTAGGTTTTATTCTAGGGTTTTTATGGTGTTAGGTCTTATGTTTAAATCTTTAATCCATCTGGAGTTAATTCTAGTGTAAGGTGTAAGGAAGGGGTCCAGTTTCTGTTTTCTGCATATGCCTAGCCAGTTATCCCACCACCATGTATTAATTAGGGAATCCTTTCCACATTGCTTGCTTTTGTCAGGCTTGTCAAAGATCAGATGGTTGTAGATGTGTGACATTATTTCCGAGGCCTCTGTTCTATTCCGCTGATCTATATCTCTGTTTTGGTAGCAGTACTAGGCTGTTTTGATTATTGCAGCCTTGTAGCATAGTGTGAAGTCAGGTAGTGTGATGCCTCCAGCTTTGTTCTTTTTGCTTAGGATTGTCTTGGCTATGTGTGCTGTCTTTTGGTTCCATATGAAGTTTAAAGTGGTTTTTTTTCCAGTTCTGTGAAGAAGGTCAACAATAGCTTGATGGGGATAGCATTGAATCTATAAATTACTTTGGGCAGTATGGCCATTTTCACAATATTGAGTCTTCCTAACCATGAGCATGGAATGTTTCTCCATCTGTTTGTGTCCTCTCTTATTTCCTTGAGCAGTGGTTTGTAGTTCCCCTTGAAGAGGTCCTTCAAGTCCTTTGTTAGTTGCATTCCTAAGTATTTTATTCTCTTTGTAGCAATTGTGAATGGGAGTTTGCTCATAATTTGGCTCTCTGTTTGTCTGTTATTTGTGTATAGGAATGCTTGTGATTTCTGCACATTGATTTTGTATCCTGAGACTTTGCTAAAGTTGCTTGTCACCTAAAGGAGATTTTGGTCTGAGATGATGGGGTCTTCTAAATACACAATCACGTCATCTGCAGGTAGAGACAATTTGACTTCCTCTTTTCCTGGTTGAATATGCTTTATTTCTTTTTCTTGCCTGATTGCTTTCGCTAGAATTTCCAATACTATATGGTGAGAGAGGGCATCCTGTCTAGTGCATTTTCAAAGGGAATGCTTCCAGTTTTTGCCCATTCAGTATGATACTGGCTGTGGATTTGTCATAAATAGCTTTTATTATTTTGAGATACATTCCATTGATAACTAGTTTCTTGAGAGTTTTTAGAATAAAGGGCTACTGAATTTTGTCAAAGGCCTCTGCATGTATAGAAATGATCATGTGGTTTTTGTCTTTGGTTCTGTTTATGAGATGGATTACGTTTATAGATTTGAGTATGTTGAACTAGCCTTCCATCCCGGGATAAAGCCTACTTGATCATGATATATAAATTTTTTGATGTGCTGTTGCATTTGGTTTGCCAGTATTTTATTGAAGATTTTTGCATTGAAGTTCATCATGGATATTGGCCTGAAGTTTTCTTTTTTAGTTGTGTCTCTGCCAGGTTTTGGTATCAGGATGTTGGTCTCATAAAATGAGTTAGGGAGGATTCCCTCTATTGGTATTGTTTAGAACAGTTTCAGAAGTAATGGAACCAGTTCCTCTTTGTACATCTGGTAGAATTCGGCTGTTAACCTGTCTGGACCTGGACTTTTTTTGGTTGGTAGGTTATTAATTGCCGCCTCAACTTCAGACCTTGTTATTGGTCTATTCAGGGATTCAACTTCTTTCTGGTTTAGTCTTCGGAGGGTGTAAGTGTCCAGGAATTTATCCATTTCTTTCAGATTTACTGGTTTATGTGCATAGAGTTGTTTGTAGTAATCTCTAATGGTAGTTTGTGGAATCAGTGGTGACATCCCATTTGTCATTTTTTATTGCATATATTCAATTATTCTCTTTTTTCTTTTTTTATTAGCCTGGTGAGTGGTCTATCTATTTTGTTGATCCTTTCCAAAAACCAACTCCTGGATTTACTGATTTTTTTGAAGGGTTTTTTGTGTCTCTATCTCCTTCAGTTCTTCTCTGATCTTATTTATTTCTTGTCTTCTGCTAGCTTTTGAATTTTTTTGATCTTGCTCCTCTAGCTCTTCCAATTTTGACAATAGGGTGTTAATTTTAGATCTTTCCTTGCTTCTCATGTGGGCATTCATTGCTATAAATTTCCCTCTAGACACTGCTTTAAATGTGTCCCAGAGATTCAGGTATGTTGTGTCTCCCTTCTCATTGGTTTTGAAGAACATCTTTATTTCTGCTTTCATTTCATTATTTATCCAGTCATCATTCAGGAGCAAGTTGTTCAATTTCCATGTAGTTGTTCAGTTTTGAGTTAGTTTCTTAATCCTGAGTTCTAATTTGACTGCACTGTGGTCTGAGATACTGTTTGTTATGATTTCTGTTCTTTTGCATTTGCTGAGGAGTTATTTACTTCCAATTATGTGGTCAATTTTAGAGTAAGTGCAACGTGGTGCCAAGAAGAATGTATATTCTGTGGGTTTGGGGTGGAGAATTCTGTAGATGTCTACTAGGTTTGCTTGGTCCAGAGCTGCATTCAAGTCCTGGATATCCTTGTAAGTTTTCTGTCTTGTTGATCTAATATGGACAGTGGAGTGTTAAAGTCTCCCACTATTACTGTGTGGGAGTCTAAGTCTCTTTGTAGGTCATTCAGAACTTGCCTTATGTAACTGGGTGCTCCTGTATTGGATGCATATATATTTAGGATACTTAGCTCCTCTTGTTGCACTGATCCTTTTACCATTATGTAATGCTCTTCTGTGTCTCTTTTGATCTTTATTGGTTTAAAGTCTTTTTTTATCAGATACTAATATTGCAATCCCTGCTTTTTTTTAGGGGTCTCCATTTGTTTGGTAAATCTTCTTCCATTCCTTTATTTTGAGTCTATGTGTTTCTTTGCACGTGAGGTAGGTCTCCTGAATACAGTACACTGATGGATCTTGACTTTTTATCCAGTTTTCCAGTCTGTGTCTTTTGTTTGGGGCATTTAGGCCATTACATTTAAGGTTAATATTGTTATGTGTGAATTTGATCCTGCATTTTGTTTTACTGGCTGGTTGTTTCGCCTATTACTTGATACAGTTCCTTCACTGTGTCATTGGTCTTTACCATTTGATACATTTTTGCAGTAGCTGGTACTGGTTGTTTCTTTCCATGTTTAGGACTTCCTTCAGGAGCTCTTGTAAGGCAGGCCTGGTGGTGATAAAATCTCTCAGCAATTGCTTGTCCATAAAGGATTTTATTTCTCCTTCACTTATGAAGCTTAGTTTGGCTGTATATGAAATTCTCGGTTGAAAGTTCTTTTCTTTAAGGATGTTGAATATTGGCCCCCACTCTCTTCTGGCTTGTAGGATTTCTGCCAAGAGATCTGCTGTGAGTCTGATGGGCTTCCCTTTCTGGGTGACCCAATCTCTCTCTGGCTGCCCTTAGCATTTTTTCCTTCATTTCAATGCTGGTGCATCTGATGATTAGATTGTTCTTGAGGTTGCTCTTCTTAAGGAATATCTTTGTGGTGTTCTCTGTATTTCCTGGACTTGAATGTTGGCCTGCCTTACTAGGTTGGGGAAGTTCTCCTGGATAATATCCTGAAGAATACTTTCCAGCTTGGATTCATTCATTCTCACTGTCACATTCAGGTA
>NW_016107317.1:10372318-10392917 GCF_001604975.1 Cebus imitator
CATTTTATTTCATTGAGTTGATCTTCAATCTCTGATATGCTTTTTTCTGCTGGATCAATTCAGTTATTGAAACATGTGTATGCTTCCCAAAGTTCTCGTGCTGTGTTTTTCAGCTCCATCAAGTCATTGATGTTCTTCTCTAAGCTGGTTATTCTAGTTAGCATTTCATTTAATCTTTTTTCAATTTTTTTAGTTTATTTGCCTTGGGTTAGAACATGTTCCTTTAGCTCAGAGAAGTTTGTTATTACCCACCTTCTGAAGCCTACTTCTGTCAATTCATCAAATATATTCTCCATCTAGTTTTGTTTCCTGCTGGTAAGGAGTTATGATTCCTTGGAGGAGGAGAGGTATTCTGGTCTTTGATGATTTCATCCTTTTTGTGCTGGTTTCTTCCCATCTTTGTGGATTTGTCTGCCATTGATCTTTGAAGTTGGTGATTTTGGATGGGGTCTCTGAGTAGATGTCCTTTCTGCTGATGTTGAAGCTATTTCTTTTTGTTTTTCAGTTTTCCTTCTATAGTCAGGCCCCTCTGCTGTAGGACTGCTGGAGATTGACTCCAGATCTTGCTTCCCTGTGATTCACCCACGGGGGCTGTAGAACAGCAAGGATTGTTGTCTGATCTTTCTTCTGGCAGCTTCATCCCAGAAGGGTACCTGCTAGGTGTCAGCCACAGCTTTCCCGTATGAGGCATGTTTTTAGTTATACAGGGGTCAGGGAGCCACTTGAGGAGGCCATCTGTCCCTTGAATGCCTGCAGAGGTGCTGCTGGGCTGCCATGGGCTCAGTCCAGCAGCTGTGTAAGCTTCCTCTGGCTTTTGTTTACACAAGTGAGATTAGAACCACCTCAGCAATGGCAGATGCCCTTCCCCTCACTGAGCTCGATCGTCTAGGTCAAACTCAAACTGATGTGCTGGCTTTGAAACTCTCAAGCAAGAAGGCTTTTGTTTGCCGGTCTCGCCTGTCTCCTTGCTTTCAGCTCCCCCTCTTTCTGGGGAGTGGGAAGCTTCTTCCCGCAAGTACTCTATTTGCTAGTAAAAACGTCTGCCCAGACCCGTGCTGACAACCCTCGGTATTGGCCGGAGCTGCTGCTCAGATCTGTGCTGGTAACTCTGGGTGCTTTTCAGCTCAGTGGGGATCTCCTGCTCTGTGGGTTACAAAGGCCATGGGAGACGCACAGTATCTGAACCAGAGTGCCGAGGGGAGAAGTCCCTGATCCTCCTGCCAGTTGCACTTCCCGGGTGAGGCAGTGCCCCACTCTGCCTCAATTTGTCCTCTGTAGGCTACACCCACTGTCCAACCAGTCCCATTGAAATGAACCTGGTACCTTGGTTGGAATGCAGAGATCACTCACTGTACGCATTGCTCTTGCTGGGAACTGCGCTCTGGAGCTGTTCCTATTCGGCGGTGGAATCCACATTATTTTCTTAAATCTCTGAAAGATTAGGGAGACCTCAGGAAACCTACAATCATGGCAGAAGGCAAAGGGGAAACAGGCACTTTCTTCTCAAGGCAACAGGAGAGAGAGCTGCAAATTCTATTATATTACAGCTAGTTCCAAAGCTTGGACCAAACAGACTTACTTGTGTAAGATTTGGGAGATTCAAGGATATCAAGGGAGGTCAAAGCTATGCTTCTGTTACTTCTTCTGTAAAACAGTAGAAGGTATTGATATATTGCCTTGAAGGTATTGATATATCAGCTATAGGAGAAGCCAGTCACTTAGGACCACACCTAGTTTTACGGCTGTTGAAAGACAAGGAGAAGGGCATTCATCACCTTGGTCCACATCATGGAAGAGGTTTGGGGGTTCAAGGAAACATGAGGGCAGCTTCTTGTTTCCCCAGCTTCCTGATCGTGTTAGAGACAAAAGTTCACTTAGTGGGAAAGTTCTGCAGTATCATTTTGGGAGTCATTTCTGGAAGCTAAGCCTGCAGTCTACTTCCTCAGCCTTCAAAATTTTATAAGCACCTCATCCCCTGTGCTAAATCTCTTTCTGCTTAAACTGGCTTGAATAGATTCTGTTATGTGCTACTCTGGCCATAGTAACTTGACTGACTAGGATAGTTATCTGATCTGGTTGGGTTGAAGGATAGTGAAGATTCAGTTGCCATTGAAGAATGAAATACTTATTCACAATATGCAGCAGCAAAATAACTCTTGAAACTATCACCTGTAGCCATACAGAAATAGTGCCTGTTGAGGAAATCATTTTGGCAGCTACAGGTTATTTCTGTAGCACAGTATGAGAAGCACAAGAAATATGGGACTTATACCAAGGGTTGGATGCTTCTAACTACATTTCAGAGCTTAAAGAAAGAAAATTCAAGTCTCAGCATTGTCAATTTTTGGATCAAGACATGGTCAGAGAATCAGGGATTTTCTTAGGTTACCCTAAAATAATTTCTTATATCATCTCAAGAATAAGATAAAGACTCAACCTAGGTACTCATCAATAGTGGATTGCATAAAGAAAATGTGGTACATATATACAATGGAATACTATACAGATATGAAAAAGAACAAAAGCATGTCCTTGACGGCAACATGGATGCACGGAGGCCATTATCTTAGGTGAATTAACAGAGGAACAGAAACCCAAATGCCACATGTGTGGCAAGTAGGAGCTACTAATTGGGTATTCATGGACATAAAGATAGCAACAATAGATACTGGGAACTACTAGTGGGGTGGGGAGGAGGCATGAAACAGTTGAAAACTATTGGGTACTACGCTGACTATCTGGGTGATGGGATCAGTTGTATCTCAAGTCTCAGAATCATGCAATATACCTATGTAACAAATCTGCACACATGTCCCTGGATATAAAATATTAATAAAGTTGAAATTATAAAAAATAAAAATAAAATAGTGATGCAGCTAAAACTTAGACACAGAGTATCATCATGTGCATTGGAGAATTCAGGCTTACAATGTCTCTTATGTGAAAGCAGAGAATTGACTAAGAAAGACAGACACCATGAGAACTAGAATGGTGACATTTGAGAAGGATGAGTTTTCCTAAACACTGCTGAACACGCTTTAACTGCAGAATATTCACTGTCACTCCCTTCCTGAAATTGTTCTTTCCTTTCTAGAAGGAAGACCTATTTTCCTCATGTTCCACCTGCATCACCTCACATTGCCTTTAGACTTTTAACTACACCAGTATATGATTGGTCTCCAGAATGCCCCAGGAGACCAATCACAAAGTCAAATCCAAGAGGAGAACACTTACATGCTAAAAAATTATAGAACTTTGCTAATTTATCTATTGCTATATAACATACCACCCCAAAATTTATTGGCTTAAATAAAATAAATAAAAATTTTATCTAGTTCATGAGTTCATGTTATTAATTTGGGCTGAGAAGAGTTGGGTGATCTTTCTGGTCTGGGCCAGGGTCAGCTAGCTATTCATGTTGGCTGTGCTAACATTCTGGGTCCATAGCTGGCATGGCTGGGATGGCAATGGATTTGTATGCTCTCTTTTTCCAAAAGGCTAGCTTGGGTATGTTCACATGGTAGTGGAATGTTTCCCAGTGACAGCAGAAGCTGTAATGCTTCTTGAAGCCTAGATACTTGCATAGTTATCACTTTCTCTATATCCTATTCCTTAAAGCTAGTTGGAAGCCTGCTCATTTTCAAAAAGGTGGGATAATATGCTCCACCTCCTAATAGAGATGGTACAAAGAAATGGTAGCTGTTTCATTAACCTACCATATATAGTGATAAATAACAATAACAAAACTAAGCTGGTGAAAATATGAGGAAATTAATTCCAATGGTGCTAGAGTAGACTGAGAGGGAGGAATAGAGTTTATCTTGGCTGAATTTAATGATATGAGATTTTGGATTTAATATGCTAGAGTAGCCAGGGGTGATTCTAATTTTTTCCTGCATTGATCATCTTAAAATATGAGTTAATGATTATAGTTTAATTGAGATGCAAAAATTAATTTGTGTAATATAAAAGGGATCTATAGACTAATGAGAAAGGTGCTGATAACCAGAATAATAGCCACATACCAGGGACAAGGAATAGTCATTGCAATTAGAGATAGCACATGATTAAGCTCATGATACTTCAGTCACACAGGGGAGTTAAATGGGATGCAATATTGCTTCATGTTTCCTATTTGTTATGGAAGAAGAGCTCCAGGAAGCTCCATTTGGTTCTTATATGATAAGCTAAGAAGCATATTTATAGCATGTACTTGTGACATTACTGCAAGGACCTTCCTCAAGTGACTGTGGGTCAGTGAACTTGCATAAGAGGCTGTGACTCTCTATTAAAGTGATTCAAATCAGGCATCCATTTTTAAGATTTACAATTATTTTTGTTATGCAATGTTGTATTCCCAACTGAGGACAATTTGAAAGGGAAAGGGGGCACTGGAAATCATGAAAATTTATACATTTTTCTGATAAATTGGCTTATTACACTGGTAGATATATCTAATAGTTCTATTAGAAAACAATTTTTGTAAGAGATGGGATCTCACTATACTGCCCATGCTGGCCTCAAACTCCTGGACTCAAGCAATTATCCCACCTCAGTGGCTTGAACAGGTGGGACTATAGGCACAAACTACCATGACCCACTTATTTAAAAACTATTTTTAAGAAGGAAACTGTTTCTAAAAAATAAGTAGCATACATTTATAATTTAAAACAACATTTAAAGAAATTTATTTTTATTATTCAAACATTTAAAAATAATATAAAAGTTGTTGAAGACCAATCGTCTCACAAAGAAAGACAAGCAAAGCAGGGTTAAATTTTGAAAATTTCTTTTGGAAACTGCAGAACTATCCAGAAGGCCAAGATCTGAAGATCAAAATCCCAGAGAGAAAACAATATCATTGAGACGAGCCCAGTAGTCTGTCCTACGTCTTCCTTTGAGGCATTTGTTTTGCATAAGTAGCATTAGCTAAGCAGAAAGAATTGGTTAACCATCTTAGAAGATAAACGCTTTCATAAACCTCACCTCCTAGAGAGACAAAAAGTACAGTTAAAGTCCCACAAAGTAGGAGGAGCCTGTTAGAAACCTCACATTTTTAGGTAGAACCCCTGATGGATTATACACAGCAGTAAGAGAGCAATCCAGAAATAAACAGGTTTCTACAAATGCTGGAACCCACTTTCAAATCAGATCTATTCTTTGACTGCATGGAGATTAATCAACCCTACCCTCTCTGACAAAAAAGAAAATTAAGCTCTCTTATAGAAAGGTGACATCATTCTAGATCTCTATGATTTTTAATATACATTGTTCAACATTGTTCAACATTCAATTTTTAAAAATTATAAAGCATGCCAGCAGAAAGGATCAAGATGAAAACTAACAATAGAAATAGACCCATAGGTGATCCAGATATTAGGGTTATCAGGTTGGAATTTAGCAAGATGAAGAGTTTTATCAGAGAATTTAAACCCATAAAAATGCATACATGTAAAAGCATAAAATGATAAAAAAAAATCTAAACTTAAAAAATCAAGTAGTTAACTACAGTTTTTCATAGAAACAGAATTAGTGAACTACATGACAGATTAGTAGAAACACTGCAAACTACAGCATGGTATTGCAGGTCAAATTTCCTAGGATGCAGACTCTTACACTAGCATGCAGAAAGTTTTGTGGAGTAGGATCTTACAATTAAACACCTGGAAGGAGGTAAAGAAAGTGAAAGAAGTAGAATTGGGCAGACAGAAGAATTGGTCCTCAATAGGGCTAGCTAGCTCCATGGGAAAATCTTGAGCTGGTACAGACCTTAAGAGTTTTACTAAGTGGACAATGGGTCTCATCTTTTATGCTTTCCCACTAATCACCCATTTGATGCAGATTGCTTCCTGGAAGAGGGCATGACTTAGGGGGAAACAGCTTTCTTCAGCTGAGCTCAATTCCTAGAAAAATAAAAGGGTGTCTGGGATCTGTCATCTCCAGTATTCCCAGCAGCTGGGAAAATCAACTTCTCGGTCCTGACCGGCAAATGTGGGTGGCACGGCACAGCATCCACAAAACAAGTAAAGAAAAAAAGTTTAAATGATACAGAAAAATAAAGAGAACGAATTATGATAAAAGGGTCTACCATACATATATTTAGAGCCCAGAAGAGGAATGGGGCTGTGTTAGTTCATTCTTGCATTGATATAAATCAATATTTCAGCTAATTCATTTATAAAGAAAACAGACAGATTTTGGCTCATGGTTCTGCAAGTTGTATGAGAAGCATGGTGCCAGCATCTGCTCCTGGTGAGGGCCTCAGGAATCATTGTGGAAGGTAATGGGAAACTGGCATGTCATATGGCAAGATTAGGACCAAGACACAACATGTGTATGTTCATTGCAGCACTATTCAGAATAACAACAACACAGAATCATCCTAAGTACATCATTGGTAGAATGGACAAAGAAAATGTGATACATAAATACCATAAAATACTATGAAGCCACAAATAATAATGAAATCATGTTTTTGTGGCAACATTGAACTCAGCAATCTCATTACTGGTTATATACCCAAAGGAGAATAAATTATTCTACCAAAAAGACACCTGCACTCATATGTTTATCGCAACACTATTCACAATAGCAAAGACATGGGACCAAGGCACAAGTGAATGGTGGATTAGATAAAGAAAATGTGGTACAGATATACCATAGAATACTACACAACAATAAAAAAGAGCAAAATCATGTCCTTTGAAGCAACATGGATGCAGTTGGAGGCCATTATCCTAAGTGAATTAATACAGAATCAGGAAACCAAATACTGCATGTTCTCACTTATAAGAGGGAGCTAAACATTTGGTATACATGATCACAAATATGGAAACAATAAACATTGGGACTCCAAAAGGTAGGATGGCAGGAATGGGGGCAAGGCTTGTAAAACTACCAGGCACTATGTTCGCTACTTGGGCAGCAGGACCTCTAGAAGTCCAAACCTCCGCATCACACAACATACCCGTGTGACAAAACTGTACATGCATCTCTTGAATCAAAATAAAATATTTTTTAAAGTAAACAATAACATAAAAATGTTTTTGAGACATCATCTCACTATGTTCCCTGGCTGCTCTTGAACTCCTAGGCTCAGGTTATCCTCCTGCTTCAGCCTCCCAAGCTGCTGGGATTACAGGTATGTGCCACTGTGCCCAGGTAGAAAAAAAAAAAGAAATGAAATAAAGGCAGTTTTTTAGACAAAAATGGAGAGAACGCATGCCAGTAAACCTTTACTGAAAAAAAAAAGCCCACAAAGATATTTTTTCAAGCAGAAGAAAAATGATTCAGGATGGAAACATAGAAGTAAAGAATGAAGGGTATTGGAAGGAGGACATTTAAGTTAAAATTATTTCTTCAAAGCACTTATAATAACATCTTGTGGGAGTTGCTATATGTATAGAATTAAATACTAGACAAAGATAATATAAAGGATAGGAAGGATGCTGCAATAAACAAATACAAGTGCAGGTTTTTTTTTTTTTTTTTTTTTAAATAAACTTAGTTCTTTTTCTTGGGTAGATACCTCGTAGTAAGATTGCTGAATCAAATGTTAGTTCCATTTTTAGTTCTTTGAAAAATATCCATACTGTTTTCCACAGTGGTTGTACTAATTTACATTCCCACCAACAATCTACGAGTATTAGTGAATACTTTCTCTGCATCTTGGCCAACATCTGTTTTTTGTTTTTGTATTTTTCATAATAGCCATTCTAACTGGTGTAAGATGATATCTCATTGTGGTTTTAATTTCCATTTCTCTGATGATTAGTGATGTTGAGCATTTTTCATATGCTTTTTGTGACTTCTTTCAAAAAATGTCTGCTCATGTGTTTGTGCCCATTTTTTAATGGAGTTATTTGGTATTTGTTGTTGTTGAGTTGTTTGAGTTTCTTATAAATTCTGAATATCAGTCCTCTATTGGTTGCACAGTTTACAAATATTTTCTTTTATTCTCCTTGCTGTCTGTTCAGTCTGTTATCTTTTGCTGTGCAGACCTCTTAGTTTAATTAAATCTGATTTGCCTATTTTTGGTTTTGATGCTTGTGCTTTTAAGGTCTTAGTCATGAATTCTTTGTCTATACCAATGTCCAGAAAAGTTATCCCTAGGTTTTCTCCTAATATTTTTTATAGTTTCAAGTCTTACATTTAAGTCTTTAATTCATCTTGTGTTATCTTTTGTATATGGTGAGAGATAGGTGTTCAGTTTCATTTTTTCTGTATATGCCATTCAAATTTTCCCAGCACAATTTATTGATATCTCTTTCCCAGTGTATGCTTTTGTTGACCTTGTCAAAGATCAGTTGGCTGTAGATATGGGGCTTTATTTCAGGTTCTCTATTCTGTTCCATTGAGGTACCAGTATCATTCTGTTTTCGTTACTATAGTCTCGTAGTATAACTTGAAGTTGGGTAATAAGATGCCTTCAGCTTGTTATTTTTGCTTAGAATTGCTTTGGTTGTTCAGGCTCTTTATTGGTTCCATATGAATTTCATTTTTTTTTTCTAATTCTGTGAAAAACAGTGAAGATATAAAATCAACCTATGTGTTCATCAATCGATGATCAAAGAAAATATGATGTATATACAAATGCAATACTATTCAGCCATAAAAAGAATGAATGTATGTATTTTGCAGCAATATGAATGGAGCTAAATTGATTGATGTTTTCTTAGTTGCCTGGAGACTAAACTTAATGATCTAGTTTTCATTGTATTATAACTAATACGGAAGAAAGATGGAGCTGAATAAGAATAAAAATATTACATGAACTCAAACTATCTAGATTGCAAGGCAATTTTTTTACTAGATACTGATTGAAAAAAACTCACAGGACTAAGAAGAACGAGAAAAGGCCATCTTCCCATACATGAGGTTCACATATTCCCTGGCATAAAATTATAGTTCAGTTGCTAAAAATGTTACTGTTTGTGACTTTGGAGGAAAGCTTTCATGAGTGCAATGATCCAGGCATTTGATTCATTTGAAAAGTGAGTAGAAAATAATATATATGAAGCAATAAAATTGTCTAGTTATACTAGGGTACATTGATACCCTAGAAAAGAATTATGAGTAATCCCAGCACTTTGGGAGGCCGAGGCGGGTGGATCATGAGGTCAAGAGATGGAGACCATCCTGGTCAATACGGTGAAACCCCGTCTCTACTAAAACTACAAAAAATTAGCTGGGCATGGTGGCATGTGCCTGTAATCCCAGCTACTCAGGAGGCTGAGGCAGGAGAATTGCTGAACCCAGGAGGCGGAGGTTGTGGTGAGCCGAGATCGCGCCATTGCACTCCAGCCTGGGTAACAAGAGTGAAACTCCATCTCAAAAAAAAAAAAAGAATTATGAGAAAGTTAGAAATAAATGTCAATGAAAAACAGAATATTCAGAAATCATTTTATTAAATGCCTCCTGTATGCCAGGATTTGTAAGAGACACACACACAAAAATACTTTGGATATGGTCCTTAATTTCAAGGAGCCCATGTGACATTATACCACCTTAAATTCTCACATATAACAAAAGACATGCATGTTCTTTCCACCTGCATATACTACTGATTGCTTGACGAAATAAGGCACAGAGAAATGAAAGGGCATTTAGACCCATTTCTTGAACAAATTGCTTTATCCATTGTATTTCCAACTTGCAAGGAAAAGTTTTACACCCCTTTAGGGAAGATCCTTCCAAAACCCCTAGCTTTTTTTTTTTTTTCTTACAGGAAATACCTTTAACTACAGAGAATGTGGGATGTCTATTATTCCCGTTAACAATCTCTCTGTCCTGGATAGTGGCTATTTTTCCAGTTGTTCTGGTTGTTCTCCTTCAAATGCCCAGATCTCTTGTGAACATTTCTTCAATAATCTCACCCACAGGACCAAAAGGACTTCAAAATTATGAGTGGGGTGGGGAGGAAAAGAGAGCGTCTGCAAATATAATACACTTAAAATAAAAATCATTGGCAGCTACTTAGTTGGCAAAAGCGAATTCCTTCTCTCAGTGCCAAATAAAGACATTCTGATAAGCACTGCTGCTGTCACTTAAACCATCATTTTGCAAATTATTTTCCACCATGCGGAAGGGTCACCTTAGAGAATGACAGCTCCAGACATTATTTCTGTTGCTCTAATTCCTCCTCTGAGGCTCCCACAGCCCCATTCCTCGGCACACATGTTGCTTTGGGAGTAGTTACTATTGCCATAGAGATGTCTTTAGATTGTTCTTCAATGTTAGTCAATACAAAAGTGAAATGACCTAGGATTTTGATTCAGTAGACAAAATACTATGTGTATAAAATATATCTAAAGAGGAAAATAAACAAATTTGCCATCTTTGGATTTTATTTCCTACAGCTAAAAGTTATTTGGCTTCTTTTAATCATTTTAATTCTCTTTAATTTCAAGATATTTTCTTGTAGGCGATCTTGTGTGTGTGTGTACGTGTGTGTGTACACCTGGCCCATGCCTACTCATTATTTTTATATTAGTATAAGAACATCAGTAGATCCGTTACTCATCAACCCAAACTGAATATATCATCAATTTAAAATATTGACCATTCTCATATTTCACAATTTTATTATTCTTTTAACAGGTACTTAGATGTCTATTTAAATCCAAATAGTCAAACGATAATAATAGAAGATTGTTTTCACAAGACATTGATATTTGATATAACACACTTGAAGGAATTCTGATTGTTTAATAAATTGATACTCTTGTAGCAAGAAATCGACACAACCACTTGGAAAACTGTTGGCCTTGTTAATCACTTTGGAAAACTGTTGGCATTATTTACTAAAGCTGAAAATATACAGGATTTCCATTCCTGAATAATACCTATATATGTGTGCACAAAGAGATGTGCAAAAGATTGTTTCATGTGGAATTATTTGTAATGAAATAAAATGGAAACAACTCAATTGTCCATCACCTGGAAAATGGAGAAATAAAATGATGTCTATTCATATAGTAAAGTCTTACATAGCAATAAGAATGAATGAACCAAGCTACACACAACAAGAATATATCTCATAACCTAATGTTGAGCAAAAACAAAATGCGAGACACAAAGGAATGCATATTGAGTGATTCCATTTATATAAACATCACAAAGAAACAATCTACTCGATATATTAATCTATGATGGCAAACTAATGGTAGTGGCAGTAGAGACAAGGGTAGTGCCTGAGAGGAAGCACAGGGGGCTGCTTGTATGTTTCATAATGTTCTCTTTCTTGACTGCGTTGTGGTTTAATGGATTTTTGCATTGAGATAATTGATTCAGCTGTGCATTCATGTAATATGTATTGTTTCTTCAATAAAAAGTTTTAAAAGAAGTAATGATACACCGCCAATATTTCTGAAGCACAGAGGAGGCATTATGTGGAAAAGCACCAACAACTCTTGGTTAAAAAGTGACTTGGAAGAGTTAGACTCTGAATGTGAAGTTTTAGGAATACCTTAAGCAATTTATTTTGGTTACATGTTTCTTTCTATTATGCACGAGGAGGATATATGATACAATTCTCTGTATAAGTTAGCCTTAGAGATCTCCTTTGGTAAGTATCAATTTAAAATTCTAAGTGATGCCGGGCGCGGTGGCTCAAGCCTGTAATCCCAGCACTTTGGGAGGCCGAGGCAGGTGGATCACAAGGTCAAGAGATCGAGACCATCCTGGTCAACAGAGTGAAACCCCATCTCTACTAAAACTACAAAAAATTAGCTGGGCATGGTGGCGCGTGTCTGTAGTCCCAGCTACTCAGGAGGCTGAGGCAGGAGAATTGCCTGAACCCAGGAGGCGGAGGTTGCGGTGAGCCGAGATCGCGCCATTGCACTCCAGCCTGGGCAACAAGAGCGAAACTCCGCCTCAAAAATAAATAAATAAATAAATAAAAAATAAAAAAAATAAAATTCTAAGTGATGTGAAAGTATAGTGACAGTTTTTTTCTTAGTGATACATAAAATAATGGTACATTTTATTATCAATTGTTTCTTAGATTTGATGGTATATAATATAAAAGTTATTGTTTATAAATTTAATTTATCCAACAAGAGGCAGTGAAATTAGGAAGTTGGCATACTCATAAAGAAATGTTGAAGCACTGGCCATGTAAATGTGGAGTCAATGTAAGCAATAGTAGTACTAAGTTCAGCAAGTTTTAACTTGTATGGCGATTACTCAGAGTAAAAGTTAACCATAAAATTCAAGCAAAGAAAAAAGGAATTTAGAAGATGGATTAAATGAAAGCTGCATATCTGCTGTGGTTTTTAAAAATTCTGCTTAGCCTAGGGAAATTATTCACCTCAGGTCCACCAACTTGGGCTAATTGCAATTACAGTTATGAGAATCAACCAAATATCTGCATCTTCCTAACTCCCACTTTTACTTTGTTTCTAAGTTGTCTGTGTACTTGTGTTATCTCCCCCACCAGACCAGGACACATTAAGAGCAGGAATAGTCATATTTCTCTTGCATCCTCTATAGCATTCAGGTAGTGCTGAAAATATAATAGACAATTCGTAATCCCCTCCAAAAAAATCCTCTGTGTTATAATGTCTAAATTCAAGTGTGATCCAAGCAGTTTTTGACAAAGATATCAAGAGGAACCTCAAGCTCTCCAAATGCTAATTCACCTTCACTGACCCTAAGCACCAGAATTACTTTCCTATAATACCTAGCTGAAACCTATCTTCCCAGTTTATACACATGTTTGGGATTAAGATGCAGTTGTAATTCATGTTTCATAGACTCAACTGCTAATGTAGAACTTCCAGGCTCCTACAAATTTCCCACCACCACACAAATATTTCTGGGCATCTCCAGTAGACAGCTGACCTATGCTTAATAACAAATCTATTCCTGGTGTCTGCTACTGCCTCTCTCCTGTCCTTTCTACCAGTGCATCTTCCAGTCAACACCATGCTCAGTGGGGACTTCTCTCTCCTACTACAGAGGAGATAGCTGCATTTTATAGTGTTTTCTTGGAAAGGAGGTGGGTAATCTCATTGCCTCCTTTGGGGTCATAATCTGTTAAAGAACTATTCAGGCCAAGCTGCCGGTGCACTAATGTCTTGAATTTAGAGAAACAGCCCTTCCAGTATTTACTTTGTTCTCTCATCACAACAGCGTTAAATTATCCATGCTGTTGGTGCTGGGCTTGGAAATAAATCACAACAATACACTCAGTGAGATCACAAGAACTGCCTCTCCATTTGGTCCCAATAGAGTCTCTAGAAAAAAAGCCCCTTTGGAATGTGGTAATGAAACTTTATTCGGGTCACCAAAGTGTCACCTAAATTTGTTGTACCAATATCCTTAAATATACAGCTGATTGGGACACTTGATTTTAAACCAGCAATTATTGATTTGGATATTCTGTTTAATGTATAAAACAACTGCCATTTGTTTCTATAGCTTTCAAGTCCTGGCAGTTTCCTCGGGCCAGGGTGGCCTAGCCTACAAATGCCTGGCTCCTGAATAGAGAGGACCCAATGGCCATTTTTCAGGACAGATGGAAGCATCAGGACTGGGCAGCTGCTGTTGCTCTTGCTAAGTCACTAGGGAGGTGATATTATCCAATTTGCTTGGTTTTTGCTTGTACCCTCTCACTTAATGCCTTCTGTGTAAAAACCCACTCATTGCACCTTCTTCTAGTTTCTCATCTTAAATCTAAAAGTTGGTCTTTATTCAGAACAATCTACCATTTGTGACTGCATCTATCTTCTTTGCCTCTCTTCCAGGAACCTCCTTAGCCCCCTAGAAACAGGCTTCTGCAAGCCATTACAAAGCTTGGCAGGCATGCCCAAGCGTGGCTAGAGTTTAGGAGTGGGCAGAGTTCATATTACGGCCATTATGATCCCACCCCTGATTAGTTAGGACATAGCAGAAGAGCTTGCACTGGTTATTTCAACTAGTCGGCTCCTATCAACAACTAAATTTCAGAAACACCCTTGTAAGACATCATTTTGTATTAGAAATGCCTTACAAAGTCAAAGGTGTCAGAAGTATTATGAAGAAGGAAGTTTATCTGATACTGTAAGTATTATCCTAAGGGAGGTTTTTATCTCATTTTTGGCCAAAATGCCAAAACAATTTCTTTACCAGATTCCTTTTCAGGTAAAGAAATTTATTTCTGCTGTGGGCAATATTTCATGATGAAGACTTGTAATGAATAAAACAGTAGCATTTGTGGGTTTTGAAATTGCTCATACTTATACAGATATTTACTTTGTGAGCTAAATATGGATTTTGAAGAGAGGCATGTAGCAACTTAAATGAATATAGACTCCGGGTTGAAATAATGAAAGGCTTGGAGGAATGATTGAAGCAGTGTTCACTGAGTCGTGCGTGTGAAGCTACATGCACCATCTTTATATTTAACATTGTTGAGTGTTCTGGAATGATAGTTGATCACAATGTATTTCAATGAGTTAGAGTATTGATTATACAAACATGTCTACCAAAGCCATTGAGTCAAGAAATTAGGCAAGAACTAGGTATGACATACATAAAAGAAGGGCTGTTCTGAAATACTGCCCTGAGAGACTAAATTTCTTTCTTTCTTATTTTATTTAATTATTTTTTGAGATAGGGTCTCACTCTGTGCCTGGGCTGGAATACAGTGGTGCCATCTCAACTCACTGCAACCTTGACTTCCTGGCCTTATGTTATCCTCTCACCTCAGCCTCTGGAGTTGCTGAGACCACAGGGGTCGGCCACCATGCCTGGTCAATTTTTTTTGCATTTTTGTAGCGATGGAGTCGTGCCATGTTGCCCAGGCTGGTCTGGAACTCCTGGGCTCAAGCGATCCGCCCACCTTGGCCTCCCAAAGTGTTGGGATTACAGGCAGAAGCCACAGTGCCAGACTGGTTTAAGTTTTAAAACTGGATTCTCTAGCAGAGACTCAAAGCAGTTGACTCTCTCCCTCCCTCTACTGGAAGCTATTGGTACTCAATGGTTTAAAAAATAAATTGGAAACCCTTCGCTGGAGTGTTAGAAATTTTTTTGAGAATCCAAATATTCACCCTTTGCTTTCAACTATAACTTGCCAATGCTTTTATCTTGATTCTCAAATTTCTTCATGCTTTATAAAGAATTCACCTCGGATATAATTCTTATTGAGACTACATACTGAAAAGTAAAATAAGAATTTTAAACTGATTACATAGGAGTAGACTCATACTTCATTTACTTTTCTCAGTTATTGTACTTTCTCAACTAAATACAATTTAACGATTTATTTGTTTAGATAAATGTCATCTAAGGCATGCAAAAAACTTTAGATGTGTTTAATTTCACATGCTATTCTCCTTCCATCTTTCCCTCCACTTCCCACATCCCCAGTCTGCCATCATCCCTCACCTTTTACCACCCCAGAGAGATATCTTTGTGCCTGTCCAGCTGGGGACTATCATTTCTTCTAAATCAAGGAGAAGAACCAATTTAACAGCATCTTAACTAACCTTAGAGAGTGAGTAGAGAAAAGCCTCAACAGCAAACCATAAATGGGTTGCTTAGGTTGATTAACTGTAACCTTTTTAGGGCATTATGGTCAATTCTCTGAAAATGCTATTTTCAAAAAGGAAATCCAGGACTAAGAACTCCATTTTAAAATTTCATTTCAAACAAGACCGTTTTAATAGTCCATGGCTTGCAATTGCCATGTCAGACCTGTGGAAGTTACTGACTCAGAGCTTTGTTGAATCACCGAATCCTCTTTTATGGAACTTCTGGTATTTTCTTTACCTGTGCTAGCCTTTCCTTCCTGAGTCATGGTATAAGCACAAGGATGTAGAACGTGCAGTTCAGAAACCGAAACACCACATTGTTCCTTAAGCAAGCATATTCAGCAGGAGGTACCTCTCACATTCCCTCTGAAATCACTGTCAAATGCTCCAGCTTCGGTTAGTCATCATGTGATGGTGTCTTTATTTCCAAATTTTTAAAATATTAAGTTAAATGACAGAACATTAAACTAATAAGATTAATCATCCTAGGTGGCTCATTAGAATTAACTCTGCTACTTCGTATTCACTTTTTGTTAACTGGTCTCTAAGTATCTAGCTGAAACTCTTAATGCTTTGGATGAACAGGCTGGCTCAAAAACTTTTTTTTACTTCCTATAAAATATAATTTGGATTCTGGAAAGTGTTATGAATACTACATTAGTATTTAAAAAGTCACAGAAAAAGAAATAGATTAATGCTAAGATTTCATTTAAAACAGCTCTGGAAATTGAGACTTTATCACTTGCCTATAGTTAGAAAAATATTAATTTCTAATGACTCCTATTTGACACTAGGATAAGAAACTTTTAAAAAGAAACAATTGCAGACTTTATCTTCTTTAAGGGTATAGTTTCTTATTCTTGTGCCAAAAAAAAAAAAAAAAAAAAAAAAAAAAAAAAAAAAAAAAAAAAAAAACAAAAAAACAGATCTGGTGCATCATGAAGACTTCATATAATAAAAAAGGTTTCCTCCTGGGCACCACTGCCACATCTCACCAGCTCCTCATGAACAGTGAGCACCTGAAGGTTATCCCTTCCTCTGAAGAGCTGCTCCTACATTCTAATTTGCTAATTACAATTTGTTCTCCATATTGCAGTCAAAATTGTCTTTCTAAAATACAAACTGATCCTGTCAGTCCCTGTTTAATTGCAGCTCCCTCATGTCCTTAAGAAAACTGTTCTATCTGTTCACTTAAAATTTTCTAGTACCTCGTGGATTATCTCACATATAACAATTATGGATGCATAGGTAGATGGATGGATGGATGGATGGGTAATCTGCTAATGAATAGAATTAGCACATTTTCCATAGTACAGAATTCTAGCTTTGTACACGATTTGGTTGACAGCAATTATGGAACCTAGCACAACTTCCCACTAAAATAAGTACAAAGAAAAAAACAAAAATTCACAACACTGTAATCTAACATTTAAAAGCAATTTAATTGTGTTCAGAAAAATACACCCAAGTTTTGCCTTCTAACACATTTAGACTTCATCTCATGAAAAAAAAGACTTCATCTCAGAAAAAAAATCTCATCTCATGGAAAATCTGGGACAAGCAAACACATCTTCATCAACTAAATAAACTAAGTGTTCAGCTTAAATTTAGGAAAGAAAATTGCCAGGAAGAAGGACAAATGAATTAATAAAGATGAAAGCAGATCTTAATTAGCTAGCATAAAGCCAGTATTATATTAACAAATCCAAAAGTTGGTTCCCAAAAAAGAACAATAATGTGATTATACTTTTGATGATGTACCATGAAATTGGAAACAAACCATCAACATTAGCATGAATAAGCATGAATAAGCATGAATAAACAATAGTGTTCTAGTTACACAACTGAATACTATACATTAATATGAAAAAGCTACAGCTACATGCACCATATTAGTTCATTTTCACACTGCTTTAAAAAACTACCCAAAACTGGGAAATTTATAAAGGAAAGAGGTTTAATTCACTCAGTTTCACATGGCTCGGGAGGCCTCAGGAAACTTACCATCATGGTGGGAGGTGAAGGGGAAGCAGGCACCTTCTTCACAAGGCATCAGGAGAGACAAAAGAGTGAAGGAAAATCTTCCAAACACTTATAAAACCTCAGATCTTGTGAGAGCTTATTCACTATCACGAGAACAGAATGAGGAAAACCACACACATGATCCAATCACCTCACTGCCTTGACATGTTGGGATTAGAAGTCCCTCCCTCAACACATGAATATTACAGCTCAAAACGAGATTTGGGTGGGTACACAGAGTCAAACCATATTACACCAACACACTGGAATCTTAAAAATATAATTTTAAGCAATGGATTCCAGACCAAAAAATAATATATTATTATATATTGTATATTTCCATTTATAAAAATTTCAAAAACAGAAAAATAATCTATGGTGTTAAAAATTAGTATACCTTTGGGGAAAATGATTACTCTTTATTGGTAGGGTGTATGCGTCTGATGGGAGATTATTGAGATGCTGGTAATATTCTATTTCTTGACCTAGGTTGTTACATGGATATGTTTGATTTAATTCATTAAGTAAAACACTTTGATTTCTGCACTTTTAAATATATATGTTATACTTCAAAAGTTTTAAAAATTGATTCAATAACAGAACACCTTTTAAGAAAAAAAATTAAGAGAAAAATATCAAAATACTAGTAGTGTAAATAGTTAATATATATTGAGTACTATGTTAATTTGTTTTCTTGCTGCTGAAAAAGACATACCTGAGTCTGGGAAGGAAAAGAGGTTTAACTGGACTTACAGTTCCACATGGCTGGGGAGGCCTCAGAATCATGGTGGGAGGTGAAAGGCACTTCCTATATGGCAGCAGCAAGAGAAAATGGGGAAGATGCAAAAGTGGAAACCCCTTATAAACCCATCAGATCTCGTGAGACTTATTCCCTATTGCGAGAATAGCATGGGAAGGACTGGCCCCCATTATTAAATTACCTCCCCCTAGGAACCTCCCACAACACATGGGAATCCTGGGAGATACAATTAAAGTTGAGATTTGGGTGAGGACACAGCCAAATCATATCAAGTATTACTATATGCACAATATTATGCTAAGCATCTTATTACATATGACTTTATAATAGACCTAAGAGGTACCTATTTATTAGCCCTGTTCTGCAAAGGAGTAAAATGATTCTTGGAATGGTTAAGTGCCTGCTAAAAGTCACATGGTTCAAAGTACATATTCTCTACTAATCTTTCATACTACCTCAGGATAACTTCAATTCTCAAGGCACAAATGATTTTATATTTATCACATGATCTTTAAATTGCTCTAGACCAATGGTTTCAAACTTCTGGATTTCAGAAACTATGAGAGCTAAAGGGAAAAGTTGGAGAGATCAACATGGGATTGCCAAGTTTTAATTTTTGTAGTAGAAACATTCTTTTTTCATTTATCAGCAGAATCGTTTTACAAAAGAATAAATCATTTAACATTGAGAACATGGGAAGGGCATAAGCTCAGAATTAAAGACTATTCTTTAAATTAAATCAAATTACATTATCAAACCCATTGCACCTTCCTTATCCTTTTTTCCCATTATACCAGGGATTCATGAGAACTTTTCTGTGGATCAGCATTTGGGATACACTGTTGTATATTGAGGTTGAAGTTAGGGAAATGTCCCAGTACATTTTATGATGATACCATAACTTTAATACCCTAACCTGAGAAAGATAAAATAGGCTAAGATGACCAATGAATGCAGACAGAAAGTTCTAAATGAACAATTAAGCAGACTGAATTCAGTCCTATGTTAAAATAATAATAAATATTTATTATTTTAGAAATCAGTTTTGTTTCAGGAATGTGAAATAGTTTAATACCAGAAATTCAATCAATATAATCAGCTAATAATGTGTTTACATGAGCCAACTAATGCTACAGTGCTATATAACAGGCAATTATAAAATCTCAGCAGCATACACCAGGAAGCATTTGTTCAAGTGTTAGTGTATTGGCTGGAGTTTCATTGACCCAGGCTGGCCTCATCTGGGGAGGCTCTGCTCCATGTAGCTCTCATCTTTCTTGGAGCAGAAGAATGTTTATCCAAGATTTGGCGCTAGCATCATTCTCATGATGATGGCAGAGGTGTGACAGACAATAAAACATAAAAAGGCTCTGCAGGCACAGTTTCAGAACTGGTACACTGTCATTTCTGCCTCATTCTATTGGCCAAAAGGAGTACATGACTGAATCTAGTCAAGGGATAGAGAAATAATACTCTTCCCTTTTAGTGAGAGGAACAGTAAAGTCACATGAGAGGGGTGAAGAATTAGGACCTGATATGGTAAGGATGTGTGTCCTTTCCAAATCTCATTTTAAAACGTTACCTCCAATGTTGGAGAGAGGCCAAGCGGGAGGCGTATGGATCATGGGAGCCAATCCCTCATGAATGTCTTAGGCCTGTTCTCATGGTAATGAGTTAGTTCTCATTCAATTAGTTCACATGAGATTTGGTTGTTTAAGAGAGCCTGGCACTGCACCCCCTCACCTTGCTCCCAGTCTTGTCATGTGATATGCCTTCTCTCAATTCACCTTAAACCATCATTGTAAGCTTCCTGAGGCCTCACCAGAAGGAGATGCTGGCACCACAGTTCATGTACAGTCTGTGGAACCATAAGCCAAAATAAATCACTTTTCATTACAAATTGCCCAGTTTCAGATACGCTGCAAATAAAGACTTAAACGTAAGACCTAACACCATAAAAACCCTAGAGGAAAATAGGCAAAACCATTCAGGACATAGGCATAGGCAAGGACTTTATGACTAAAACACCAAAAGCATTGACAACAAAAGCGAAAATAGACAAATGGGATTTAATTAAACTCCAGAGCTTCTGCACAGAAAAAGAAACAATCATTAGAGTGAAGTGGCAACCAACAGAATAGGAAAAAATTTTTGCAATCTACTCATCTAACAAAGGGCTAATATCCATAATCATAACAAATGATTCTGAGGAGCTGGTACCACTCCTTCTTAAACTATTCCAAATAATCCAAAAACAGGGAATCCTTCCCAAATCATTTTATGAGACTAACATCATCCTGAT
>NW_016107317.1:10393887-10437398 GCF_001604975.1 Cebus imitator
GAGGAGCTGGTACCACTCCTTCTTAAACTATTCCAAATAATCCAAAAACAGGGAATCCTTCCCAAATCATTTTATGAGACTAACATCATCCTGATACCAAAACCTGGCAGAGACTCAACCAGAAAAGAAAACTTCAGGCCAATATCCATGATGAACATAGATGTAAAAATCTTCAATATAATACTGGCAAACCGATTGCTACAGCACATCAAAGCTTATCCACCATGATCAAGTAGGCTTCATCCCAGGGATGCAAGGCTAGTTCAACATATGCAAGTCTATAAACGTAATCCAACAGATAAACAGAGCCAAAGACAAAAATCACATGATCATCTCAATAGATGTAGAGAAGGTCTTCAACAAAATTGAATGGCACTTTATGCTAAAAACTTTCAGTAAACTAGGTATCGACAGAAGGTATCTCAAAATAATAAAAGCTATTTATGACAAACCCAGAGCCAATATTATACTAAATAGGCAAAAACTGGAAACATTCCCTTTGAAATCTGGCACTAGACAAGGATGCCCTCTCTCACCACTCGTATTCAATATAGTATTGGAAGTTCTAGCCAGAGCAATCAGGCAAGAAAAAGAAATAAAGGGTATTCAAATAGGAAAGGAGGAAGTCAAATTGTCTCTATTTGCAGACAACATGATTGTATATTTAGAAGACCCCATCATCTCAGCCCAAAATCTCCTGAAACTGATAAGCAACTTCAGCAAAGTCTCAGGATACAAAATCAATGTACAGAAATCACAAGCATTCCTATACATCAATAAGAGAGTAGGCGAGAACCAAGTCAATAGGGAACTGCCATTCACAATTGCCATGAGAATAAAATACCTAGGAATACAATTAACAACAGATGTAAAGGATCTCTTCAAGGAGAACTATGTACCACTGCTCAAGGAAATATGAGAGGACACAACAGATGGAAAAACATTCCATGCTTATGGTTAGGAAGAATCAATATTGTGAAAATGGCCATACTGCCCAAAGTAATATATAGATTCAATGCTATCCCCATCGAGCTACCTATGACCCTCTTCACAGAACTGGGAAAAATGACCTTAAATTTCATATGAAACCAAAAGAGAGCCCCCATAGCCAAGACGATCCTAAGCAAAAAGAACAAAGCTGGAGGCATCACGCCACCTGACTTCAAACTATACTACAAGGCTACAGTAATCAAAACAGCATGGTACTGGTACCAAAACAGAGATATAGACCAATGGAACAGAACAGAGGCCTCAGAGGCAATGCCACACATCTACAACTATCTGATCTTTGACAAACCTGACAAAAACAAGCAATGGGGAAAGGATTCCCTGTCTAACAAATTTTGCTGGGATAACTGGCTAGCCGTGTGCAGAAAACAGAAACTGGACCCCTTCCTTACACCTTACACTAAAATTAACTCCAGATGGATTAAAGACTTAAACATAAGACCTAACACCATAAAAACTTTAGAAGAAAACCTAGGCAAAACCATTTGGGACATAGGCATAGGCAAGGACTTCATGACTAAAACACCAAAAGCATTGGCAACGAAAGCCAAAATAGACAAATGGGATCTAATTAAATTCCAGAGCTTCTGCACAGCAAAAGAAATCATTCGAGTGAACTGGCAACCAACAGAATGAGAAAAATTTTTTGCAATCTACCCATCTGAAAAAGGCCTAATATCCAGAATCTACAAAGAACTAAAACAGATTTACAAGGATAAAGCAAACAACCCCATTCAAATGTTGGCAAAAGACATGAACAGACACTTTTCAAAAGAAGACGTATCACTGGTCATTACAGAAATGCAAATCAAAACCACACTGAGATACCATCTCATGCCAATTACAATGGGAATCATAAAAAATCTGGAGACAACAGATACTGGAGAGGATGTGGAGAAATAGGAACACTTTCACACTGTTGGTGGGAGTGTAAATTAGTTCAACCATTGTGGATGACAGTGTGGTGATTCCTCAAGGGCCTAGAAACAGAAATTCCATTTGACCCAGCAATCCCATTACTAGGTATATATCCAAAGGTTTATAAATTATTCTTTTATAAAGACACATGCACACATATATTCATTGCAGCACTGTTTACAATAGTAAAGACCTGGACCCAACCCTGCCTATTGATGATAGACTGGACAAGGAAAATGCAGCACATATACACCATGGAATACTATGCAGCCATAAAAAACGATGAGCTCTTGTCCTTTCTAGGGACATGGATGAATCTGGAAACCATCATTCTCAGCAAACTGACACAAGAACAGAAAACCAAACACCACATGTTCTCACTCATAGGCGGGTGTTAAACAATGAGAACACATGGACACAGGAAGGGGAGCATCACACACTGGGGTCTTTTGAAGAGGAATAGGGGAGGGACAGTGGGGGGTATGGAGGTTGGGGAGGGATAACACGGGGAGAAATGCCAGATATAGGTGACTGGAGGATGGAGGCAGCAAACCACCTTGCCATGTACGTGCCTATGCAACAATCCTGCATGATCTGCATAGGTACCCCAGAACCTGAGGTAGAATAAAATATATGTATATTTATATATCTGCACGTGTACCCCAGAACCTAAGGTAGAATAAAATGTATGTATATTAAATCATATATATATGATTTAATAACTCTCTTGCTTGGTTTTGGACTTGCTTCGGGCCTGTTACCCCTTTCTTGTGGCTGATTTCTCCCTTCTTGAATGAAAATGTTTACCCAATACTTGTAACCCCTTTGTATACTGGAAGTGAATAACTTGTTTTTGGTCTTACAAGCTCATAGGTAGAAGGAACTCACCTCCAGATGAATCTTTGGACTTAGGACTTGAACTTTCGAGTTAATGCTGGAATGAGTTAAAACTTTGGGGGACTATTGGGAAGGGATTATTGTATATTATAATGTGAAAAGAACATGAGATTCAAGGGGCCAGGGATAGAATGATATGGTTTGGATATTTGTCTCCTCCCAATTTCATGTTGGCATGTTGCCTCTAATGGTGGAGATAGACCTAGTAGGAGGTATTTGGGTCATGAGGGCAGATTCCTCATGAAGGGCTTGGTGTTGTCCTGAGATAATGAGTTAGTTCTCACTCTATGATTTCACAGAGATCTGGCAGTTGAATGAGTGTGGCACCTCCTCCCTCTCTCCCTTGCTCCAACTCTTGTCATGTGATATTCCTGCTCCACCTTTACCTTCTGCCATGATTGGAAGCTTCCTAAGGTCTCACAAGAAGCAGATGCTAGCACCATGCTTTCTGTACAGCCTGCTGGATGGTAAGCCAAAATGAACCACTTTTCTGTACAAATTACCCAGTCTCAGTCCTTTATAGCAATACAAGAACAAACTAACACAGAACGAATGATGCAAACTGCAAAATCAAAGTAGAAAACAATATGATCATCTCAGTAAATACAGAATACATATTTGAAATAAAAATCTATTTCTCTCAACAAACAAAGCCTAGGTGACAGAACAAGACCCTGTCTTAAATTTTAAAAAAAGAAAAAAAGAAAAGTCTATTCCAGATTTTGGAAAAAAATCAATTAAAACAAAGATCACTAACATCTGCCTGCCCTGAAGCCTCAGAAATTGCTACATTTGTCAATGGTTAAACCTCAGTTTCAGGTAATGTATGCATCTGTTCTCAGTATGCCCTTTTCAGGATTTTCTGTCTTGGTATTAAGTCACAATTCAGGTACTAAAGGAACTTCATCATTTTGTGCAAAGCTCCATTTCTATACTTGTTCCAAATAGTTGGAAAATTATAAAAATTTACATTATTTTAAAAAGGTATTCATTTTTATCATGTTAAAGAATGTCTATTTTAATTTTAGTCAATATCATACTGAACTATAAGACATTAGATTATTACATTTTTATTAAAGTAAAAAAGAATAAAAATCACTTATCATGTATGCAACATAAAAAAAATTCTAGCTAGCTCAATAAGAAAAGTTTAAAAAAAAGATATATAGTATAGTCTACATTCCTTATTTGTCACTGGGATTGGATGTGTTTCAGAACTTAGAAGTTTTCTGATTTTAGAAATGTTAATTTACTATATATCTTGTAATAAGTGAAACTGGGACAGCATTCTGTAATCAGTAATACCTCTAAATTAAAATGTATGAGTATTCACACAAAGTTGAATCATTATGACTATAAACAGCTTCACATCCACTCAAGTCAGCTTTTGGTGCCAAACTTATAAACTTTCCATTTTCAAACTGAATTGCAAATAAGAGATTGTGAAGTATGATTAAAAGGTAGACCAAATTATAATTACCAGTAGGTTATTGGACTAGAAAACTTCTGAGAATTAACTAGAAAATTATAATAGAAATATATAAAGGTAGCAGAAATTGGACCCCTTTCTGACATCCTACACTAAAATTAACTCCAGATGGATTAAAGATCTAAACATAAGACCTAACACCATAAAAACCCTAAAAGAAAACCTAGGCAAAACCATTTAGGACATAGGCATAGGCAAGAACTTCATGGCTAAAACACCAAAAGCAATGGTAACAAAAGCCAAAATAGATAAATGGGATCTAATTAAATTCCAGAGCTTCTGTACAGCAAAAGAAACAATCACTAGAGTGAACTGGCAACTAATGGAATGGGAAAAAATTTTTGCAATCTACCCATCTGACAAAGGGCTAATATCCAGAATCTACAAAGAGCTAAAACAGATTTACAAGAAAAAAACAAACAAACCCATTCAAAAGTGGGTGAATGACATGAACAGACACTTTTCAAAAGGAGACATATATGATGCCAACAAGCATATGAAAAAATGCTTATCATCACTCGCCATTAGAGAAATGCAAATCAAAACCACATTGAGATACCATCTCACTTAGAATGGTGATCATTAAAAAATCTGGAGACAACAGATGCTGGAGAGGATATGGAGAAATAGGAATACTTTTACATTGTCAGTGGGACTGTAAATTAGTGCAACCATTATGAAAGACAGTGTGGCAATTCCTCAAGGACCTAGAAATAGAAATACCATTTGACCCAGCAATCCGATTACTGGGTATATACCCAAAGAATTATACATTGTTCTATTATAAAGACACATGCACATGTATGTTCATTGCAGCACTGTTTACAATAGCAAAGACTTGGAACCAACCCAAATGTCCATCAATGATAGACTGGATAAAGAAAATGTGGCACATATACACCATGGAATACTATGCAGCCATAAAAAATGAGTTTGTGTCCTTCATTGGAACATGGATGAATATGGAAACCATCTTTCTCAGCAAACTGACACAAGAACAGAAAACCATACACTGCATGTTCTCACTCACAGGTGGATGTTAAACAATGAGAACACATGGACATAAGGAGGGGAGCATCACATGCTGTGGTCAGCTGGTGGGGTTGGGGAGGGACAGCAGGGAGTGGGGGGAGTGGGGAGGGATAACATGGGGAGAAATACCAGACATAGGTAAACCACCTTGCCTTGTATGTACCTATGCAACAATCCTGCATGATCGGCACAAGTACTCCGGAACCTAAAGTACAATAAAAAATATATATATATAAAAAAGTGATCACTTATCAAATAAAATGCTTTCTTATATATGAACAAAACCCAGAAAATATAATAGAAAATATTATTTTTATTATAGACACATAACCTAACTAATATAGCAATTAGCTCAACAGAAATGTGTAGCTATTTTTTGAAGCAAACTTCAAAACATTATTTGAAAACATGAAATAAATAAGAATTATAAACAAATTCAATTTAATTTGATGAGAGTAGATTATATTATGGAGTTGTCAATACTTTCAGATTAAAATTATTAAAATTTAAGTGTTTACTATTATACTCCAAATAAAGACTTTTTTGGAAGTTGATAAAAATAATTACAAATTTCATCTGAAAAAGAAACAGGAAAAATAGATGAGATTTTTAAAAAGAAAAAATAATGAGGAGACTTATATTATTATGTAACATTTCACTGAAATACATGCTTACAAGGCTATAGTAATAAAAACTGTGTGGTAATGGTGTAGAAATAAAACAATAGAAACATACATCTTTGTAGTTCTTAATAGAGTCACTTTTGGAATGCTCAAAAAACCCATTATAAATTTAATAGATAAACTTTTTTCAGTTTTCATTAATTATTTTGTATTTATATTTGTTCTAATGATATTTTCATTGTTATGTACGTTTTCATCATATATATACATAATTGTTTTTTAAAAAGCAAATAATATACAAGGACATATAATGAAAACAATGTCTTTCTCCTTCTCATCTAACCTCTAGTATTACTTCTAATGGACAACCACATTTTTAAATTGTAGGTTAATTAAATAAACTTGAAGATATCTTTTATATTGTGATTTTTGCCAACAATATTTCACTTTCTAAATCTAAGTTCCTGACTACAAGCTATTAGTTCTTTAACCTACAGAATTTCTTTCCTTAGCTTAATTCAAATACTGTCAACATTTACCAGATTTCTTCTTAATCCTCAGAAATTTTCCATTTTAAAATACTTTTAGACAATATTTAAGCTGATATCTAGCTTTTATTAGTATACCTATTTGATATACTAACAAAATGGTAAACCTGTAAATTTTTTGGGCTTTTATTCTAGACAGGTATATATATGTGTTGCTGATAATAATAAAGCATACAGAAAATATCTTTCTATTCAATTTTTTTTATGATATGTTCCTTTCCAGAGTATGAAATAAAGCTGTTATGAAAGTCTATTACAGGGCCCAGTGCAGTGGTTCAAAGTGCCTGTAATCCCAGGACTTTGGGCGGCTGAGGCAAGAGGATTGCTTTAGACCAGGAATTTGAGACCACCCTGAGAAACTCAGTGAGAATTGTCTCTACAAAAAACACAGCTGGCCATTGTGGCTTGCACCTGTAGTCCCAGCTACTTCAGAGGCTGAAGTGGAAGGATCTCTTGAGCCCCAGGGTTCAAGGCTGCAGTGAGCTGTGATCATGTCACTGCACTCCAGCCTGGATGACAGATAAGAGACCCTGTCTCAAATACTAAAAAAAAAAAAGAAGAAGAAGAAGAAGAAAAGTCTATTCCAGATTTTGGGGAAAAAAAAATCAGTTGGAACAAAGGTCTGTAACAGTTGCCTACCCCAGAGCCTCAGAAATTGTTAATTTGTCAACGGTTAAGCCTCAGTTTAAGATAATCTATGCATCTATTCTCAGTGTGCCCTTTTTAGGATTTCTGTCTTGGTATTGTCACAATACAGGTAATAAAAGAACTTCAGCATTTTGTGCAAACTTTCATTTCCATCCTTGTTCCAAATACTTGAAAAATTAGGAAAACTCATAGTGGGATGGGACATTGGCCAGGCCTTTAAGAATTTGACATCTCCTTTGTGATCCCAGGTTCCTCCACATTCAACATTTTGCTGCAAGCCAAGATCAAGGTAACAAACTGCTGCAAACCAATCTGCCAGAAATCAGAGGGTGTCTAGGCCTGTATATTCAGTCTATCCATCATGAAGATAGGCTAACATATCTGGTTTTTTAACTTTTACTTTAGGTTCAGGGGTACACGTGAAAGTTTGTTACATAAGTAAACTCATGTCCCGGGGGTTTGTTGTACAGATTCTTTCCTCACCCAGGTATTAAGCCCAGTACCCAATGTTTAAAATAACACATACACGAATTTCTATCTATGCTGCAAAACACATTTGCATAATGAAAATACATATCATGCAAAAGAAATAAAGATGTGCTCATGAAGCAAAGTGATTTTCTTGTATGCAGAGATGTTTGCTTTGACATTAGGATTCAAAATAACTTGCAAATCTTGAGCAAGGGATTTAATCTTTTTAAGCATCTTTACTAATAAAGATAAATGCTATCAAACAGGATAAAAACTGTACACGCCCAGGATGAGGAAGCATGCTTTATTGGCAATAATGTGGGTAAACAGCAGGGCTTGAGTCAGTGGTCACCTTACCATGAGTCAATAGTAACATGATCTAACACTCAGGGGCAGACACATGGTCTGACCCCAATCAAAAACAAAACAAAAAAGTCTTTTAGGTTCTGAATGCTTCTCAGAACCTAAAAAGATTGAGACAAACTAAAAAGTATGCAGAAAAAATTAACCAGGATGGAAACCTGACCTCAAACTATATTCTGTGAGGAAAAAATCAAGTAAATAAGGAATTATATTATGGAAGTTGAAATGGGAGCATGATTACTGTCTTCCAATTACATGGCTGCCTTGGTTCTATGTGGCTTCAAAAGCTAAAAGGGAGACTGATGTTGACTCAGTATAAAGAAGAACTTTGTAATTTTTAAAACAGCCCAATAATGGAAATGTTGCCTTAGGCCATCCACATCACTAGAGGTGCACAAGCATAGCAAGAAAAAATCGTTTGAAAGGGCTTTTGCAAGAATCAACAGGGAGACCTATAAGGTCTCTCCCAATCCTGAAATCTGTGATTCCCTAATTCTAAAAGAAGTATTTAAAAGTAGCAGAATGTGAGTGCACACCAGATATCTCAACTTCATTATATCATCATAATTAGTGAAAATTATCCATGAATCACAGCCATAACATGTGTGGATAAAAAGCTAATCAGCTGTGACAGCAGACAGGGTCCAAATATTGGTTCTGCTACTTGCTGACTGAGTAGATGTGGACTAATCAATTAACCCCTCTGAGCCTCAGTTTCCTGTAAAATGGGGATAACTGCATGCACCTTGCTGGAGTGTGGATAGATTTGAGGTAGTGTATGCAAAGCATCTAGCCCTAAAGTGATTCTCAACCCATAGCAGCTATTATTATTACCATCAGAAAATGTCTGAAAAATAATAATTCAGTTACAATAATGGAATTCTGAACTCAGCTCAACTTGATGAACTTTACTGCCTTACATGAAAGAAAAATACTGATCAAATCAAGTAAGGAATGAAAAGAGGAGAATAATAGTCTCAACTTTAAGGAACAATGTCAAGCTTCTTTCTTCACAAGTACAGAATCCTTTTAAATTTTGCATATTTCAAAATCACTTAAATAACTGTTTAAATCTCACAACAGAGAGTATAAACTGATAAACCTTGGCTGGAAATAAACACAGCTTGACCTGTAACATGCAAAAACCATGCCAGAGTCCAAGAACAGACAAATGATCTCAGTGAGCAGCTTCTTTCTCCACTTGTTGAAATCCTAAGCCAGAGGTATGTGATTTCTCAGCAAGGAGCACATTGTTTTATTTTCCCTCATTTATTTTAGTCATGAAAGTTGTTGAAGATGTGTTAAAATATGTTAAGGATGTTAAAGTATCTAAAGGCTGTCATTTCTCCTTCACAGAGATAAAAGAAGGTGTAAGTATAATTTTTATGACTTTGTGGTTACTAAACTCTGACTGAAAGCATCAATCTTGGTAATATTAGAAAAACACAGATTTTCTAAAAATTTCCCATATCTGCTCTTTAGTTTCAGCTGCAAGTATACAGTGTTTCATGTGACAGTGGGGACACTTATGGGCTCTACCTTAACAAGACCTGGACTCTAGTCAGATCTTGGCTTATGTGTCATCCTTTTAAAACATAAATCAGATCATTTCTCTTGTCAACTCAAAATCCTCCAGGGCCTAAAAACTCAGATCCCTCACCACACCCACCAGGCCCTGCTCTCAGATCATATTCCCTGCCCCTCTTGCCTTCCATATTTGCATTCTGGCCACCTTGACCTTTAAGTGGGAGTCCACCTCAGGGCCTTTGCACTTGCTGTTCTCTTTGCCTGCCATGCTCTTTCTCCAGATATCCATGAGGTTCACTCCCTTACCTCATTTGGGACTCTGCTCAAATGTCGTCTTCACTGAACATTCTTTATAAAAGGGAACTCCCTTTCATCACCCTTTAGCCCTCACCTTACTCGATTATGTTTTCTTTAACATTTAGCATTACTTGACCTTTTATATATTTATTTAATTTTTATTAAATATCCCCCTTCCCACTAGAATAAAAGTCCATGAAAGCAGTGACTATGTTTGCTTTGCTCACTGCTATAATCCCAACATGTAGAATAATAATACCTAGCACATGAAAGACACACAATATTCGTTGAATGAATGAATAAATTAAAGAATTACCTTGAACAAGACACATTATGTCACTTGTTTTCTAATCTGTAACATAAAGAGGCTGGATTAGAAAATCTTTAACTTATTCTCAAGCTCTAACATTCGGTGAATTTTTTTTAGTTTCCTAAGATAGTTTTCTCAATTACTCAATATTACTCAATATTAGAAAAAGGAACACAAAGTTCCTTAAGGAAAAATATGCTTCTGAGATACCTGAAGTTCTGAGTAAATATGATATTAGCATCACTATAACATAAAATTTTGCTCACAAAGAAACATGTTACTGTAGATAACCCACCATCTGGGCACCGAGGAAGGAGAGCTAAGCAGATCCCTGGCACAATTAGTACCTGAAGAATATCTTAGTTTATAGTGCCACTACTCAGTTATTTCTTTTATATAATCCTTTATGTATAATAATATATTATAGTCAGAACAATTAGTGCCCAAAGAATATCTTATTGCTCAGTTATTTCCATATATATATATATATATATATATATATATTTGTGTATATAAAATGTTAGTTTATAGTTGGAGGAATGTCTAAAGCAGACATGGTACAGAGCATGAATTAAGAGAAAACAGCTATACATATATAATCATATCTTGTTTATGGTTGGAGGAATGTCTAGAGCAGACATGGTACAGAGCATGAATTAAGGGAAAAAGTTATACCAGGACAGTAATTTATGGCTCAAGCAGTAGTGCCTCTGTCTGAAAGGGCATGTGCTGCAATGACAGGCTGGTCCAGGTGGCAGCGTTCAGTATCGTAAAGATACCTGCTGTATGGTAGGCTTAGAGCAAGAATTGCTCCTCCTGAAAAGGAGTTACGGTACCTTGCATCCAGTTCTTGTGGAAGGCTGGCCTTAGGCAGGCAAGCCCATGAGTGTCCCAGGGCTTAAAATCCCTTCAGTATAATTGCGCCTAGGTGGCTGTAGAGCCTGTCAGCTCTGTTGCTACTGTGCTGAATCAAAGCATCCTCCTATAGAATTCCTTAGAAGTAGCCTGCCCCTAGATAAGAGATATTGCACACTACACCCTCTCCACCGTGCCCAGCCTACCTCCTTGCATCGGTGAGCTAATGAGGGTGGATCCCTTTGCTTAACGCACACATGATTGTCTCGACCCTATCGCTGTTCTTAAGATGACTTGCCCCCTAACCTATACCCAATAAATACAGACGCTCCTGGACATTGGGGGCCTCGCCTGTCTCTGCTTGTAAGTGGCATGGCCTCCGAGCCCCACTGTCTTTTTCAGTCCTTTGGTGTCTTGTCTCTTTATTTCTCAGATCCTATGCCTCAGCACAGCGACAGGGTACACCCCAAAACCCTATAGGGCTTGACCCTACATGTTACCATTCAGTCTTTTAAATATATTCCTCAAAAGACATAATCTCAAATATCTAGACACCAACCTTTGGCTGGGAAAGAGATGAGTTTTTCTATTGACACCCAACTCCACAATTAAAAACTGTCACCTCCATAGCTTGAAGTGGATGAAGAGACAAATCATTCCTTTAATGTCACAAAGAGAATGCGGGACTTGGCTAAGTAAAATATGTGATGGTACACAGATTTTGTTATATCTGCAGACAGCTCAAAAGAGGGTTCTAAGAATATTGAACCAATCAGTTAGTTGTCTTCAGCTTGCAAAAACTGCCTTGCACTGGGCCATCAGTATTACCATTTTGCCCTCAATTACCAGCTATCTTTCTTTTCATAACATGTTAGATAACTTTTAATTTCACCTTCCACAAATATTCAGTGGTATATCCACCTCTATTTTAGAGTAACAGAACTACGAGTCAGAAAGCAAGAGAAACACGATGAAGAAATTTTCTGGATTCTATATCACTGTGTCTGTGGGGCCTAGAGTATGGTTGGTACTCCACAGATATTTACTGAGTGAATGGTGGTGTAGTGGAGTGAGAATGTAAACCTAGGAGTGTCCAAATTAGACCAGTTCTTTGTTCATTCTACCCTGTGCCCTCCCAGCCCTCACAGTCAGAAAGATCGGAGGCAGCCAAGGTGAAGCAGAAGAGATGCAGTGATCTTGAGCTTCCTTTCCCAATTGCCACTACGCTGCATTTGTATCTAGAAAATGTACAAATCAAGAAATACAACAACATTAGAACTAAGGGTGAAACATTCCAGTTTCAAATCCTGGCTCTGACTCTTACAACATACCAAGCTTTGGTTATGCCACCTAGACTCCTTGAACCTCCATTTTCTTATCTCTGTACATAAGAACCTCTGTTTTTGTTTTTGTTTTTGTTTGCTAATCTCCTACTGAGAGGGTTAATGAGAAGACATACTACCTGGCACTTAGTAGGTCCTAAGAATTTGTGTTCATTATAAAACATTAATGAAAGAGACCATGACTTATACAGGTCTCCCAGTCTATTTCCTGTGATCAGCTTGTTCATAGATGAGGCAAGTTACCACTAGGGGACACTGAACTAGCAAGAAACTTAGAATCAGACTGAAGGAGATCAATACACCAGTCAGTATTGGAGTTCCTGGCTTCTCCCTCCCGGACGGATTGTTGACTTGCATTTGTTGACATCACAGTCTCACCGTTGCAGAGGGAGCATTTGAGAGAGGGGCACTCTCTCAGGATGACGAAACAGTCCAGGGCTCTAAGAAAAGAATTCTATTTCAATACTGTGGTTAGGAGGCAACATTAGTATTTACATGTATGTATCATCATTGTTGCAACAGCCACAGAAAGATAAGGATCTCTCCCCTGAATTTCTAAAGGTGAAAGGTTCTAGGCTTAGGCAAATGATCAGAGACCTCCCTTGGTGTTTTTCCTAATTTCCTGAGACTGAAACATACTGGCAGCCTATTGTATACGTTTAGCAGGAAAATACAAGTGAGTTGTATTTGCCTTGTTCATGTGAAAGCTATGTCTGCACATATGTCAGATAAAGGCTTGTCCTTGTTTCTTTCTTAACCCTGTACAAAGGAAGATTAAACTTCTTGGAGATGCTCCTGCTGGCATTACCAAAAAAGGAAGTCAGAAATGAGAACTTGAGGCCATCCCTTGCATATCTCTTTAACACAAGACAGAAGCATTCACCCTCTCTCTACACTGAATATTATTTCGCAATTCTCTGCTTGAGATTACAAAATCTTTAACAGGAAAGATAGAATTCTATGATGTAACACTTAATTCAATAAAGATCCTATTTCCAAATGCTCCTCCTGATCAGCACGACCATGTAACTTATTATGCAGTAGGATGCATTTTTGAGAGTGAAAGGGAATGTTCATAATGATTATGACAGAGGGGCAGAAACTGATGAGTCTGTAATCATTTCGTGGCTGTGTTTAGAAACTGTTGAGACATATACTATCTTAACATTTTACCTTTAAATTTTTTTTTTTTTTTTTTTAATTGAGACAGAGTTTCGCTCTTGTTACCCAGGCTGGAGTGCAATGGCGCGATCTTGGCTCACCGCAACCTCCGCCTCCTGGGTTCAGGCAATTCTCCTGCCTCAGCCTCCTGAGTAGCTGGGATTACAGGCACGTGCCACCATGCCCAGCTAATTTTTTGTATTTTTAGTAGAGACAGGGTTTCACCGTGTTGACCAGGATGGTCTCGATCTCTTGACCTCATGATCCACCCGCCTCGGCCTCCCAAAGTGCTGGCCAAGCCTTTAAAAAATTTGTCCTAGAAAAGATCTTTACATGAGAAGTATTTGCGCTTATTCTGTAGAAACAAGGCTGTCTTGGTTCTCAGGGCAAGTTAGTATCTGCCTCCTTGCAGATGGGTGGAGTATTCTCTCTCTTGCTCTCTCTCTCTTTCTCTCATTTCTAAGCCTTGGTGAGTCCTTTCTTTAAGGAGTCTCTTTGGCAGCAATATTTCTTCTAAAGACTTCCTCCCAAGACCCATCCCCCTCCCAGGCAAACTGTGCAACTACTCTTATCTTCTCTCTGTGACTGTTTTGTCTTCTCTGACCATTTTTAAATGTTTCTATGTTATTACAATTTCAAAATTTTTTCTACTAGATTTCTATTCTAAACAATAGTTATAATCTATTTTTGCAAGAAGGAAAATGACATATCAATTGTTCAATTAATGTCTTCTAAAAGGTAAAATGTTGCTTCTGTGTGTTTAATATGAATGCAGAAACAGAGAGACAGAGCCTGTCAGCCAAGGAGGTGGATCCTGCCATAGTGACAGACAGATGCCCGGGTTATAGATGGAGGTGAAGTTCTACACGTGCTCACCAACCAGGTAATTTCCTGTGAACAGTGGAGTCAGTATATTTACTGGAAAAATCTCATTGAGAGGAAATGAGCATTATGAGCCCACTTGGATACTACACATTAAAATTCAGACTAAATAAGGAAACAGAAAGGAAGTCACAGAGCAAAGAGTGTGGAGAAGACAAAATACAGAGACCACATTTTTGTTCTCTCTGCTTCCTGGGCACAGAATAAACAAAAGTTAGAATATTTGTTATTTTAAAATTATCATGATTCTTCAGACTCCTTCCTGATCACCTTAGGTGGGAGATGATATATATAAATACATAGCACAGAAGTAAAACATGAAAATAAAAGCCTTCTAAGATTTTTTTAAGTGTGTTCAGGTTTTCTAGCCTAAGTGTTCTCTTTTTTGCGCAAGAGACACTTCTACTTTTGTTCTTACTAGCCCATTTGTTCAAAATAGAAGGTCCTAACAACAGTTTTTGTTTGTTTGTTTGTTTGTTTTTAAGTCCCCCAGGGTTGTAAGCTCAGAGATACACAGAGCTCCAATTAGTAGTAGGTCTTGTAAGCAGCTTGCAACCAGCATTCTAGAGTTTGGCAGTCTGCAAGCCATTTGGAAATCCAGCTCTGTATTTTCCTTAATAGCCAACCCCAATCATCCACAAATATGTTTATTATATGCTTTCATACATTGTTCTAAATAATGACTTGCACATATCATTGTTAACAAAAATCCTGAGCACACCCACTGGTAAAAACACCACTCCAACTTCTCCACACACTTAGTTGCTTTCTTTCCCTCTTCTCCCACCTTTGGCCTGCTCTGAGGCACAAAATGTTCAGTGAGCAGGACCCATCATTATTTCTCTAGGGACCCTGAACACTGGCCTTCTGTTTATAAGTTCATTTCCTAAACATTTCCTCAGAACACTCAACCCACAGTTAAACCCTATTAGTTAATTTAGTCTCTATGAATATGCCGTACATTGCCCCTTATTTTCTGGTAAAAACTAAATTAAACAAAAAGTAAAAGATTTGCAAATGTTTTTCTCATAAATAAAAAGGTGTTAGCCACAAGAGTCTCTTATCCAAAGGCATAGAGGTGGTCAAGAAAAAAAAAAAAAAAACCTTTCTGAGCACTAAAGTTCAATTTTGCATCCAAGTGGGATGGAAATTTTGATGTCAGTGCACATGGGCATTATAATTATAAATTAGGTGATTTATTCTGGGTCCTGCCAGGCACAAAGAACATTTGGCTATGTGTGTGTCAATTTAACTGCAGTTATTACTCAGGAAACAGGCTTATGCTTCTCACTTAACATGTTCTTTTTAAAGCACTGGGATTGGCTCACTAAAAGAACCTTTTGTAAAGTAATAAAACTTTTGCTTGTGTGAATTTTACCCTGGTAATTGCTAAATTCCTTTTTAGTGTATTGGATTTCCTCAAAGTGAAATGGTCTCATTCTGTGATTTGATACAAAGGACATACTACGTTAAATTTCCCGTAAAATCTAATGCATCGAGGAGGGAAGTAAAATCCATTATTGAGTCTTTTCTACCTCATGAGGTGAGAGAAAATTGCTCCTTCCTTTTAGTACCTTAACCCCCGGCTTGCCGGTATTGTCTCTTCTTGTAGTAGCTGTGTCCAAAAGAATAGCTGAAAAAGCAGCAAGGCTCACTTTTTTCATTCAATAAGCTACAATACTAAAAATTAATTGCATTATTTTAATCATATTTATCATGTTGCAAAGACAAAAAACAAACATCTGAAATGGTATGAAATGGCCTTATGTCCAGTTTAAGCCCAAGTATAGGACTAGCCACGGATTGGGCGTAGCTTCCCTGCTGCAGATCAGCTGAGTCCTGGACACTCTCAGTAAAGTGGCCCGGAAGGTTGGAAAGGCAAGGAGGGTATGAAGGTCACTCTAATTTCGGATGGATGGAATAACTCAAACAACTAACTCACTGTAACTACTCAGCCCTCGTTCTTCCCTTTAATGACCCTGAAAGACAAAAAAAAAAAAAGACAATTCTACTTGACCCTATTTTGTCCGTTTTCTGTTTATTCTGCTTAGTGTTAGAAACAACTAACAGCCCTAATGATTGTCTTTCACTGTACTGAGTCATCCAGTAAGCCTGACTGGCCAACACTTAAGAGGCAGTCCTAGGTAGTCCCAGAGTTTCTATATTTGGTTCATGCTACAAATGACATTTTATGACAACTGTGCCTTAAAAGTGGTTTCTTTCCTGCAAACAAAACAAAACAAAACAAAACCCTAAAAAAAAAAAATGCCTCCTAGAAAAGTATTTCTCTCCTTATTCAATGTTGCACATCCCTCCTCTGAAAAGGAAAAGAATTCAAATATGACAATTTGGATGTTGCTTAAGAAAAATGAAATATGTGCATATTTCTGATTATGTCCAGCATAGAATTTTTTAAGCCCTAGGGCAATATATGTGTTGGCTCATATGGCACTGAGCTCTCCCAAGGGAGACTGTACCCTACTTCTGATGAAAATATCAGCTTTCCCTTATAAGAACTGGCAGAGCTAAAAAAACAATTCCTTTGTCTAGAGCCAATACCTTTTACCCAAGCATATTATTATCTTAGTAATCTATTTCATATAAAAACAACATTTGATCAAAATTTAGTTAGGGTGTCAGATAAGCTGGAGCCTTCACTGTTTGGTTTTATTTTTCACAAGGTCAATTTTGATCCAAAGTTCTAGGAGATGCGGTTAAGGTACCTGAATGAAAACACACACCCTTGCTGATTTTGCAAGCTTTCCAGCTACACAGACCTAGAACTTTGCTCATTGAGTTAAGAGGATCGTTATGCATTATCTAGTCCTGTGGAGAAACTAGGGCCAAGGGAGGTCACAGAACTTGCCAAAGATCACAGCCAAGCAGTACCAAGAACCAATTTTTCCTGCCTCCTAGTCCATGACTATCCCTGTTATACCATCCTGTTGTTATTTGGGTCAGCATTCTATTAATGAACCGTGACAGTGTGCACCCACCACTATTTTCACAAATATTCTAACATTCAACAAACTTATATAAAACAAATTTTATAACTAATTAGCATTCAGGAAATATCTCCTTCTAAAGAACTATTAACTTACAAAAAATTAGTATTTGGTAAATCAAACCACCTATTTTTGTGATATATTATATTCCTTCAATCAAAGCTCTGAATCTAGAAAATATTCAAGCACAAAGCCAGCAAAATAAATTAGCACGGTGGGCCCCACTGAACATGGCAGACTTCAAGGCAGCTGTGCCAAGGGGTGGGCAAGGCAGCAGCCAATCAAGAGCACCCATCCAGGGCATGAATGCAGCACAAGCTAGGGGCAGAAGTGACAAGCCCAGTGTGACTGCCCAGACTGGGAAGAGCGAAAATCCCTCAAAGTTGCTCTGCTAAAAGGCAGCAACAAACACTATAATTCCTGAGAACACTGTTGTTTTTGCACGGCTTCAAATTACTAGAAATTCGTAATATCCTCTCTCCCACCCCTACCTTCAGGCCTTATATAATTTATTGTTAGGTAACCACTCTGTGACATTTCAATGGCCTTTTTATTTTTCAACAAAACTTATTTTTACCATTTTCGAGGGTGAATTATGAAAATGTCTAAAGGCACACGACTATCAAACATTAAAAGTCATGGGACAGGCTGGATGCAGGGGTTCACACCTATAATCCAGCATTTTGGGAGGCTGAGGCGGGAGGATTGAGTCCAGGAGTTGAGACCAGCCTGGCCAACACAGTGAGACCCTGTCTCTACAGAAAGTACAAAACAAATTAGCTGGGTTTTGTGGTTCATACCTGTGGTCTCAGCTACTTGGGAGACTAAGGCAAGAGGATCACTTAAGGTTGAGGCTGCAGTGAGCTGTGATTGTGCCACTGTACTCCAGTCTGGGCAGCAGAGCAAGACGCTCTCTCCAAAAATGTCATGCTGTAATTGAAGACACTATCCCAGGTCAACTCCTATGGGCTTTCTCCAAATACTCACAAGCTTATGTGTATATGCATGCACACACACATACACACACACACACACACACACACACACACACACACACTCCCCCAAATATGTGGGATCTTACACATAGCTGGAAAAAACAAATTGGAAAAAATTGGGGAAGGTAGTTTACATCCATGCAGTATAGAATCCCATAGACAGACCAGACCATACAAGTAAATTCATTGATTACTTGGGTTACTAAGCACCAACTGAAGCCAAGGCATCACTGTGGTAGCTGTCTGCTTCCCTCAGGGGAATTTTCTCTTTTTAAAAACGGACCTATCTATTAAGCCACTTATAATATACCACACTGATGCTTTTAAAGGAAAAATATGTCAATTCCCAAATGTCCAAGGGAATCTTTCAATCCCAGGAAATACTTCCTGTCTGGTAGTAAGAGTTGACTGGCTGGCATTTTCTCATTTCCTAAAACAGAATGGGTAAAGCCCAATGCCCAGGCCCCTCCAGAGACCTCAGGATGGAAATTCAAGTTCAACTCTCTCATTGTGAAGGTGAGACAACAGATAGACCACAAGGCAGATGTAAGAAGTCCTGATTCAGGTTGTTCACCCTTTAATCTTTCTATGTGTGACACAAATCATGGGTGAAACAAAACTGAACTAGAATCTTCATAGTAATTCTGCAGTCTTGCAAGTATTTTCCCAACTTAATCAATGTACACTCTGCTTACTGTGAATAATTACAATGAAAAATACCACAAAGTTTGCAGTACTTGCCCTTTCCAAATTCTGGAGTTTTAGTGTCTCCACTGTGTGTTCTTAGCCTGCTCTGCTTTTCTTGCGATAAAACTGATCAATCTGTGTTTGAATTGTTCATATCCGAATTCCCATTAAACCATACCTCCACGAGGGCAGGGACCATGTCTGTCTCATTCACCATTATGTCCCCTAGCATATACATTGCACCAGTTCACTGAGATTATTAAGTCATTCAACAAATATTTATTGAAGACTTACTATGTACCAAGCTGTGTTCTGTGTGCTAGAAATACAGCACAGAGCAAACCAGAAAGTCTGAAATACCATGGAGATTCTACTGTAATGGAAGTGTTAGATGTCATTTATTTGCCTATCTTGGATCCCTTTTACCGGCCCATACCTCTTCTCCCAGTTTCTATGCATGTTAGCTCCCAGCTCTCTCATTCCCAAGAGAATTGCCCTCAATGCAAGGGCATTGCCTCAGTGAAGAAGTCACAATGCCCGAACTCAGCACACAGCCAACTACTGGTTGAAGTACCAGAACATTAAAATAAGAGCAAGAACTGGATATTTAAAAAGTCACCTCTTAAAGACTGGGTCTCTTATAGAGATGGTATAGATAAGAAACTACATCTTTGAACTTTATAATTACATAATAAGGGAATAAAACTACATGTATCTTAGTAGAAATTGACAGATAAAGGAGGATGGTAGTACAGTTCTCTGTTTCCTTTCCATATTTTTTCACGAGGCTTTCCCTTGCATCTTTTATGCATATCCCTCTTTCCATGTGTATTCTGTCAATCCTAATCTGCATGTGACTTCCTTGTATCAATTCTGAATTATTATTCTGTGAGTCCATGCATTAATTTGATCACTTTGGTGATATTAATGTAAACTATTGCACAGCCATATTTACTGGAAGGAACTGAACTACACTTTTTTACTCCTTTTCCTCCCCTCTCCTTTCCTCTTTTTCCTTCCTTTCCCTTGTCTCCTCCTTTTTTTCTTCTCCTTCTTCTTCTATTCTTCTCTTTTACTCTTCTCTTCCACATGGGAGACAGCTGCTTTCATAAACCAATATACGTTCGTGCTGTACTAACCTGGTGATTGCTTGTCCCGCTGTCTGGTGCTTGATGCCAGGCTGGGGAGTAGCTACCACCCAACTGATAGACTGAAAAGCAAACTAGAACCTATAGAGTGATGCTCCAAAATATATATTAGCTACAATCTGGGGTTGCTTTGCTTATCATTGCTCTATGATATAGACAGAATTCTTTTCTACCTCTCTTTGGATAATAACACTCGCATGAAGAGACAGGTGCCCTCCTATAATTCCACAGCATATATATCACACTTGTAATAATAACAACGGTCAAAAGGGTGATTTTTCTTCATGCTTGGCACTGTACTGAACAACTTAGACATATCATCTCATTGAATCTTTACTATCTGTGAGGTGGGTATTATAATTCCCATTTTACAGATGAGAAAGCTGAGGCACTGAGGTAAAGTTACTTCCCCAGGGTCACTCATCTATTTAGTGAGCATTTGGGAATGCATCTAAGGTTGAATGTGTCCAGAACTGGAACTCTTGAAACCACTACACCACTTCCCCAGTTACACTAATACACAACATTTTGCTTCTGTTTCCATCTACCCACCTCCCACCATTGCTCCATGAGTTTTCTGAAAATAGAGACTGTATTTATTCATCTGTGTCTGCCAAGCACATGGTTAGGATTCCAATAAAGTAAACATCTGTTTTCCCCACCTGAGTTCTAAACCAAATGAGGGACAAGATGAGAGTAAGGCAGATATTGATAATATCAGCTTTATCACCGAGGAAGACTACCGAGGCAAGAGGAGGCTCATTGTGAAGGAACTATGGGCTTCCTGATGTTGAAGCTCAGAATTAGCCACACTGACCTTCTTAGTCATGCACGGTGCCAGGAAAACCACAGGCTTCCATTCTACAGTGGAGGGCTTGGAGGAGCAGACCAGAATCTGTGGAAAGAGGGATAAAGGGGCTGAGACACACCTGGCTGACCAGCCTCTTATCTCAGTATTATCAGGTAGGAGTGCCTGGAGGGTGAAACTAATGGAGGTCTTTTCACAGGGAAATAGGAAGCTCAGGCCAAAGAGGTTCAGACTGCCTTCTCTAATCTTAGTAGCTGGAACTCAATGTTCTTGAATTAATTAGGCTGGAGGGTTATAGTGAAAATAAGACTTAGCTTTATAATAAGCCATGCAATGTAACACATAATTAATCAGCACTCTGAAAACTGAGAGCCCAAATCCAGAGCAGATTTGGGGAGACAACCTGGGTTTCCTAATTTCCTTATAAACTGCACAATCCACTGGTATACAGAAATCTGCCCCTCTTTTAAGTTTAGGTTTTTATTTAGGGTTAGATTGGGCTGGTTGGGGAGCCAAGACAACCTGACACATTTCCTGGGTCCTGAGGGAAGGGGTGCACACCTAAGTTCCAGCTAGCTTTGAAGGACATTACTGAGAAGAGGTGCCCTTGTGAGAACCAGTAGTGCTGGCTGGGCATTGGGCACATATGTGACACTTTGTGGCCTAGTGGCAGGGCATAGCCCTCAGCTCTAGAGGAGAAAACAAGACAGCAAATCTGAAGTGCAGAGTTCCACCAGCTACCCAGAACGATTCACCTTCCCATCAGAAGACATCAAATCATGTTCAAGTCCTCCCAAATCACCAAGATATTTATAAAACCTCAGAATCTGCTCAATCTCATCCCATTAATTCGTTTTCCCTCATCAGCTCATTAAATTCATTTGTGTCAATATTTTACTTTGGAGAGGTGGGAAAACACCAGAACCTCTAAGCCAGCCAGCCAAAACACTATAGGATAGCCATAAACAGAATGTGAGTCTTCTTGGACAGACTATACTCAAAGAAAATAATCTTTTTGCTTAAATTGTCTAAATTGGCCCTTCTAGCTCTAAGTATGTTGAATATTGACCTTCCAAATTGCTCTGGCTCTATTGACCCAGGGGTATTATATTCTGCTGTCAAATAAGAAGTAGGAAATGAACCCAATCTCAAGAATAAAAAATTGGCTTCCTTTCATCAGGAACTCAAGGGTCATGGCCTAACCTAGCTCTATCACTTGATGCTCACACATCTGGTTGAAAGGGCTAAGACTGTTTTATCAATCAGCTATTTACTTCCATAAACATTACTGTACAGATTTTATCCTATCCAAAAATGCTAAAGATTTAACCAGGATCAAAACAAAAATCCCCACCTGTATATTAATCATTCTAATACAGTCTGAGCCCCTACTTCCCAACATGGTAGTAAGAGGTTCAGTCGATGGCTTCATCCCTGTCTGTTCTGGTTTGCTTTGCACAGATAAAATCAGTAACCAGGAATCAGAGATTTTACTAGTGGCCCCAGCTCACTCACAAATAACCCAGTGAGAATCAGGAAAAATCAGACCAAGGATGACTCAGTAAAATCCACTGTCTATGGGAGAGACATCAGAATAGGTCCAAATGACAGTAACATTAGTTTAGAAGGAGATGGGTCTATAAAATGTTATCTCTGGAGCTAAGTTGTTTAAATAAAAAGATAAAATCTTGAAATAATGGTTAAATTTGTGTAATCTACTGTGAAAAGTTCCAACCCCATCTGTGATATCATCCAAAGCCAAGTTAAATCAGGCACAGTGGGAATGATGCTATCTCTGCCCCTCATTGCAACTAAACAAATACATCATCTCCAAATGCACTAGTGCCCAAGCCAGTTGTCAACCAGATATAATTTCTAAAATCATAGGGCAAGAGCAAAACTGTTGTTCTGCTTACCTTTCAGCAAAATAATAAATATCAGAAAGTAGTGTGTGTAGCCCATGGGATTAAATTTCATATGCCTGTTAAATTCAGGTAAATAAGGGTAACTGACAGCATTCCATTTGGCAAATACAGATTAAATTATTTTTTCTGGAACAAACTGCTGAACTCAGGTATTATGATTTTTGAGGACATAAAAAGAATTTGATGTAAGAACAAGTGCTAGATAATAAGAAAGCAACAATTCTACTGCTAGAAAACAGTTTAACATTTCCTTCACCAAACTCCATACTGGCTTTCACTGACCAAAGTGCTTTTCAGAGTTATGTAGTTATCAAAATCATTCAGTTGTCAAAATAGTTACTTTTGCATCCATTATTCAGATGAGTGATGTTGCTAAATATTTTCTGTAATCCTTTAAACTAGTTAACTATGAGGTATAAAAAAATTACAACTGAAAAATATCAGAGTTACCTATTTTCAAGGATGTTTCAGAGTTACCTATTTTCAAGAATTATCTATCTTTTGAAATAAAATCTATTTTAAAACACATCCAATACATATGAAGCTTGGAAGGTGCCACTTTGACCTAACAAAAAGTGAAAAGCTGAACCAACTGGAACATCAACAGTTCTTAGATCTCCTAGTCTTTAGTGTTGCTATTAAGAAATATCTGAGGCTGGGTAATTTATAAAGAAAAAAGGTTTATTTGCCTCATAATTCTGATGACAAGAAAAGTTTCAGATTGGGCAGCTACAACTGGCAAGGGCTTCAGGCTACTCACATTCACGGTGGAAGGTGAAGTGGAGTCTGTGTACGCAGAGCTCAGATGGCGAGAGGGGAAGCAAGAGTGAAAAGGGAGATGTCAGGCTCTTCTTAACAACTGCCTCTTGTGGGAACTAATGAAGCGAGAACTCACTCATGACCATGAGGATGAGGACACCAGGTGGACCCAGTCAATGGGTGATTTCTAATTGCTGGAGTTCTACCAGGTTCTCAGAGTGAATAACAGAGAAAAATCTCCCTACTTCTGGTAGGGAGAAAAAAAATGTAACTTTGTAAAATATACCAGAGCATCACTCTCTTAACAAGGTCTGCCCTCAGGAGAAACTATTTAATTAGAGTGTAACCTGCTGTTAGGTTTAATCAGAGCCTAAATGATCTTGGGAGAGTAAATAACCAACTCCAGCTGGCTCTGGCCTTCCATGTAGAGCATAGGAGATACCCAATTCAGCTTCCTCTAGCCTTCCACTTGGGAGAAGGAAAATACCCAGTTCAAGCCTCCTGAAGCCATTCTGTCCAGCTGATATGATTTGGCTCTGTGTCCTCACCCAAATCTCACCTTGAACTGTAATCCCCATAATCCCCACGTGTCATGGGTGAGACCAGGTGGAGGTAACTGAATCATGGGAACAGTTTCCCCCATGCTATTCTCATGATAATGAGTGAATATCACAAGATCTGGTTGTTTTATAAGGGTCTGGCATTTCACCTACTTGCACTCATTCTCTCTCCTGCCACCTTGTGAAGAGGTCTCTTTTAAAAATACAAAAATTCGTTAGGCGGATGGCACGGGCCTGTAATCCCAGCTACTCGGGAGGCTGCGACATGAGAATCACTTGAACCTGGGAGGTAGAGGTTGCAGTGAGCCAAGATTGTACCACTGCACTCCAGTGTGGGCGACAGAGCAAGACTCCGTTAAAACACACACACACACACACACACACACACAATTGGTTTTTTAAAAGAGTAAAAAAATAGGAAAAAAGAATAAGGGCAATAAGTAGAAAACAGCAACAAATATAACATATTTTTATCCTACTATATTAATAATCATGGTGAACACTGATGATCTCAACACACCAATTAAAAAACAGATACTGTCAAAATAGATTTTAAAAACTCAACTATATGGCTGGGCATGATGGCTCACACCTGTAATCCAAACACTTTGGGAGACCAAGGTGGGCTGGTCACTTGAGGCTGGGAGTTTGAGACCAGCTTAAGCAAGATAACAAAACCCCATCTCTACTAAAAATACAAAAATTAGCCAGGTATGGGGGTGCATGCCTGCAATCCCAGCTATTCAGGAGGCTGAGACATGAGAGTCTCTTGAACCAAGCAGGCAGAAGTTTTAGTGAGCCGATATTGTGCCATTGCACTCTAACCTGGGTGATAAAGTGAGACTCTGTCTCAATAATTAATTAATTAACTTAAAAAATTTTTCCTGGGTGCAGTGGGTCACGCCTGTAATCCCAATACTTTGGGAGGCCAAGGCAGGCAGGTCATTTGAGGTCAGGAGTTCAACACCAGCCTGACCAACATGGTGAAACCCCATCTCTATTAAACACACACACACACACACACACACACACACACACAAATTAGCTGGTTGTGGTGGCATACACCTCTAATCCCAGCTACTAGGGGAGGCTGAGGCAGAAGAATCATTTGAATCCGCAAGACAGAGGTTACAGTGAGCTGAGATCGTGCCACTGCACTCCAGCCTGGGCAAAGGAGCAAGACTCTGTCTCAAATAATAATAATAATAATAATAATAAATAAAAATAAAAACTCAACTATATGTTGTTATGAGAAACTCACAAAAAATAAAAAAACATAAATTAAAAGTAATTGATTGATGAAAGACATACCATCCTACTACTAATCAAAAGAAAATGGGAATATTTATATTAATTTCAGACAGAGAAGACTTCAGATGGAGCAGACTTCATAGCAAGGGAATTTATCAAGAGTATAACAAATGCACAAAAATAAAGGGGTCAGTTCTCCAAGAAATAAATAACATCCTTTTTTTTTTTAACTTTTAGGGTCAGGGGTACATGTGAAGGGTTTTTACATAGGAAAACTCATGTCACAGAAGTTTGTTGTACGGATTATTTCATCACCCAAGAATTAAACCCAGTACCCAATAGTTATCTTCGCTGCTCCTCTCCCTCCTCCAACCTTTTACCCTCAAGCAGACCCCAGTGTCTGTTGTATCTTTCCTTGTGTTCATAAGGTCTCATCATTTAGCTCACACTTGTAAGTGAGAACATGCAGTATTTGTTTTTTTGTTGCTGTGTTAGTTCACTCAAGCTAATAGCCACCACTTCCATCCATGTTCCTGCAAAACACATGATCTCATTCTTTTTGCAGCTGCATAGTATTCCATGGTGTATATGTACCACATTTTCTTTATCCAATCTGTCATTGATGGGCATTTAGATTGATTACATGTCTTTTCTATTGTGAATAGTGCTGCAATAAACATTTACTTACATTTGTCTTTAAGGTAGAATGATTTGCATTCCTCTGGGTATATATCTACTAATGGGATTGCTGGATTTAATGGTAGCGCTGCTTTTAGCTCTTTGAGGAATTGCCATACTACTTTCCACAATACTTGAACTAATTTACACTCCCACCTACAGTGTATAAGTGTTTCTTTTCTCTGCAATGTAGCCAACTTCTGTTATTTTTTGATAGCTGCATACATGTCTTTTTTGAGAAGTGTCTGCTCATGTCCTTTGTCCACTTTTTAATGGGGTTGTTTTTCTCTTGTAAATATGTTTAAGTTCCTTAAAAATGTCAGATTTTAGGCCTTTGACAGATGCATAGTTTGCAAATATTTTTCCCCATTCTGTAGATTGTCTGTTTATTGTATTGATAGTTTTGCTGTGCAGAAGCTCTTAAAGTTAATTAGATCTCACTTGTTAATTTTTCTTTTGTTGCATTTGCTTTTGGTGTCTGTCATGAAACCTTTGCTCATTCCTAGGTTTAGCACGGTATTGCCTAGCTTGTATTCCTGGGGTTTTACAGTATTGGGTTTTACATTTAAGTCTAATCCATCTTGAGTTGATTTTTGTATGTGGTGTAAGGAGGGGTTCCAGCTTCAGTCTTATGCATATGACTAGCCAATTATTCCAGCAGCATTTGTTGAATAGGGAGTCTTTTCCCCGTTGCTTGTTTCTGTCAGCTTTGTTGAAGATGAGGTTATTGTAGGTGTGCAGCCTTATTTCTGGGCTTTCTATTCTGTTCCCTTGGTCTATATGCCTGTTTTTATACCATTACCATGCTGTTTTGGTTACTGTAGCCCTATAGTATAGTTTGAAATAAGGTGACATGATGACTCCAGCTTTGCTCTTTATGCTTAGGATTGCCTTGGCTATTTGGACTCTTTTTAGTTTTATAGAATTTTAAAATAGTTGTTTCTAGTTCTGTGAAAAATGTCATTTGTAGTTTGATAGAAATAACATTAAATTTGTTAGTTTCTTTGAGCAGTATGGCCACTTTAATGATATTGATTCTTCCTGCCCATGAGCGTGGGATGTTTCTCCAATTGTTTGTGTCATCTCTAATTTCTTTGAGCAGTGTTTTATAATTTTCATTGTAGAGATCTTTCACCTCCCTGGGTAGCTGTATTCTTAGGTACTTTATATTTTTGTGGCAACTGTTTAATAGGACTGCCTTTCTGATTTGGCCCTTGGTTTGGCTGTTGTTCATGCATATAAATGCTACTGATTTTTGTACATTGATTTTGTATCCTGAAACTTTGCTGAAGTTATTTGTCAGATAAGTAGTTTTGGGCCAAGACTGTAAGGTTTTCTACATAAAGAATCATGTCATCTGCAAACACAGATAGTTTGACTTCCTGTCTTTCTATTTGGACGTCCTTTGTTACTTTCTCTTGCTTTATTGCTCTGGGTGGCACTTCCAAGACTACTATGAATAGGATTGGTGAGAGACGGCATCCTTGTCTCATACCAGTTTTCAAAAGGAATGCTTCTAGTTTTTGCCCATTCAGTATAATGTTGGCTGTGGGTTTGTCATAGATGGATCTTATTACTTTGAGGTATGTTCCTTCAATACCTAGTTTATTGAGAGTTTTTAACATGAAGAGGTGTTGAATTTTATCAAAAGCCTTTTCTGCATATATTGAGATAATCATGTGGTTTTTGTCTTTAGTTCCATTTATGTAATGAATCACATTATTGATTTGAATACATCAAACCAACCTTGCATCCCAGGGATGAAGCCTACTTGACTGTGGCAAATTAGATTGTTGATGTGTTGCTGGATTTGATTTCCAAGTATTTTGTTGAGGATTGTTGCATCAATGTTCATGAAGGATGACCTGAAGTTGTTTTTTGTTTCTTGTGTCTTTGCCAGGTTTTGTTATTAGGACGATGCTGAACTAACAGATGAGTTGGGGAGAAGTCCCTCCTTCTCAATTTTTTTGTATAGTTTCTGTTATATGGTACCAGCTCTTCTTTGTACATCTGGTGGAATTCAGCTGTGAATCCATCAACTTCTGGGCTTTTTTTAGTTGGTAAGCTATTAATTACTGATTCAATTTCAGAGCTCATTGTTGGTCTGTTCAGGGAATCAACTTCTTTCTGGTTCATTCTTTGGAGGATCTATGTGTCCAGAAATTTAGCCACATCTTCTAGGTTTTCTAGTTTGTCTTCATAGAGTTGTTCTTAGCAATCTGATGGTTGTTTTTATTTCTGTGGGGTCATTGGTAACATTCCCTTCATCATTTCTGATTATGTTTATTTGGATCTTTTCTTCTTTCCTCTTTATTTTTCTAGCAAATGGCCTATTTTATTAAATTTTTCAAAAAACCAATTCCTGGATTTGTTCATCTTTTGAAAGGTTTTATGTTTCTCAGTTTCCTTCAGTTCAGCTCTAATTTTGGATATTTCTCATCTTCTGCTAGCTTGGGGTTGATTTGTTCTTGCTTCTTTAATTCATTCAGTTGTGATGTTAGGTTGTTAACTTGAGATTTTTTTTTGACTTTTTGATGTGAGCATTTAGTGCTATGAATTTCCCCACAATACTGTCTTAGCTGTGTCCCAGATATTCTGGTATGTTGTATCTTTGATCTCTTTAGTTTCAAAGAGCTTATTCATTTCTGCCTTAATTTCATTCTTTACCCAAAAGTCATTCAGGACCATGTTGTTTAATTTCCATGTAATTGCACAGTTTTGAGCAATTTTCTTAGTCTTGACTTCTATTTTTATTGCACTGTGGTCCCAGTGTTAGTTATGATTTTTATCCTTTCGTATTTGCAAAGGATTGTTTTATGTCCAATTATTTGTTCAGTTTTAGAGTATGTGCCTTGTGGAATGAGAATGTATATTCTCTTGTTTTGGGGTGGAGAGTTCTGTAGACACTCATCAGATCCATTTGGTCCAATGTTGAGTGCAGGTTCTGAATATCTTTGTTAATTTCCTGCCTTGATGATCTGTCTAATACTGTCAGTGGAGTGCTGAAGTCTCCACTGTTATTGTATGGGAGTCCATGTCTCTTTGCAGGTCTCTAAGTATTTGCATTATGAATCTGAGTGCTTCTGTATTGGATGCATATATATTTTGAGCAGTTAGGTCTTCTTGTTAAATTGAATCCTTTACCATTAGCTAATGCCCTTCTTTATCTTTTGGGGTCTTTATTGATTTGAAATCTATCTGGTCTGAAATAAGGATTGCAACTCCTACTCCATTTCTGACTGGTAGATTTTCCTCCATTCCTTTATTTTGAGCCTGTGTGTGTCATCACGTGTGAGACAGGTCTCTTGAAGACAGCATACCATCAGGCCTTGCTTTTTTTAATCCACCTGGCCATTCTGCCTTTTAAGTGGGGCTACCTGTTTACACTCAAGATTGGTATTCATATGTGTACTTTCAAGCCTGTCAATAGGTTGTTAACTGATTATGTTGACTTATTTGTGTAGTTGCTTTATAGTTACACTGGTCTGTGTGTTTATGTGTGTTTTTGTATAAGCTTATAGTGGTCTTTCCTTTCTATATTTACTGCTCCTTTCAAGATCTCTTGTAAGACATGTTTGGTTGCAATACACTCTTTCAACATTTGCTTATCTGAAAAGAATCTTATTGATTCTTTGCTTAGGAAGCTTAGGTTGGCTGGATTTGAAATTCTTGGTTGAAGATTCTTTTCTTTAACACTGTTGAATATAGGACTTCAATCTCTTCAGGCTTATAAGGTTTTAGCTGAGAACTCTTCTGTTAGCCTGATGGTGTTCCCTTTCTAAGTTACCTGCCCTTTCTCTCTAGCTGCCTTTGCCATTCTTACTTTCATTTTGATTTTTGAATATCTAATGATTATGTGTCTTGGGAATGATCTTCTTTTGTAGAATTTTCTAGGAGTTCTCTGTAGTACCTAATTTTGACTATTGGCCTCTCTAGCAAGGTTGGGGAAGTTTTCATGGATGACATCCTGAAATATGTTTTCCAAGTTGTTTGCTTTCTATCCCTTCATTTTAGGGGTGCCTATAACTTGTAGATTTGGCCTCTTTACACAATCTCATACTTCTCAGAAATTTTGTTCATTTATTTTTATCTTGTTTATTTTTGCGACTTTTTTTTTTTTTTTTCGTTTTTTTTTTTTTTTTTCTGGAGAACCAGCCTTCAAGTTCTGAGATTCTTTTCTCAGCTTGGTTTATTCTGCTGTTAATACTTGTGATTGCATTGTGAAATTTTTGTATTATGTTATTCAGCTTTCTCAGACTCACTAGGTTGCTTTTTATACCAGCTATTTTATGCTTTAATTCTTGTACTGCTGTATTGTGATGCTTATTTTTATTTTTTTAGATTGAGTTTTGCCATCCTCCTGAATCTTGATGACTGTTAGTCCTATCCATATTCTGAATTCTATTTCTGTCATTCTAGCCAGTTCAGCCTAGTCAAGTACTTTTGTTTGTTGGAGAACTGGTACAGTCATTTGGAGGACATAAAACATTCTGGCCATTTGGAGTTACTGGGGTTCTTGCACTGCTTCTTCCTCATCTCTGCATGAGGTATTCCTTTAACTACAGTGTAAATTGAGTACAGTCAATAGACTTCCTATCTGGATGTTTTCACTGGAAAAAGACTTTGTGCAGAGTTTTTATTTGAAGTCGACTTCTTGTCTCTGGTTTCAGAGTGGGTATGTTAGTGAGATGTTTTTGGTGTTAAAGATTTGGGGTGTGCTCCAGTAGGTGGCACTTAAACGTATTAGTCAGTTGGTAGACTCTTTCTTGGTCATGTAGCTTCTCTGTTTCTTTACAGTTGCAGCTGTGTTACCTCTCAATGCTCTGAAAGTGTGGGTACCTCGCCTCCTTTAGTTACAGCTGTAGACAGTGGTTTGGCACTCCTAGGCTGTCTACTGTAGCTCTGGGTGATCAATCTAATGTTTATATTCCCTCCCCAACTTGGTGGCAGCAGAGAAAGGAATCTTCATAGTGGTTGTGGCCAAGGGTCCCTTGCTTATCTCCTGGGGCCTCCACTCTACAGAGATGCAGGTCAGCAATTGTTTAGTGCAATCAGCCTAGGATGGAGGGTCTGTGTTGTGGGCCCAAGCCAGGGGTTTCTGTCTGATTACGAATAGTGGAGGGTGTGTGGAGCCCACAGGAGAAAGACTGGCTTCTTCTCCTTGGGTTGACTGCAACTTTTTGGAAGTGTGAATAACGCACTTAAGGTCTTTGTTCTTTTGTTACTCCAAGGGGAGCAAAGATTGTTCCCCTGCAGAGTCAGTGGCAGAGAGGCTTTTAGTTGTCCCTGAAGGCTCTGTCCAGGGATTTGCCAAGTTGCTGCTAGCTTAATAGCTCTGGCAGTGAGTGGCTGGAAGTCCAGGCCTGGAGGACCTTCCCAGTGAGGAGATGTGGGAACAGGAACCCACATAACAGTCTAGCCACTTTTCCATAGGGCTGCTGTGGTATGCTGGGGACCTGCTCCATTTCCTACTTGCCTCGAATTTTCTAGTACCTGGAGACATCACCAATAAAGGCTGCAAAACAGCAAAGATGTCAGCCAAAGAGAGGAGCTCGATCCCAGGGAAGTTAAGACCTGTTGCCAGCCTGAATTCATCTGTAGCCGGTACTTGGAGACCCCAGTTGAGAGGTTTTGCCCAGTAAGAAGGAATGGAATTGGGACTCACTTAAAGAAGCATTTTAGCAACGTCTTTATAGAGCATCTCTGCTATACTGAGGGTCTGCTTCAGCCCCTGGTAGCCTCAGACATTCCAAAGCCCAAAGGCCAGAATAGCTAAGTCACCCAAACAGCAAAGATGGCATCCTGCCCCTCCCTCTGGGAGCTCCATGCCAGGGAGGTTAGAAACCTCTTTTAGCCAAAGAACACTGGTAGTTGGAGACCCCAATTGGGAGGCCCCACCTGGTGATGAGGGAAAGAATCAGGGACCTGCTTTAAAAAGCAATCTGGCCACATTTTTGTAGAGCAGCTGTGCTGTTCTGGGGGATCCCTTCCATCCCTTGTCAGCTTGGACACCCCAAGGCCCAAAGGCTAGAGTGGCTAAGTCACCCAAACAGCAAAGATAGCTGCTCACCCCTCCCCTGAGGAGCTCCATCTCAGTGAGGTGCAATGCCACTACAAGTGTCTGGAATTACTATTCTGTGAGGTGCTGTGGGTTCTATCCTGTGAAGTGCTGTGGAAGTGGGGTCTGTAGACTGTCACTGCTCAGTGCCCTGGATTCAGCCTCTTTCCTAGGGGTATGTCCAGGGTTCTAACCACCAGCTTTGTCAGAGCTGCAGTTACTTTTGCTCTGGGAATTCCAGAGGGCCCAAGTACCTAAGGCTCCTAGGTCTCTGCAACTGCCTGCATGGATGCTCTGTGAAGACTCCATGTAGTTCTGTGGGCCAGACTGACAGCCTAGTGGAATGGGTTCATTATGGGATCTCCTGACCCAAAGGTTGCAAAGATCCATGGGAAAAGTGTGGGTTCCTAGGGTCACATAATGACTTACTGCTTCCCTGGGCAAGGGAGGTTCCCTTGGCCCCACATCACTCCCAGGTAGGCTGTTGTCCTGCCTTGCCTTCCTCCATTCTCCTTGGGTCAAGTTGTTTCCTTGATTAGTCTCAGTGCTAGTACCTGGATGTTTCAGTTGAAGATCCTGTATTTAATCACCCCTTCCATTCCTTTCTGTGAGAGCTATGCACACTAGCTGCTTTCAGTTGGCCATCTTGGCCACCTCTTCCAGATAGCAATCAATATTGTGTATATATCTATCAGAGCATCAAAATACATAAGGCAAAAACTGACAGAACTGCAAGGATAAATAAATCTACTTCAACACTCATCTACCAGAAATGGGCAGATCTAGCAGACAGAAAGTCAGTAAAGACATAGCTGGACTCAACAACACTGGATATAATTGACATCTGTAGACTACTTCATCCAATGTCAGCAAAATATAGATTCTTCTCAAGCTCACATAAAACATTTACCAAGATATATCACACTTTGGGCCATAAAACACAGCTTAACAAACTTAAAAGAATAAAAATCACAGAATATCTGTTCTCAGACCAAAATGGAATTAAACTAGAAACAACAGTGGAAAGATAGTTGGAATGTCCAAAAGTACTTGGATATTAAACAACACACTTCTAAATGACATGTGGGACAATGAAGAAATCTCAAGAAAATGAACAAAATGGAATTAAATAAAAATAAAAACACAACATCAAAATGTATGGGATACAGCTAAAGCTGTGCTTGGAAAGAAATTTGTGGCATTTAATGTATTAATATATACTTTAAAAGAAGACAATTCTAATGTCAACCATCTATGATTTTACCTTAAGAAACCAGAAAAACAAGAGAAAAATAAATTGAAAATAAGCAGAAAAAATAAATAATAAAAATCATTGCTTAAACTCAATGAAACTAAAAACAAGAAATCAATAAACCCAAACTGATTCTTTAAAAATATAAACAAAATTGACAAGCCTCTTCCAGGATAACTAACAAAAAAGAATTACAGATTATTAATATTAGAAATAAAAAGAGACATTACTACAGATCCCACAGACATTAAAAGAATGATAATAGTATGAATAATTTTAAGGCCATACATTTGATAACTTGAATTAAATGAATTAATTCCTTGAAAGAAACAATATGTCAAAAGTCACACAAGAAGAAATACACCATCTGAATAGGCCAGTATCTATGAAGGAAATTGAATAAATAATTAATAGTTTTCCAATATAGAAAGTGTTAGTAGGCCCAGATGGGTTTACTGGTGAAGCATATCAAACATTTAAGGAAGAAATTAAACCAATTCTGAAAAATTTCTTTCAGAAGATAGAAGCAAATATATCCCTCTTTTATTTGTGATATTAGTCATTTATGTTTTCTCTCTTTTTGCTTAGCCTGGCAAGAGGCTTATCAATTTTATTAATGTTTTCAAAGAAACAGCTTCTGGCTTCATTGACTTTGTTTATTGATTTTCTGTTTTCAATTTTATTTATGCAATGACTTTTATTATATCTTTTCTTCTGCTTATTTGGATTTAGTTTTTTTTTTCTTTTTCTAGTTCCTTAAGATGACAGCTTGGATAATTGATGTTAGGTCTTTCTTCTTTTCTAATATATTTTTCCTAACTCTTGAGGTCAGCATTCCCATAATAACAAACAGACAATGACAGTACGAGAAAAAAAAATACTACAGACTCTCTCATGAAGATTGATGCAAAAATCCTCAAAAAAATTAGCAAATCAAACACAACAATGTATGCAGTGAATTATATACCATAACCAAATGGGATTTATCCCAGACATAAAAGGCTGATTTTAATATGCAAAAATCAACCAGTACAATTCATCACATCAAAAGACTAAAGAAAAATATCACATGATCATATCAATAGATGCAGAAAAAAACACTTTTTTCAAAATCCAACACTGATTTATGTTTTTAAAAAATAGACATGGAATAGAGGAGAACAGCCTCAACTTTATAAAGAACATCTACAAGAAACCACATTTCCCATTACGCTTAATTCTAAGAAACTTTGAGGAAAGCTTCCCTCTAAGGTCAGGAACAAAGCAAGATATTTTCCCTCACCACTCCTTTTCAATTTTATACTGGAAGTTCTAGCTAGGGCAATAAGAGAAGAAAAAGAAATAAAAGCATACTGATTAGGAAGAAAGAAGTATAACAGTCTTTGTTCATAGATGACATGATCATCTATGTAGAAAATCTGAAAAAAATCAACTAACAAAACTCCTGGAATTAATAGGGGATTATAGCAAGGTTGCAAGACACAAATGTAACACATGATCACTTTCTTATATATCAACAACAAACAAGTGGAATTTGAAATTTAAAACACAGTACCATTTGTAGTAGCACTCATAAAACTGAAAAAGTTACATATACATTTAACTAAATATATACAAGATTTGTACAAGAAAAATACCAGTTACAATCACCCCAAAGAAAATGAAATACTTAAGTATAAGCTTAAAACATGTATGAATCTACATGCTGAAAACTACATAATTCTGATGAAAAAAATCAAAGAAAAACTAAATAAATTCCATGTTCATGAATAGGAAGGCTCAATATTGTCAAGATGTCAGTTCTTCCCAACTTGATCTACAGATTCAACGCAATCTCAAACTCCCAGCAAGTTATTTTGTGGATATGAACAAACTAATTCTAAAGTTTATATAAAGAGACAAAAACATCCAGCAGAGTCAATGCAATATTGAAGGAGAATAATAAAGTCAAAGGATTGACATTACCTGACTTCAAGACTTATAAGTCTATAATAATAAAGAGAATGTGTTATTGGAGAAAAAAATAAGCAAATAGCTCAACAGAACAGAATAGAGAACTCAGACCCACATAATATAGGCAATTGACCTTTGACAAATGGGTAAAGGCAACACAGTGTAGCAAACATAATTTTTTCAACAATTATGCTGGAAAAACTGAACATCCCTATGCAAAAAATAATAAGAAGAAGAACCTAGATGCAGACTTTACAACCTTCACAAAATGAACTCAAAACATATCACAAACAAATGTAAAATTCAAAACCATAAAAATTCTGGAAGATAACATGGGAAAATATCTAGATGACCTTGGGTTTAGTGATAACTTTTTATCTAAACACCACTTTGTATCTCAATGCCAAAAGCGCAATCCATAAAATAAAGAACTGATAAACTGAACTTGATTAAAATTAAAGTGTTCTTTTCTGAGAAGGGCATTGTCAAGAGAATAAAAAGTCAAGTCACAGACTGTAAGAAAATATTTGCTAGGGATATATCTGACATCTGATAAAGAAATGTTATCCAAAATATACAAAGAACTCTTAAAACTTAACAATAAAACTCTTAAAACATAACAATAAAAAAAGACTGAAAACTGGGCCAAAGACAAGAGCAGACACCTCACCAAAGAAGATATACAGATGGTAAATAGATATATGAACAGGCACTGCACATTTTATGTTATCAGAGAAATGCAGATTAAAACAGGTAGATACAAATACACACCTATTAAAATGGCCCAAATCCAGAACACTGACAACACCAATTGCTGACGAGGATGTGAAGCAACAGGTACTCTCATTCACTGCTGGTGGCAATGCAGAATGGTACAGCCACTTTGGAAGACAGTCTGGCAGTTTCTTACAAAATTAAACACTGCTCTTACTACATGATCTAGCAATCACTCTTCTTGATATTTGCCCAAAAGAGTTAAAAACTTATGTCCACACAAAAATGTGCACATGACTGGTTGCAGAAGCTTTATTTATAATTGTTAAACCTTGGAAGCAAGCAAGATTTCCTTAAGTAGATAAATAAATATATAAACTGTGGTATATCCAAACAAAGCAATTATATTCAGTGCATTCCCCCCAAAATGAAATACTTAGTTATATATTTAACTAGATATTTACAAGATCCACTTGAGAAAAACTATAAAACTCTGATGAAAGAAATCAAAGAAGAACTAAATAAATGGACAGATATTCTATGTTCATGGATAGGGAGACTCAATATTGTCATGATGTAAGAATCTACAGATCAACATAGATCTATCAATTCATTTATCAAGCCATCAATCAACCTTAAATATTTACTACTAACTGAAAGAAACCCATCTGAAAAGGCTACATACTGTAAGATTTCAACTATATAACATTTTGTAAAAGACAAAACAATGGAGATGGTAATATATTCAGTGGTTGCCAGGGGTTAGGGAGGAGGGAGGCATGAAAAGGCAGAGCACAGAGGATTTTTAGGGCAGTAAAACTATTCATTGTGATACTATAAAGGCAAATACATGTCATTATGTGTGTGTCCAAACTTATGGGTTTGGACACCACCAGCAGTGAACACTAATGTAAAATATGAGCTTTGGGTGATAAAGATGAATATTTATAATTGTAATAAATGTACCCTGTGTATGGATGCAGAAGGGATGTTGATAATAGGGGAAACTGCAGGTGCGGGGACAGTGGATATATAAGAAATCTCTGTACCTTCCACTCAACTAAAATTAAAACTAGTCTATCTTTTTTTTTAAAAAAAGCATCTTAGTGTGATACACAATAACTTCTAACATCACTATCAAATCAGTAAAAAAGAAGCACTAACACTGGATGTTTGCATTTAAAAAATTAAATGAAGCTTAGAGAATACATTTTTAAGCCTTCAAGTGAAGTGCAGAAAGAGTTGACAGAAAAGACTGGTGTCTGGTAGTGCCCCACCTTTTTTTTTGTTTCTTACTCTACCTCCATGAAGAGCACCTAAAGACATATCTAGTAGCCAAGACTAGTCAATAATAAATTTCTATACTTGCTTGTTTTAAATTAGAAACAAATTGATACATTAAAAAACTAATACTGATATAAACACTTTGTTACATAAATATGAGAAATGCCCACAACCCTTAGATGGTAAAGAATGACCCATAACTTCTCTTCTTCCAGTTGATCACTGGAGTCTTTTCTGAATAATGCACATTTATCTTTGCCTCTATCTCAGCCCCAGAGTAGGGTTTACCACTTTCTTGACACAATGTCCACCATTCAGGTGCTTTTCAGCCTGCAGTAGTTTGGCCTTCTAACTCTAGTGGAAATTGATTTAAAGGTAGAAATGTGCTGCTCAGTGTCTTTCTGGTGATATGGATGAAAATAATAAGTTTTGGGGGGATTTGCAGTTATCCTCAAACTGTTTCTTGTGTAAACTACGTCACGTCACTCCTTTATGGGGAATGGCCAGAAACAATCTCAGTTCCTACTTTTATGGAAAAAAGAATTTCCTGAGTTACTTCTGACATGATCTCACACACATATTGTGTAGGAAAACCTTTTTCTAAGCTTTAGTTTGCATAGCAAAAATGTTGGTCATATAAAGCATGCTTACCACACAAAACTTACTTCTAAAGAGCAACATCAACATTTCAGCTTCAGCCCTGATGGTCTGTATACCTCACATTCCTTCACTTATACTTTCTTTGCAATGGCCAATGCCTAAATACAAAGCTTTCTTAATCACTTTCACACCTACGTGACTTTCATTGTGAGAGATGGCAGAAGCCCAGTATTTCTAGGTTTATTGTAGCACTAACAATGTTTATTATAAAGACAACCAGTTTGACATATCAATTCTTCCCAAAACACTAACTTTGACATTTGGAATGGTTTAAGGAGGGCAGAAGAGAATGGAGGAAATGAAAACATCTTGAACTTTGGTCACTGTGACAGTCTCTCACTCTATGTGACAGTCATTTCACACAGAGTTCTAAGGTATAACACACTTTTTTTTTTTTTAGACAAAGTTTCTCTCCTGTTGCCCAGGCTGGAGTGCAATGGCTTTAACTTGGCTCACCACAACCTCTGCCTCCCGGGTTCAAGCAATTTTCCTGCCTCAGCCTTCCGAGTAGTTGGGATTATAGGCATGCACCCCCATGCCTGGCTAATTGTTTGTATTTTTAGTAGAGACGGGGTTTCTCCATGTTGATTAGACTGGTCTCAAACTCCCAACCTCAGGTGGTTCGCCTGTCTTGGCCTCCCAAAGTGCTGGGATTACAGGCGTGAGCCACTGCACCCAGCCCGATATAACATATCTTCTAAGACAGGACATCCATGGGAGTCAGTAGACAGCCTCTGGTGGAAACAAGAATTATTTCAAGAACCAGATTCATCATAATTGTCCTTCAGTGACTTTGCATAGACCCAAAATATCATCTTTCTTGACCCCAGAATAGACGGCCCCTTCTCCAGCCACTCCTGTCAAAACTCCATACTCTGTACCCTTTCCTAGGATTACTCCAAATCCTCCCAATCAGATAAAAGCACTGCCTTTGCTCAACCTCCATAACATTTGGTACCTATTTGGTATTTGAAATATTCGATTTGCATTTTAAATGTGAAATTGTTTAATTTCTTTATTAAATGGTAAAAAGGCGAGAACATTTTTTTAAACCTCCACAGGACCTAGTGCTATACCCTGATCAGTAGGATGGCTTGCTACCATTACCAGCATGATGCTAAGATTAATATTTATTTTTATTATTCTAATATATTTGAAAGCTTCAAAAAGAGATATTCTAATATATCCCAATAGAAAAAAAATTTTTGCTAGGGTTCAATCAGAGCTTTTATGCTTTAAAAAAAAAATTACTTAGTCCAAAAATCTAGTATCTAAGGATTTTTATGTAAATCATTGGATATAACAGAAATATGTAATATGATAAAGCAACATTTAAATTATTAATAACAATTAACCATGAACAGAACAGAGTGGTTTTCTTTTTCTGCCACTGAAATGTACATTCTGTCCCTTTGGAGGGTGGTTATGTAAAATGCCACTGAAATCCTACCTGCCCCATCTCAAAACTGGTAGGGAGCCTGCCTGCCAATCCCGAATGTCTTACATTTCTTCTCCTAGCTCATTCTAAGAATTGCTCAGTCATTTTCATCAGGCTTTCATTCCAGGACTCCTCCTGTAGCCCAGTGTTGCAGACAGGTGTAGTTGGCTAGTGTGCCAAATGGCAGGAGCCAGTCCTGGAAATCAGAATTAGGGACACACACACACACACACACACACACACACACACACACACTCAAGCTTACTGCAGTTACCAGAATCACTGAGTTGTGAAAACAGTTCATTTTGCAATCATTACTTTAATTAGTTAATCGCTGCAAAGATTAACTAGTGATGGTGACGACCTTTGGTTTGTGCTCCTTTAAACTAGCTATCTACGGGATGGAAAATCAAAATCACAACTGAAAATGTCAGAGAGAGTTGCCTGTTTTCTTCACAAACACAGAGTCATAGACACTTCACCAACAAGTGATTCTAGTGGGGCAATAGAGAAAAGAATGGCAGGATCACAGGTGATTGGCTTCTGATGGACTCACCTCTCCCTTGGGGGGCCTTAACTCTGATTTCTTATTCAGTAGGCCTGGGGATTTGGTTCAGATTCATAGTTATATGGATGAGGTTATACGGATGGAAAGAGATCCATGCAGTACACACACACCCTGGGAGGCTGCAGAGTCAGTGTATCTGAAACAGTGAGGAAATCAGGGGTTGTTCAGCAGACGGTCTGGGAGGCAGCAGGAAGCCAGGAACACTGGGTCTTGTTCACTTTCTTTAATGCAAGGTTGTAGGGCACGTAACAGGGCAGGAGTTCTCCAAGTGTGGACCCCAGACAGGACCAGCAGCATCAGCTTCACCCTCAAACGTGTTAGAAGAACAAATTCTTGGACCCTACCTGGGATCTATTGAATCACAAATTCTAGAGGTGGAAGGCAGAAATCTACGTTTCAACAAACCCTCAGGTGTTTTTGATGCACTCCAATATTTGAGAACCCTGCAACAGAAGATAGCCAAGTAACCATTTGTATTGCCTTTTGAGAAAGCCCAACTGGCTTCTAGATATGGGGGGACCTAGTTTGGAAAACTCACTGAAAACCTCACTGCCAATACACCGTGAAGGTCACAGCGAGAATTTGAGAAATAACTTCTCTTTTCTATCCAGAGTAACTGATCAGTTCTAACAGTCTCAAGAAATGAACATCCAGCTGAGTTCCCTCCATTAGGATCTGCTATGAGACACAATCACCACCGCCACCAGCATTGTCATCATCCCAGCCAAAATTTACACAGTGGTTGCTATTTGCCAAGCATAGTTATTAGAACTTTATAAATATTTCTCCACTGAATCTTCACACACACAAAAACACACACACACACACATCATGAGGTTGAAGGCTTCATGGAAGAGATCATGAAGGAAGTGTGAAGAGGGCAAAGGCACAGAGACAAAACAGTATATTCTCACTGCAGGGACTTTGCACGTGCTGTTCCCCTGCCTGAGATGCTTCCCCCTAAATATGCATACGGCTCACCCATCATTTTCTCCACGTCTTTACTCAACACCACCCACTCAGTGGCTACCTTATTGAAAATGTCAATCCTTGCCACTCCCTAAAATTTCATATTACCTCTTCCTGCTTTAGATTTTCCCTTCAGTATTTGTCACTACCTAATCTACTTCATATTTTAGTTCTTTATCTTAGTTATTTTTCTTTTCTTCCACTAGAACGTAAACTCCCTAAAGCAAGAAATTTTGTCCATTTTGTTTATTACTAGATTCCCAAAACCTAGAATGGTGCCTGGAACTGAGTAAGTACCCAATACATATTTGTTAAATAAATAAATCAATCACACAGAAGACAAAGGAATTGAGGAACAGCTATCACTAAAATACTATGTTGACAGAAATATAAACTTTACATGGGAGAAACAGAGTCATGAATTTGGGCAGACAGTTTGGAGGCAATTTGGAGAGAAGCTGGAGTGTCCTCCCAAGGATTCAAAAATAAAAGACTCCTAGGAGAATCTGAGGGGGTCACCTGGTGTCTCTCATTTCTAGACAGCTCCACACCTAAATCATCCCAGACAAACAAGGTATTCAGCTTTCTATCTACACAGAGTTTACTGCATGTTTCTTTTTTTTTTTTTTGAAGCAGGGTCTTGCTCTGTTGCCCAGGTTAGAGTGCAGTGGTGGTATGATCTCAGCTCACGGCAACCTCTGCCTCCCGTGCTTAAGTCATCCGCCCACCTCAACCTCCCAAGTAGCTGGGACCACAGGCATACGCCACGACGCCTGCCTGATTTTTTGTAGTTTTTGTAGAGACGAGGTCTTGCCATGTCACCCAGGCTAACTCCAACTTCTGAGCTCAAGCAATCTGTCAACTTTGGTCTCCCAAAGTGCTGGGATTACAGGCATGAGCGATGGCACCCAGCTCATGGCATGTTTCTTAGAAGTTGAGGCAAACATCACAAAGCTCAAATTTCTAGGCTCGCCCCTCCATTTTCTGCCTCAGAAGGTGAAATTTACATCTTTGTGGAACTAAGCTGCTGAATTCTTTCTTAATGTTTCAGGTGATTGGGCCAGGATATAACTTTCATTCATTCTATTAGAAAAGCGGTAAAGGGGAAAGGTGCTTTAGTGTGACATGCATTTTTTTTCTGTTCTGAACTCAGAGAGAAACAGCACCCTGAAACCTACTAAGAGGCCTTTGGCTCACTGACATTCACCACTATAATTGTGCTTACCAGCAGAGGAAATTCTAAGCAGTTGGAGCCCTGGGTGACAAGTATTCACTACCTGTTTGTGTGCTTTAGGCAGGGTCCTAAACTCTACCTGCGTTCATTTCTGTTATTTCTCACCTGTATACATGGGAAGGACAGGTATAAGAAGACATAAGACACAATATATACCAAATAATCTATATGAAAGGGAATCAGACTTCTAGCCAGCTGTCACTGCACACCGAAGGCCACTGGTATATAGAGCATTCACAAGTGCAAGCACCAACTCCTACCAGCAGGGAGCATGCAATTTAAAAAGAAAAGGCAGAAAAGGAAATGACACGAAAAAAGAAGTGCCAGATGGGGCAGAACAGGGAGACATCAAGTCAATCACAAACTGCACAAAGTAGGCATTCAATATTCATTTCCTTAATTAAATTATTTGGTGAAAGCTGAATTTGTCTTTAAGGAACATTTACTCCTACTTAGTTTAAATGTGTCTTCCTAGAACTAACAATAAGCTGTTGCACCAACAAGCAAAAACAAGCTTCTGACTGCATGCTCTGATTGATGAGATGAAAAAACAACATTCCTAATCAGCATTTCAAATTCGTGAGTAAAATAGTCAACAGACTGCAATAAAAGCAAAAGAATTTAAACACACACAAGCAAATTACCTTCTTTTCTTGACTCTTTTAAATAAGGCAGAAAGATAACTTTCTGTTTTTAATTTATTTTTATTGCATTTTCACATTACATATAATACTTCTTTTCCAATACAAATATCTCACAGTTCATATTTACTTTACAGCAGGAAAGGCATAGATAATATTTACCAGTTTGATTCTTTTTAACTGAAAACATCAGTGGAGGTTAAGTGGATGGTGTAACTGTCACTGCACTTCTGTTTTATTTTCAGCCTAGCAATGGTTGTGTGCTTTAGTTTTCCTTACATAGTTTCACAGATTAAGACCCTAATCTGCTGTCCTACAACTTCCATTTTTCAAATTATGCGTGTTAATACTGTTATTATATATAAAAAATTACTTACAGTGCAGTTTCAATGCATGTTGAAGACTCGTGTCTTTGGAATTTAAAGTACTGATTTAAAACAAAGAAATATGGGGGCCGGGCGCGGTGGCTCAAGCCTGTAATCCCAGCACTTTGGGAGGCCGAGGCTGGTGGATCACAAGGTCAAGGATCGAGACCATCCTGGTCAACATGGT
>NW_016107317.1:10437663-10495895 GCF_001604975.1 Cebus imitator
TTTTGAGAGGGAGTTTCGCTCTTGTTACCCAGGCTGGAGTGCAATGGCGCGATCTCGGCTCACCACAACCTCCGCCTCCTGGGTTCAGGCCATTCTCCTGCCTCAGCCTCCTGAGTCGCTGGGATTACAGGCACGCGCCACCATGCCCAGCTAATGATTTTGCTGATATTTTAATGCTCCTGAAAATTACTAATTTTCTTAGAACCCAAAATTTTAAATTTTATTTATTAGTGTTAAGAGTTTTCTGGAAGGGGAAAGGGTAAAGCTGAACACTTATCATATACCTTTTCTGTACCTTCCTGTTTGTGTGCTGAGTGTTTTATATGTCAGCTCATTTCTATGTAAGTACATTATCCTTATTTTACCTCTGATGAAACTGAAACTTAGTAACTGGCCCAGGGTCACACTGCTAGAAATAGCAGAGCCGGAATTGAATTCAGGTCTGTTGAATTACAAGGCCTGGGCTCTTGTCCACGTAGGGACAGAAGATAGGATTATGCAACAATTGGGAGGAACCTCAGAGATGGCCTAATGTACCACAACAAACCCTCTCTTCCTCTCCTGCCTGGTTACAACTCTGCCAAATACACACATTTCACAGACTAAAACACAGCTAATCAGGTCATTAAAATGCCTCACCAACACACAAGTTACGCAAATGATAAACGTAGTCATACAACGTGGCATTCGACAGTTTTAAAGGTGAAAATTATTGACTTTTAGTTTCTCCTTCACCCCCCTTTTTAAAGTCAGCTTCATTGGGATTATAATTTGTATTCAGAAAACTCCATTTATTTAAGGTACACAAATTAAGAAGTTTTGACAGATATGTACACTCTTGAAAACACTCCAATGTTCAAGATACAAAAGATTTCCATCACTCCTAAAAGATACTCTGTGTTCCCTTTGTACTCTATTCTTCCCTCTACCCACACCCACATCAAGGCAAAAATTGATCTGCATTGATCTCTATTGGTTAGCTTACATGTTCTACAATTTTATATAACTAAACTCATATTCAGACGTATTCCTTTGTGTCTGAATTCTTTCCCTTAGCATGATAATTTTGAGATTACTTCATGTGTTAGTAGCTCATTCCTTTGTATAGCTGGGTAGTACCCCCTTGTATGGCTGTACCACATTTTGTCTCTCCGCTACCTGTTGAAAGACATTTGGATTATTTCCAGTTCTTATAGCTAGAGCAAATAAAATTACTGTGCACATATGTACACAAACTTACACTGTCATATGTTTTCATTTTTCTTCAGTAAATACCTCAAAGTGGGATGGTTAAGGTTTATGTTAACTGTATGTTCAACTTTTAAAAAATTAACATCTTCCAAAGTGGTTATAGTCTTTTTACATTCCCACCAGCAATGTTGCATTCCAATGACTCTACATCCTTGCCAGAATTTAGTCAAGATTTTCAGTCTTTTTAATTTTAACCATTCTGGCAGAAATATAGTGGTTTTTATTTACATTTCTCTGATGACTAATGATGTTGAGCATATTTTCATGTGGTTTATTAGACATGAGAAAATCTTCCTTTAAAAGTAACTATTCAACTCTTTTACTCATTTTCATAGAATTTTGCTTATTATAGAGTTGAAGTGTTTGCTGTCTATTCTGTGTATAAAAATTTTTATAAGGTACATACTGTGGTGGTTTTATAGTTATGTGCACAAATTCTTGAATACTTGTCCACTCAAGAGGTATAGCTTAGTTCAGCTTCCCTTGTGTATAGGCTGGATTTAGGGACTCACTTCTAACAAATAGAACATCACACAGTTATGGACGTTGCTCCAGAGATTAGATCATAAAATGACTGCAGCTGCTATCTTTAGTGCACTTATTCACTTCTCCCTCTTTAGCTACTCACTCATGAGAAGGCGGTTGCCATGTCATGAGGACAGGCAAGAGTCCTATGGAGAGGCTCATGTATGCAGAAACTGAGGTAATCGTCTAGATCTTCTACCAGTAGCCACATAAGATGGCCTGAAAGCGAATCGTCCCCAAGATCAGTCTTTAGATGATTTTATCCCAGCTAACAGCTTAATTGCCAGTTCCCAGATTTTGGCCCACAAAAACTGTGAGATAATAATTGTTTGTTGTTTCAAGTTTCTATGTTTTGTGCTTAATTTTTTATGGAACAATAGATAACTAACACATAACATTGCAATAATTGTCTCCAATTCTATGGCTTGCCTTTTAATTTTTCTAAAGATGTCTTTTGAAGAGCAAAAGATTTTAATTTTGTTAAAGTCCACTTTATCATTGTTTCTTTAATGAATCATGATTTGGGCATCTAAGAACTCTTTGCCTTCCTCAAAAACATAAAGATTTTCTCCTATGTTTTCTTCTAGAATTTTTATCATTTTGGCTCTTAAATTTACATTTATCATCCATTTTTGCTGATACATAGCAAATATTTTTGCAGGACTTTTCCTTTATTCAGTTAAAGATGGGCTTCTTTGCCCCACAGCCATGAAAATTCAGGCTCACAGACAATTTAAATGATGAATAGGACAGGGTTGTATTAGGTGAAAAGGAAGAAAAGGGGAAACGGACTCTCGCAAGACCAGAGTCCCTGCTACAGAGCTTGCTGACCACAACTTGAATCCCAGGTTCCACACAGGAAGAGGAGGGGCCAGGCTCTTCCCCACTGCAAATGAGGCAAACTAACCAAGGTTCTACCCTATGCACATTCCTTCCAGTGCACAGGCTAGTTGGAAATTAGCTGGAAACCCCCTCTCACCTGGGTGTCTCATTATCTCTTGGAATGAATGAGAGCATTCATTTTGTATAATCTGCGGTAAGAATCAAGGTTCATTGTTCCCTTACAAACATCCAGTTGTTCTACCACCACTTGTTGAAAAGACTGTCTTTTCCCCATTAAATTTCCATCTTTGTAAAAAAGTCAATGGATCATAAATATGAGTCTATTTCTGGGTTTTTCTTTCCATGCATTTACGTATCTACAGTTCCACCACTACCACACTGTCTTGATGATTTAACACTATATCAAATCTTGAAATTGGGTAACATAAGGCCATCAACTTTGTTCTTCTTTTTAAATTCATTCAATCATTTGCATTTTCATATACATTTTATAATTAGTGTCTGAATTTCTAAAAAAAATAGCTTGCTGACAGTATGATTCAGAATATACTGAATCTATAGATCAATTTAAGAAGAACCAAACTCTTAAGAAAATTGAATCTTTACTGTGTATGTTTAAAAATATTACTGACTTGGGGGACATCACTAGTATGGAAAACCATACTTTAAGAGAAATTCTGTTGTGCCATTACTTGCCTTTTTCCAAAGTTACGTTTGCATATCCCTTAGTTTCCTAGTCTATCAAGTGGGAAAATGGGATACTTACCTCTGAGGATCACAAATAAAATATTAGTGAGGGTATAAATATGGAATAGAGTCAAGTAAAAGAATTAAAGAAGTGTAATCTTTTTCGACTCTAAGAACTTTGGGGGATAAATTTTGTTTTAGAATAATTTTGAAAAAGAATTATTTAAGAAAGCATCTTAACCAGTAAATTTATTTTGTTTTCAGTTCATTTTCTGGTGACCTACAACAACAAGCCGCCAATATTTTATCCAAACCTGATAAGGAGCTGGCTTTGTTTTGTTCATTTGTTCAACATTCATTTACTATGTGTATTAGCATGGATAAGGTACTGGGTACAGAGTGTGTGTGTGTGTGTGTGTTTGTGTGTGTGTGTGTGTGTGTGTATTAGTGTGCATAAGTACACCCATAATTGTGCATGTCTTTATTTATACTTGTACCTTTAGATGAAAACTCCTGTAATTGTTCTTTTCCTTCTCCCCCAAATTTTTGACCTAAGATTGAAATTATGTATCACTGATTATTTCAGCCTGTTCTCAAAATTATTTCATTCAGCTTATTTTGTCCCTGATATTGTTGCAAAAACATGATTTCTCTGGCCTTTGCTCTGAGGTTTGAAGGAAGGGAAGAAGGAGACTAAAGTTAGAGGTAATGATCACATGATGATCTTTATTTCAGAGCCCAGGCCACAAGCATCCCACCTTACAGAAGAAATACAGCAGCTAACAAATATTTACTAAGTGCCTGGATTGAATGTATCGTAGGCTGTTTATGTGAATATCATCACAACTTGAACTACACTGTTCACCTGTGACGGTGGAAGAATGTTGAAAAGATGTAGGCAGGGCTGTGAGGAGGCTCCAGCAACCATCCAGGTAAAAAGTGATGGAAGTCAGGACCAGTGGTGACAGCAGAAATGGAGGAAAGTGGACAGATATGGGAAATATCACAGCTGCTGATGGATCGTATACAGGATTTGAGAGAGCGAATGATGCCCAAGTTGACCCAACTGCAGGATGCCATTATGTTCACTGAGATTTGGGAATAGTGAGTGTCGGTCAGGTTTAGTAGAAGGAACATGATGAATTTGTTTTGTTCATGTTGAATTTAAGATGTTTCTGAGATGACCAAGTAGATACTTGAGGACATGCTTGACCTGGTATTCAAAGGAGAGATCTGGATTGGAGATACACATTTCCAAGTTATGGTCTTGTAGTCAGGAATTCAATCCTGAACATAGAGCTTGCCTGAGGAGGAAATACAGAGCAAGAAGAGAACAGGACCCAGGAATGAGTTTTTAGGAATTTTGACACTTAATGGTCATATAGAGTAGCATGAATCTGAAAGGGAATTTAGGAAGAACAGAGAGAAATTTTAGTTGAAAGACCAGTAGAGGGTGGAAGCCAGTAGAAAATAGTGTTTCGAAAAGGTGTGGATGATGGAAGCAGGGCTATAGTGTTCAATACTGTGCTGAAAATTCAAGAAAAATGAAAACTGTATGAACACACAATTTTATAGCAGGATATAGTTTCCAGCTAAGGAAAGTCTTATTTGTGAAAGAGAGAGTGAAATAAAGAAAAATAGGAGGAGGAAGGAAGGAAGGAAGAAAAAAAAAGAAGTGGGGAGAGAGGGAGGGGAAGGAAAGAGGGGAGGGAGGGAGGGAAGGATAACTTCTTAGGACAATAAAATCAAAACAACCCATAAGTGTGATTTCTGGCACTTTCTACCTATGGATTGGAGATTTCAAATTTCAGATTCCTCTTTTCATTATCTTCTTTAGCTAGCAAAAAGAAAATAAACTTTCTTCACCTTTTGACAGATTGGAATATGTTAGTGTTCTCCCTTGAGAAAAATTCTAAATGTGGGATTATCTAGTTTTAAAACAAAACAAAAGCTTTCAACTACCTATGGTAGTGTATTCCAGAAGGAACCATCAGGCTCAGCAAGCAACTTGAGTCCCTGTAAGATCGGTTTATGACATTGCTACAGCCTGAAGTTCTAAGCAATCAGAAACCCAATAGATGCAGTTTACAAACACAATTTAGACAATCTAGAATTGGCAATGGTGTAGAAATTCCTTTTAGTTCACTGGTAAAGAAGCTTTGAGATACAGAGAGAGGCATACCCAAGCAAATTAAAATAGAGGCCATTATGACAATATGCAATGTTTCCAGAGTTGCTTTTTGAAACATGAACTTTTTTTTTTAGCAAATAGAATTTTAGAACCAAAGTCAAGAAATCTGAATTTTGTTAAATAAACCAACTTTTTATGATGTAAGCAAGCCATTTAAGCCTCCTGAGCTTCAGTTTTCTCCTCGTTAAATATAAAAAGTTTCTGCTCAAATCTCATTGTTGCCACTGTGATCAAAGGTCATGCCCATAAATGTGCTTTAAAACACCAGATGAATCTGGGTGCGGTGGCTTATGCCTGTAATCCCAGCACTTTGAAAGGTCAAGTCAGGTGGATCACTTGAGGCCAAGAGTTTGAGACCAGCCTAGCCAAAACTCTGTCTCTACTAAAAATACAAAAATTAGCTAGGTGTGCATTTGTAATCCCAGCTACTCAGAAGGCTGAGACAGGAGAATTGCTTGAATCCAGGAGGCAGAGGTTGCAGTTAGCCAAAATCATGCCATTGCACTCCACCCTGGGTGACAGAGTGAGACTCCATCTCAAAAACAAAACAAAGCAAAACAAAACAAACAAACAAAAATGCCACCAAATGATATAAAAGTTCCATAAAGATACTTTTATTAAACTTTTTAACAGATTGAGTTTGGCTTATTTTCCAAAGATAGTTAAGAATCAAGAAAACAGCCCTCTGTTTTCAGCAGAGATTTTAAGACTTTTTAAAATTTAAACATTATAATTTATATCCTATAATTTCCATGGTATTTTTAAAAGTTCTATCCTAATGCCCTCTCAAAAACAAACAAGTAAACCCACAGTAAATGTCTAACTTTGGCTTTACCCTAACATTAAAAAAAACAAAACAAAACAAAAAAAAACTCACCTTATTTAGGTGGTAAAGGTCACTTCACACATCAGCTTCAATTCTCACCTTCCCATGAGATCTTCCCTGACTTTAGCCATAGTGACTTCTCTGTCTGTGGCTATGCACTGTGCTTTTTTAGTCTGTTCTGTAATTGGGCATGAGAGCATTCTGCTTCACCAGGTTCAATGATGATCATGAGAGATGGCATTGAACAATTCCAGGTACCAACCATAGCTCTTTTTTAGTTCCTTAGAGAACCTAATCCATGGCATACATATGTGTTTGTTAAATTCTTAAATTGAAATGCATGGAACAGTGTGTGGAATAAAGAACAGACAGTTCAAAAGCCTCCAGCTTGGCTCTGTCAGTCACTAGCTGGTGGCACTAAGTAATTTACCCAATGTCCCTGAAGCTTCCTTATCAATAAAAAAAGGAAGCTGGGCTAAGTCCAGTTAATTCTATGATAACCAAGATTACATTGATAGATTCCATCCAGCAGTTAACCTTCAAACTCTCTTCCTAGAAAGCTGACAACACCTTAGGTCTGTTTTCCATCTAATCTCTGGTTGCTTTTACTATACCTATTATTATTATTAACATAGTATTCCTTGAGCATCTACTAGGTGTTATGCCCCTGTGCCAAACACTTTCCTTGTATTATCTCATTTAATATTCACTTCGCTAAGATACTATACCAATCAGGACTTATAGTGCAAGCTATAGAAACCAATTTGGGCTGATTTAAGGAGGATATCAGGCAGCTTACAGGATTATGGAAGGGCTGGAGAACCCTTCTGAGGCTCTGCAGGCTGGAGCACCAACTAAGCATCACACAATTAAACCCCATTTTGGTGAGGGGACCATTGCTGCTCTGGGAATTGGCCAGCCTGTAGCGCTAACCACTGGGACTGCCATCCTTTCCACCACTGCTGCTCTTGAACTTGGTTCTTCTACCACCATCTACTGTGAGAAGTCACTTGTTACCTGCAGCTCTGGGGCAGGTGCCCACACCATAATTACAAGGGAGGATGGGAGAGTAAGTAGCTGGCATTATATAATGAATGTATTCTTGAGTCACATGAGGGAGAGTCCACACACTGGACGACCAAAAAGAGTGACAAATGTCCACTGTAAATATCCTCACTATTATTATCTCTATTTATCAAACCAGAATATATATAAGGTTAAATAACTTGTCCAAGGTCATAGAGATGGCTGGTAGCCAAGGCAGGCTGTCTGGCCCCATATACTACATACCAACGATGTTCTGACCCCTCAGGCTCAATAACTTCCAATGAATGGGAGGCTCCAAAGAGCTTAGCTTAGATTGTAGATTTAATTTGTCTTTATTTATCAACATTAACACTATATCTAAAGACAATCTGCAAAGTTGTGACTCAATAACCAATCTACTCACAAATCCCCAAGTCATTTAAACGTACCCATAGACATAAAGGTGTATTTCTATTTTTTAAAAAAGCAGTTCTCACAGGCAGAAGTGAGGATAGAAAAACAACTCTGGTCAGATAAAAAGTGGTAATTCACAACTAAGGAGCCAAAGTTCAGCCCCAAGCTAATGCTGGAAACTGTGTTCTCATCTCCTAAGACAGCTACCATTTTACAATGAAACAACTACAGCTCTCCAAATTGCAGTGTGTTTTCCCTGCAGCTGTTTGCATTGCAATTATGAAAGAGGAAAACTGCAGGTCTTCTGATAATAACTCAGCTCACTGGAAAGAGCACTGCACACTTAAGAGTGGGATCTACATCAAGAGAGTGGGGAAAGCAGTCCTCTTCCCTCTCCCCACCCACTTTAGACTGCTTTTCCCCAGAGCATAGGAGAGTTGCTAGACAGCCAGTTCCTGATTATATGTGGTAAGGAGGAAGGAGAAGGAAGGACAACATGGACAGCCCCCAAACCATATTTTATGGCATTGTCTCCTTTACCACAGACCTCTTTCCAGAACTGAACATTAGAAACCAAATCTCTAACTGGGGGATGCTGTCTTGCCTACCCCCAGCCCTGGCTGCCAGTCCTCTTTGGTAGAGGAGGTTATAAGCAGATAAAGGGCCCAAAAGCCCAAGTATAAGGAGATGGCAGGGGGAATGCAACAGCAGGAATAATCTATAGAAACCAGAATCCACAGCTACTCATTTCTGAGGGAATCAAGAATTAGCTACATTCCTGCTCTCTAAGCAACAACTGTCATGTGATCTTGTTCAAATACCAAGGTTTGATCAATTTCTAACAATTATTTTTATTTCCCTAAACTCATATGTATAATCTGCTCCATCTCACTGAAGGAAGTGGGTGAAAAATGTGTACTCACTCACCCTTAGTTATCTGATTCTAATTTAGAACACACTCTTCCTGGCTTTCTACTACAACCAAAACTATTCATTGCACTGATCATAACAATTCTCCTAAAACGGGCAATAAAAGAAGCAGAACTTCCTCCTGTGGCCAGGAGCTTTCCCAAAGCTTGGGCCTTCCAGCAATTACATGGCTTTTCACTGCAGTACCTTAACCTATTGCTAATAAACCCTCTTGGCCAGTCAGAGTTGCCGTCTTTAGAGACAGAGAGCAAAAACAACAAAGAAAAAGGAAAGACTCTCAGAGCAGTCATTTATTCAAACTGCCCCATCTGAAAAGCTTCTACTCTCGTTAAGGAGGAGCCTACTTAGGAAACTATATAGAAGCCACACATCAAGAGAATTTTGAGAGAAAATTTTACATCCCGAATGATTAAGAATGGTGTTTCTAAAACAAACAATAATGGTTTAGTAACAGACCCTTCAACTGCTAACTGCACCAACATTATTTTTAATAATTAATGAACTACTTAAAAGAAGAGAATTATTTGTAAGGATTTTGAAATAATGGAATAACTTTTATAAAAGTCTATGGCTGTCATTTGTAGCCCTGATTGGCTTATGTAATTTATTTTACATAAATGATATGTAATTTATTTTACATATCCAAGGCTGATGTACTATAACCAATACAATGAATAGCCCCAGCAGTCAGTCAACAAAAGGATTTTGATGCCTGTTTGGGGTCCATCACTCTGAGAAGAAGAAGAACTGAATTTGAGTGTCAAAGGTATACCACAATAGATAATTTGTATAAATTGCCCAAGATCACATAGCCAGCCCAAGAATCTAGTCATCTAACTCTGCTTAGGGCACTTTCCTTCTATTGTTGGGAATTTCTGCTTTAAAGAAAAGATTTATCAATTTGGTGAGGAATAAAATGTGATGATATTTTCAAGAAAGGTGCCAGGAACACACATCACATTGTGGAAAAGACAGTCTCATCAATAAATGATACTGGAAAGCTGGATATCCATATGTGGAAGAATGAAACTAGACCTCTATCTCTCACCATATACAAAAGTCAAACCAAAATGGATTGAAGAATTAAATCTAAGACCTCAAACTATAAAACTGCTACAAGAAAACATTGGGAAAAATTTCCAGGACATTGGTCTGGACAAAGATTTCTTGAGTAATATGCCTGAACCACATGCAGCCAAAGCAAAAATGGATCACATCAAGTTAAAAATTGGATCACATCAAGTTAAAAAGCTTCTGCACAGCAAAGGAAATAATCCACAAAGTGAAGACATAACCCACAGAATGGGAGAAAATATTTCCAAACTATGCATCTGACAAAAGATTAATAACCAGAATATATCAGGAGCTCAGACAACTCTATAGGAAAAATTCTAATAATCTAACAGTTAAAAAATAGACAAAAGATTTGTATAGATATTTCTCAAAAGAAGACATACAAATGGCAAACAGACATAGGAAGAGGTGCTTAACATCACAGATCATCAGAGAAATGCAAATCAAAACTACAATGAGATATCTCACCCTAGTTAAAATGGATTTTATGCAAAAGACAGGCAATAACAAATGCTGGCAAGAAAGTGCAGAAAAGGGGATTCTCATACACTGTTGGTGGGAGTAAAAATTAGTACGACCACTATGGAGAACAGTTTGAAGGCTCTTCAAAAACTAAAAATTAAAAATAGAGCTAACATATGATCCAGCAATCTCATTGCTAGGTATATACCCAAAAGAAAGAATCAGTATATCAGAGATACCTGCATTCTCATGTTTGTTGCAGCTTTGTTCACCATAGCCAAGATTTGGAAGCAACCTAAGTGTCCATCAACAGATGAATGGATAAAGAAAATGTGCTACTTACACACAATGGCATACTATTTAGACACAAAAAAGAATGAGATTAAGACATTTGCAACAACATGGATGGAACTGTTAAGTGAAAAAAGCCAGGCACAGAAAGACAAACATCACATGTTCTCACTTGTTTGTGGGATCTAAAAATCAAAACAGTTGAACCCATGAAGATAGAGAGTAGAACGAGGGTTACCAGTGGCTGAGGTAGGGTAGTTATAAGGTAGGGATGGTTAAGGCATACAAAATTAGAATGAATTAATATCCCTTAGTGTTTAATAACACAAAAGGATGACTGTATTCAATAATAATTTAATTGTACATTTAAAAATAACTAAAAGACTGTAATTAGATTGTAACATAAAGAATAAATGCTTGAGGTGATAGGTACCTCATTTTCCATCATGGGATTATTACACATTGCATGCCTGCATTAAAACATCTCATGTATCCCATAAATATATACACCTACTATGTACCCACAAAAATATAAAACTTATACTTTAAAAAAATGTCTAAGACATGAGCATTAGCTAAAGCATCACCCACTCAAATGGAGAAGGATTACACACAGTGAGGTGCCATCTTTACTGTTCTCCCCAAATTTACTTTTAGAAAACCATTTCAGTGTCTGTGGAAACATCTGCTTCTTTCCTTACCTGCTTCTTTCCTTACCTGAGATGCACACTCCCCTGTTCTCTGCTTCTCCAAATTCTGCTAGGCCTTCAAAACTCAGCATGAACCCTATACCACGCCTCGAAGTAGTCCTGCTTGATCACTTGATACCTCTTCTCTCACCAAAATAGAGGCAACAGAAGAAAGAGGTGAAAAATTAGGGTTTTAAAGTCAAACAAATCTGGATTCAAAACTGCTCTTTAGAGGCTTTTGTGTTACTTATCCATGAGGTGAGATCATATATACTCATATAATGTTTAGCATTAAAACAAAACAAAATCTTTATAGCATTTATAGATAAACTCAGAGCTTCACAAAGAGTATTCTGAGCCCTTTGGCAGTCTAACAATGGATTATATTTGTCATAATAAGTCTCTTCAATATTTGGGGTAGCCAGGCAGAGCTTGAGGCAAGTGGGGTGGCCAAAGTCTGTCAGGCTCACCACCTCTAGCCATGAACAGCTCCTTGGTTCCCACAAGAGACAATATAATGAACTGTTTCTAGTACTTGCTGCTCTACCCAACATGCTGAGCACAGTGAAGAGGGTTCTCTACTACCAGGTCATCTACATCAGCTACCATCCATCATGGATAAGACAAAAGCCCAAAGTTGCAAAAGGTAATCCAAGGTTCTGGATTGGAAGTGTCATATGCCCTTGCTTTGTCATATTTCCTGTGCTCTTATGTTAGTATCTGCCATCGGTGTAGCAGTTGCTTCTTCTGATTTTTTGGATTTGCTTTTTTGGGGAATGACGTTTTTTTTTTGAAGATACATCTATGGTGTTGGTTGGGTAGGACACTTCAGCTTTGATTCTGAGTATGAGCAGTAGTTTAGTCTTTGTATGATTTCTTTGGCTGTATACAGCATCAATACTATCTGGGACTTCCTTAGGGTGGCACAGGCTACGGCTGTTAATGTTGTCTGTAGTGCAGTTTTGTTGAGATAGGAATCCCAGCTGAACTTGTCCTTGAGCCCCAGTGGTGGTGGCAGCATGCTAAGCAGGCCTGTCCTTGGGCCCCTCAGTGGCATACACAAGCACCAATATTACTGAGCCCAAATAGGCCAATTCTTGGGCCTCCAGGTGGCTGCTCAGGTGCTGGCAGTGGCAACAATGACTGGGCAGGTGGGTGGGTCCTTTAGCCCCTAGGCAGCATGTATGATGTGAGTGATGGCTGTAGCAGTAATAGGACATCCAGTGGGCTCCCAAGGGGCACATGCTTGTGTTAGAATTGCTTTGACAGGCTAAGTGTGTCAGTATCAAGGCCTCTAGGTGGTAGATGTAGGTGGGTACTGGCTTTAATGGTAGCAGTAACCTAAGTGGACCCATCCTCAAGTTCCCAGGAGAAGTGCACAGATGCCAATAGTGGTAGATGGAGGGAGCAATATCCAGGTTCCTGGAAATTGTGTTCAGTCACTGAGGAACAGGGGAAGTGCCACTCCAGATAAACCCATCTTTGGGTCCCCTAGGGGTGCACACAGGCACAGACTGTGGTAAGCAGGATGGTATTATTCCCAGGTTCCCCAGAGGAGTGCTTGGGTGGCAGCAGCAACAGCTGCAGTGAGAGTCCAGCTCAGGGCACAGGCAAGTGCATGTGGCCTTGCTGCTGGGGAAACAGGGTTGCTACTGGTGACAGTAGCCACAGGCAAGCAGCAGTCAGGCTCTGGGGAATGCATGCTTCAGCCCCCAATAATGGTAGCCTTGATGGCGGCAGTGATAGCTGCGGAAAGAGCCAGCCCTCAGTGTGCATGCCAGTGGACAGCATCCCTGCTGCTGGGGGTAATGGGGTTGCTGCCAGTTGTGCACACCTTTTCCCCCAGCAGCAGCAGTGTCAGCAGTTGTGGGCTGAGAGAGCTTTTCCTCAGAGCATGTGCAAGCGCACTGAAGCTCTATTATTGATGAGGACTGGGTTCCTGTCAGTGGCAACAGCCCCAGGCAGGCAGATTTTAAGCTCTGATAAGTGCATGTTTGTCCCAAGGAGAGCTTTCCTAATGCATTGCACCACTCATTTTCCAGGGCACAACACATTTGCGTGTGCTAGAGTGCTGGAAACCCTACTGCTCCATTGAATCCAACCAGTGTTACACTGCTGCAGACCTCCAGGTAGATAAAGGAGTATGTCCATGTGGCTCCAAGGATATGTAGATGCAGGGCTGCTGGGTCCCAGGGCAGAATGCAAGCAACTGGAGGCTAGGCTCTCAAAATGGCATTGTGCTGCAGCTGCTAGGACTCAAGAGATTGTCTGGGACCTAGTGTGAGCTCCTCTCTGGAGCAATGTTATCATGTGATCTCTATGCAGGTCTCTCTGCAAGTCCCAGGTCAGCAAGGGTCAGTTGAAGGGGGCTTTCAATATTTTTTTTTTTTTGCTATGAAAATGCTTCATTAGGCAAAACCACAAACTATACAAAACATGCTTTAAGATGGAAGAAGAGGAGATGTAAAGACACAAAGAACAAGTGCATAGTGACACATGGCTATCAGAACACACTAAAGAATTCATACTGTTTCCCCACTTTACCCAGAAAAGGAAGCTTCTAGGCTGCCTCTTCCTCCTCCTCCTCCTCCTCCGAGTACTGCTGGTACTCAGACATTAGGTCATTTATGTTGCTCTTGGCCTCAGTGAACTCCATCCCTGAGTCCATGCCCTCACTGATATGCCAGTGCAGGAAGACCTTGTGCCTGAACATAGCTCTGAACTGCTCTGAAACACATTTGAAGAGCTCCTCGATGGCCATGCTGTTGCTGATGAAGGTGACCGACATTTTTAGCCCCTGGGTTGAGATGTCACAGACGGCTGTTTTTACATTGTGAGGGAGTCAGTCAACAAAGTAGCTGTTGTTCTTGTTTTGAATATTGAATATTTGCTCATCCACCTCCCTCATGGACATGCGACCTCTGAAAATGGCAGCCACCATTAGGTAGTGGGCATGATGGGGGTCACAGGCAGCCATCATATTCTTAGCATCAAACATCTGCTGGGTGAGCTCAGCCACAGTCAGGGCCCGGTACTGCTGGCTGCCCGGGCTGGTCAGTGGGGCAAAGCCAGGTATGAAGAAGTGCAGCCAGGGAAATGGGACCATGTTCACTGCCAGCATTCAGCGGGCCTGGGAAGCACAAGCACATAGTGACCCCATTCATGGTAGTAGACACCAGGTGATTCAGGTCACCACAGGTGGGTGTGGGCAGTTTCAGAGTTCTGGCATAGATGTTATACATAACTTCATATCAATGCAAAATGTCTCATCTGCATTTTCTATGAGCTGGTGGACTGAGAGAGTGACATTGTAGGGCTCCACCACAGTGTCTGACACCTTGGGCCAGGACAGGACGCTGAATGTGCTTATGATCCTGTCCGGGTACTCCTCCCAGATTTCACTGATTAGAAGGATACCTATACCAGACCCAGTCCCCCCACCCAGGGAGCAGCTCAGTTGGAAACTCTACAGGCAGTCACAGCTCTCAGCCTCCTTCCTCAATATGTCCATCACTGACTCCATCAGCTCCACACCTTCTGTGTAGTGCCCCTTGGCCCAGTTGTTCCCAGCCCCACACTGACCGAAGATGAAGTTGTCTAGCCTGAAGATCCGCCCAAAGGGCCCCTAGTGCACAGAGTCCATAGTGCCTGGCTCCAGATCCATAAGCACAGCACAAGGCATGTACCTGCCACTGCTGGCCTCGTTGTAGTACATAATGATGTGCTCCAGCTGCAGATTGCTGGCCTCATAGTAGGTGCCAGCAGAGTCGATGGCATGTTCATCAGAGATCACCAGAACTTGGCGCCAATCTGGTTCCTGCACTGCCCAGTCTGTGTGAGCACGATCCCCCTCATGGCCAAGGTGGGATTAGGGAAGCAGTCCATGGTAGAAATGTAGACCACTAGGAATCTCTCATTTATCCTTTCCCCACCCTGGTGAGCTTCACTCGGACCCCAGCTATTCAAAAGCTGAGCTGGGATGCTTTGCTTCCTTCTCTGTCCATGGCTTGGGTATTTCCTGTAATTTCTCTATTGAATTCCAGTGTTCTCTCTTAGATGCCTCCTTGGAAGTGTGATTATCTGCTTTCCATTTTGGTTATTCTTTGTGGACGAGGTAAGTGCCAGATGCCTCTAGTCAGCCATCCTGAATTCTCTCTTGCCAAAATAATTTAATGAGAAATTACACAGGGTTTTTATTTTTCTTTTTTCTTTTCTTACTGAATCTAGAACTTTAAGGAAATTTCTACCAGAATAATGGCTGACAACAAGACAATGAAACAGAGAACTCAATAACTACACATCACAAGGAATATAATTTGTGAAAAAAAATTGTGTGAAAATCACATTGGGACTGGTTAGACAGTGGGTGCAGCCCACAGAGGGCAAGCTGAAGCAGGGTGAGGTGTCACCTCACCTGGGAAGCCCAAGCGTGAGGAACTTCCTTCCCTAGCAAAGGGAAGCCATGAGAGACTGTGAGGAACAGTGCATTATGGCCCAGATACTATGCTTTTTCCATGGCCTTTGCAAATTGCAGACCAGGAGATTCCCTCGAGTGCCTACACCACCAGGGACCTGGTTTTCAAGCACAAAATCGGGCGACCATTTAGACAGACACCGAACTCACTGCAGGAGTTTTTTTTTCATACCCCAGTGGCTCCTGCAACACCAGCAAGACAGAACCATTCACTTCCCTGGAAAGGGGGCTGAAGCCAGGGAGCCAAGTGGTCTAGCTCAGTGGCTCCCACCCCCAAAAAGCCCAGCAAGCTAAGATCTACTGGCTTGAAATTCTCACTTCCGGCACAGCAGTCTGAAGTTGCTCTGGGATGCTCAAGCTTGATGTGGGGAGGGGCATCTACCATTACTGAGGCTTGAATAGGCATTTTTCTCCTCAAAGTGTAAACAGAGCCACCAGAAAGTTCAAACTGGGTTGGAGCCCACTGCAGTTTGGCAAAGCAGCTGTAGCCAGACTGCCTCTCTACATTACTCCTCTCTTGGCAGGGCATCTCTGAAAAACAGGCAGCAGCTCCCCTCAAGGCCTTATAGATAAAACTCCCGTCTCTCTGGAAAAGAGCACCTGGGGGAAGTGGTGGCTATGGGCACAGCTTCAGCAGACTTAAATGTTCCTGCCTGCTGGCTATGAAGAGGGCAACAAATCTCCCAGCACAGAGCTTGAGCTCTGCTAGGGACAGACTGCTTCCTCAAATGGGTCTGTGAACCCCATTCCTCCTGACTAGGAGACACCTCTAGCAGGGTTTGACAAACACCTCATACAGAAGACCTCTGGCCGGCATCTGGTGGGTGACCCTGTGAGACGAAGCTTCCAGAGGAAAAAACAGGCAGCAATCTTTGCTGTTCTGCAGCCTCTGCTGGTGATACCAAGGCAAACAGGGTCAGGCGTGGACCTCCAGCAAACTCCAGCAGACCTACAGAAGAGGGGTCTGACTGCTAGAAGGAAAAATAACAGAAAAAATAGCATCTTCATCAACAAAAAGGACATCCATACAAGAACCCCATCTGAAAGTCACCAACCTCAAAAATCAAAGGTAGATAAATCCACAAAGATGAGGAAAAACCAGTGCAAAAAGGCTGAAAATTCCAAAAACCAGAATGTCTCTTCTCCTCCAAAGGAAAACAACTTTTCACCGGCAAGGGAACAAAATTGGACAGAGAATGAGTTTGATGAATTAATAGAAGTAGGCTTCAGAAGGTGGGTAATAACAAACTCCTCCAAGCTAAAGGAGCATGTTCTAACCCAATGCAGGGACACTAAGAACTCTGAAAAAGTTAGAAGAGTTGCTAACTAGAATACTCTTTTTAGAGGAGAATAAAAATGACCTGATGGAGCTGAAAAACAAGAATGAGGACTTCATGAAGCATACTCAAGTATCAACAGCTGAAGTGGAAGAAAAGATATCAGAAATTGAAGATCAACTTAATGAAATAAAGCTTGAAAATAAGATTAGAGAAAAAAGAATGAAAAAGCCTTCAAGAAATATGGGACTATGTGAAAAGACAAACCTAGATTTGATTGATGTACCTGAAAGTGATGGAGAGAATGGAACCAAGTTGTAAAAGAATCTTCAGAATATCATCCAGGAGGACTTCCCCAATCTAGCAAGACAGGCCAACATTCAAATTCAGAAAATACAGAGAACACCACAAAGATACTCCACGAGAAGAGCAACCCCAAGACACATAATCATCAGATTCACCAAGGTTGAAATAAAGGAAAAAATGTTAAGGGTAGCCAGAGAGAGAAAGGTCAGATTAAACACAAAGGGAAGCCTATCAGAATAACAGTAGATCTCTCTTCAGAAACCCTGCAAGCCAGAAAAGAGTGGGGGTCAATATTTAACATTCTTAAAGAAAAAAATTTTCAACACAGAATTTCATATCCAGCCAAACTAAGCTTCATAAGCAAAAAAGAAATAGAATCTTTTACGGGCAAGCAAATGCTGAGAGATTTAGTTACCACCAGACTTACCTTACAAGAGCTCTTGAAGGAAGCACAAAATGTGGAAAGGAAAAACCAGTACCAGCCTCTGCAAAAACAAACAAAATTGTAAAGACCATTGACACTTTGAAGAAACTGCATCACCTAACAGGCAAAATAACCAGCTAGCATCATAATGACAGGAACAAATTCACACATAACCATATTAACCTTAAATGTAAATTGGCAAAATGCCCCAATTAAAAGACACAGACTGGCAAATTGAATAAAGAGTAAAGACCCATTGGTGTGCTGGATTCAGGAGACCCAGCTCACATGCAAAAAACACACATAGGCTCAAAATAAAGGGATGGAGGAATACTTACCAAGCAAATGGAAACAAAAAAAAGCAAGGATTGAAATCCTAGTCTCTGATAAAACAGACTTTTTAAGCCAACAAATATCAAAGAAGGACATTACATAATGGTAAAGGGATCAATGCAACAAGAAGAGCTAACTATCCTAAAGTTAAATGCACCCAATACAAAAGAGCCCAGGTTCATAAAACATGTTCTTAGAGACCTACAAAGAAACTCTAACTCCCACATAATAATAATGGGAGACTTTAACACCCCACTGTCAATATTAGACAGATCAATGAGACAGAAGCTTAACAAGGATATCCAGGACTTGAACTCAACTGTGGACCAAGTGGACCTAATAGACAGCTACAGAACTCTCCACTCCAAATCAACAGAATATACATTCTTCTCAGCACCACATAGCACTTATTCTAAAATCGACCACATAAGTGTAAGAAAAATACTCCCCAGCAAACGCAAAATAACACATAGGCATCATAACAGTCTCTCAGACCACAGAGGAATCAAACTGGGACCCACTCAAAACCGCACAACTACATGGAAACTGAACAACTGGTTCCTGAATGACTTGTAAATAATGAAATTAAGGCAGAAATCAAGAAGTTCTTTAAAACCAAAGAGAAAAAAGACACAATGTATCAGAATCTATGGGACACAGCTAAAGCAGTGTTTAGAGGGAGCCTTATAGCACTAAATGCCCACATCTGAAAGTGGGAAAGATCTAAAATTGACATCCTAAAATCACAATTAAAAGAACTAGACAAGCAAGGCAAACAAATTCAAAAGCTAACAGAAGACATGAAAGAACTAAGGGCAGAGCAGAACTGAAAGACACAGAGAAACAAAAAATCCTTCAAAAAAATCAAGAGAACCACAAGTTGTTTTTTTGAAAAGACTAACAAAATAGATAGATTGCTAGCCAGACTAATAAAGAAGGAAAGAGAAAAGAATCAAATAGACACAATAAAAAATTATAAATGGGATATCATCACTGATCCCACAGATATACAATCTACCATCAGAGAATACTGTAAACACCTCTATGCAAATAAACTAGAAAATTTAGAAGAAATGGATAAATTCCTGGACACATATACCCTCCCAATAGTAAACCAGGAGGAAGTTGAATCCCTGAATATACCAATAACAAGTTCTGAAATTGAGGCAGTAATTAATAGCCTACCAGCCAAAAAAAGCCCATGAACAGACAGATTCACAGCCGAATTCTATCAGAGGTACAAAGAGGAGCTGGTACAATTCCTTCTGAAACTATTCTAAACAATAGAAAAAGAGAAACTCCTCCCTAACTTATGTTATGAGGCCAGCATCATCCTGATTCCAAAGTCTGGCAGAGACACAATGAAAAAGAAAATTTCTGGCCAATATCTCTTAGGAACATCGATGTGAAAATCCTCAATAAAATACTGGCAAACCAAATCCAGCAGCACATCAAAAAGCTTATCCACCATGATCAATTTGGCTTCATTACTGGGATGCAAGGCTGGTTCAATATACACAAATCAATAAATGTAACCCATCAAATAAAGAGAATCAATGACTAAACCCACATGATTATCCCAATAGATGCAGAAAAGCCTTCAATAAAATTCAACACCCCTTTATGCTAAAAACTCTCAATAAACTAAATATTGATGGAATGTATCTAGAAACAATGAGCCATTTATTACAAACCCATAGCGAATATCATACTGAATGGGCAAAAGCTGGAAGCATTCCCTTTGAAAACCAGCACAAAAAAAGGATGTCCTCTCTCACCATTCCTATTCAGCATAGTATTGGAAGTTCTAGCCAGAGCAATCAGTAAAGAAACAGAAATAAAAGATATTCAAATAAAATGAGAGAAAGTCAAATTGTCTCTGTTTGCAGGTGGCATGATTGTATATTTAGAAAACCCCATCATCTCAGCCCTAAAACTCCTTAAGCTGATAAGCAACTTCAGAAAAGTCTCAGGATACAAAATCAATATGTGAAAATCACAATCATTCCTATATGCCAATAATAAACAAGCACAAAGCCAAATTATGAGTGAACTCCCATTCACAACTGCTACACAAAAAAATAAAATACCTAGGAATACAACTTACAAGGGATATGAAGGACCTCTTAAAGGAGAACTACAAACCACTGCTCAAAGAAATAATAGAGGACAAAAACAAATGGAAAAACATTCCATGTTCATGGATAGGAGGAATCAATATCATGAAAATGGCAATACTGCCCAAAGTAATTTATAGATTCATTGCTATTCCCATTAAACTACCATTGACTTTCCTCACAGAACTAGAAAAAAACTACTTCAAATTTCATATGGAACTGAAAAAGAGCCTGGATAGCCAAGAAAATCCTAAGCAAAAAGAACAAAGCTGAATCCATCACACTACCTGACTTCTACACTACAAGGCGACAGTAACCAAAACAGCATGGTACTGGTACCAAAACAGATATATAGACAAACGGAACAGAACAGAGGCCTCAAAAATAATGCCACACATCTAAAACCATCTGATCTTTGACAAACCTGACAAAAACAAGCAATGGAAAAAGGATTCCCTGTTTAATAAATGGTGCTGGGAAAACTGGCTAGCTGTATGTAAAAAACTAAAACTGGATCCCTTCCTTACACCTTATACAAAAATTAACTCAAGGTGGATTAAAGACTTAAATGTAAACCCTAGAACTATAAAAGCCCTAGAAGAAAACGTAGTCAACACCGTTCAGGACATAGGCATGGGTAAAGACTTCATTTACTAAAACACCAAAAGCAATTGCAACAAAAGCCAAAATTGACAAATGAGATCTAATTAAACTGAAGAGCTTCTTCTTAGCAAAAGAAACTGTCATCAGAGTGAATACGCGATCTACAGAATGAGAGAAAATTTTTGCAATCTATCTATCTGACAAAGGGCTAATATTCAGAATCTACAAAGAACTTAAACAAATTTACAAGAAAAAAAACAAACAACACCATCAAAAAGTGGGCAAAGGATATAAACAGACATTTCTCAAAATAGGGGAGGGACAGTGGGGGGTGGGGAGTTGGGGAGAGATAGCAAGGGGAGAGATGCCAGATGTAGGTGATGGGGAGGAAGGCAGCAAATCACACTGCCACGTGTGTACCTATGCAACAATCTTGCATGTTCTTCACATGTACCCCAAAACCTAAAATGCAATAAAATAAATAAATGGAAAAAAAACAAACAAACAAACAAAAAAGAAGACATTTATGCAGCCAACAAGCATATGAAAAAAAGCTGATCATCACTGGTCATTAGAGAAATGCAAATCAAAACCACAATGAGATATCATCTCATGCCAGTTAGAATGGCAATCATTATGAAGTCTACGAACAACAGATGCTGGTAAGAATGTGGAGAAATAGGAATGCTTTTACACTGTTGATGGGAGTGTAAATGAGTTCAACCATTGTGGAAAACAGTGTGGTGATTCCTCAAGGATCTAGAGCCAGAAATAGCATTTGACCCAGCAATCCCATTGCTGAATATATACTCAAAGGATTATAAATCTTTCTACCATAAAGACACATGCCACATATGTTTATTGCAGCACTATTTACAATAGCAAAGACTTGGGACCAACCCAAATGCCCATCAATGATAGACTCAATAAAGTAAATGTGGCACATATACACCATGGAATATTATTTAGCCATTAAAAATGAATGAATTCATGTCCTTTACAGGGACATGGATGAAACTGGAAGCCATCATCCTCAGCAAGCTAACAGAGGAACAGAAAACCAAACACTGCATGTTCTCCCTTATAAGTGGGAGCTGAACAAGAAGAACACATGGACACAGGGAAGGGACCATCATATACTGGGGCCTGTCAGGGGGTCAGTGCAAAGGGGAGGGAGAGCATTAGGACAAATACCTAATGCATGCAGGGCTTAAAACCTAGATGATAGGTTGATGGGTGCAGCAAACCACCATGGCACATATATACCTATGTAACAAACCTGCACATTCAGCACATGTTCCCCAGACTTAAAGTAAAATTTAAATATATATATATATGACTCAAACTGCTGCTTGCTCATGAATGTTCACAAAATTCACAATAGCCATAAGATGAAAACAACTGAAATGTCCAAGAATAGATAAATGGATAAACTAATTGTGCTACATAGATAATTTTATTTGGTCACAAAAAAGAACGAACTGCTAATAGATGCTACAACTTGGATGAACCTCAAAAACCCATTTTATTTACAGTCTGTGCTAGCCTAACTACTCTCATGTGACTTACATAACTCACATTATTGCTTATCAACATGTGTTAAGACAGAACTTTCTATATTTTGTTAACCCTGAAGTTTTCAGAATAATGTTTTAAATTTTGACAATATTTGTAGAGGTTAAGATAAATTGGTGCAGTTTAGGTAGTATGATAACCAGGAACCAAAAAATACTCAAATCCCATTCTATCAACCCTCCCTCTTCCCTACATTCCCCTGAAGAAACAAACAGCCAATAAATCCATCCTACTAAAAGTCCATCAAAGGCCTTAGATGCCAGCAAAGAGCTTTCAGTCTCAGACTTGGAGGATCTACTTTACCAGGCCTAAATAAGGTGTCTGACTTCTCATAACAAATTAAAATCTTAAAATCAGCATGTTCAGACATGCTCCAGGGAGAATTGTTGAATCTATGCAAAAGAGCTTGGCTTAAGTGGCTCACTCAGAGATATAAGGACAGAGGCAGAATAGAAGAGTGTGTTCATAAATATGCATTGCCTTTTAAGGCAATGACCTTGCCCATAAGTGCCATCAGAGAGCATGGTGTAAGACGTTTATATTGTGTAACTATGGTGCAAGACATGGGAAATCTGAAATCAATATCTGAATTTAACTTGAGATGGCCTCAGGGCCTTACTGGCAAGGGTTCATATTGAAGAAGGCCACTAAGCACAAACCTTCTTGGCCAATTCCTACCTGTCTGACTCTAATGTCAAAGAGAAAATGTGTCTGAGTCTAGCTCACCCAGAGTTTTGGCAGGATATTTACACCACTCTGGAACAATAGCCATAGTGAGTACCCCCAGGTCAAAGCTCATATTCCAGGAGAGCACTCAAGTTAATCACTGGTAGCGGATTCTATTCTTCAAGTCAAAAGCAAACAACTCCCCCAAGTTTTCACTAAATATTCCTGGAAAACCACTACTCTAAGTTGATTTCACAAGTCCTTGCTGTAAAAAAAAAAAAAAAAAATCAAACATGGGAGACTGACTAAAACAGTAGATTAAAACTGAATCATAGAATTTTTCAGCATTGTAGTTCTTTTTTCTTAATTTTTTGCATTATTTCAATTTGCAAAAAATAAAATATATATGTATATGTGTGTACATATACATACAATGCATCTAAGCCAGTGAGATTTACAGGGACCCTAAAGTTGTTTGTTAATCACCATAGTATCTAGGATTCTAACTTTCAACTTTACAAATATTGCTTTTCATCTGGAACATTTACTGATCACTTACTATGTTCAAGGTACTAAACTGTAAGAAGTATTGTGAGGAGTATAAAGAGATACAAGACCCAGTTTGGGCCCTTGAGAATCTCACCATCAAGTAAAAGAGACAAAAAAACACCACAAACAATCATATAAAAGCTGTTAAGGCAGTTTATCCTAACATTAAAAGACCATAATTGGAGTCATACCTACTGGGTTTAAATCCCACTTCAGTCATGTATTCGCCTGTGGACCTTTAGCAAATATATTGATTACTCTTGGCCTCAGTTTCCTCAAATGTAAAATAGAAGTAATAAAAAGAAAATCGACATTATGAAATTTTTTAATGGTTAAATATTTTTTCCATTCTTCAAGTCAAAATGGCTAGTTCATATTAAGAACTCAATAAATTTATCTATAATTATGTAAAGGGTGCCATGAACAAAAAGATGATACAGATATAGATAGATATAGATATAGATGATATAGATATATGCTTAAAAGACAGCCCCTGAAATCACTGAACAAGTCCAATTCTGGACCCTCTTTTGATAGGCGACAGAGATAGATAAATGGATAGATAGATAATCGATAGATAGATAGATAGACAGATAGATTGAGCCAGATGCAGTGGCTCATGCCTGTAATCCCAGCACTTTGGGAGGCAGAGGCAGGCAGATCACAAGGTCAAGAGATTGAGACCATCCTGGCATACATGATGAAACCATGTCTCTACTAAAAATACAAAAATTAGTTGGGTATGGTGGCATGTGCCTGTAATCCCAGCTACTCGGGAGGCTGAGGCAGGAGAATCATTTGAACCAGAGAGTCAGAGGTTGCAGTGAGCCTAGATTGCACCACTGCACTGCAGACTGGGCTACAGAGCAAGATAGATAGATAGATAGATAGATAGATAGATAGATAGATAGATAGATAGATAGATGGATGATTGAATAGATAGGAAGATAATAGACAAATAGATAAGAAAATACCAAAACCAGCTTTCTTTTACCCAATAGAACTTTAGGAGATAATTATCTCCCATTATCACATTAAGAAAAATAGAATTCTTTTAAATTACAACTAATGCCCATATTTCTTTTCCTAATTCTCTGTTTAGGGTAATCCTAGTTGTTTGACTGCCACCTACAGTGGAATATTTCCTTGTTCTTTCTTTGATTAGAATGCTCTTTGAGGTGAAGATTCTAAGGCCAGGTCCACATTAATGCAAAAATAAGCATGAGGGTCTTTTAAGTTATTTATATAATATTGATATAAAAAGCCCATAACATAAAATCAGCACACCAAAAAGGAGTGAATAATTCCCCAAAGTCTAGAATTCCCAAAGCTCAACAATAGTGCTAGAATGAACTATTCTCTGTATTTTTAAGAAAGGTCTAACTAGTATAAATAATCATTGTGGGTTTATTCATTTATTAAAAATTATTTACTGAATACTTATAGTATGCCAGGTGCTGTTTTAAGTATCAAACATACAACAGAACAAAACAAAACAACAACCCCTGTTTTTATAAAATTAATATTGGCAATTCAATACCATTGGGTTGACTATGTGCTTAGAATGATCTTTGTAGCACCACAGGGAATACTACCAATATAAATGTTACAGACTATTGATCTCCTGGTGCTTTATAATCTCAGTAAGCATGGAGGTGGAGTGAAAATAAGATTTGTGCTATGAAGGGGTCCATTGCAATGTAAAGCAAAGCAATATAAGACGGAGTTTAAGGCAAAACAAGTGGCTCAGGCAATCACAGTTCAAAAAACCTGAATGTGCTTTGTACTTAGCATGCATATTTGAAAAGTAAATTCTTCTTTGAGCAAGCAGAGTTTTTGAAAAACAATTTTGTGGAACTTGAGAAGGACCAAGAAAAATTAGAAAAATGGTAGAATATACATAATTAAAATAAGGTGGGTTACAGTGTCTCTATTCTTGCTTATCTATTGCTTTCTCAAAGAAGCTACTCTATAATTTACTAAAACTGGGAGTAAAATAGCATTTTGTGGGCCTTGAAACTTTGATGTAACCTTGTTATTTGAACTCGTATTGGCAGTTAGAGATTAATATGGACCAAAGCATTCAAATTACACAAAATTGTATTTTATGTAGCCAAGTAAAGTGACTTCCAAATGTGATGGATTTATGTCCAAGTTTAGACCATAGACAATTTGCAGACTGCCTGACACTAAACTTACTTGATTAAATTTTCCAGTCTCACTGTTTTACAATAACAGTTTCTAAACTACCTTATTCATATAGTTAAAAAAGCAATGAAAGCAGTATTTTTTGGTGGGAGAGCAGAGTATGAGTGAAGCTGTTTTGTTTTTGCTTTCTTAATCTTTTCTTCATTTTTTTTTTCTAAAGTCAGAACATCATTTCTAAGATTTCGTTTCTAAAAAGAGGTAAATTCAAGTATTTCTAATGATGGAGGCAAGCGGATGGAGCTTACTATTATGTTTTCAATACTTGTGAATAGCCACAACTGAGTGATGGCATTATGGTTGATAATCAACAATTCTAAGAACTAGAAATTTTTTGTAAGGAATCTGGTTTCTCTCCATTAATTTTATCTTTTTCCACTACTACAAAAAACTTAGTGCTTTCTGATACATTAAAATTTTTATTATTATTATTTTTATTTATTTATTTTTTTTTTTTGAGACAGAGTTTCGCTCTTGTTACCCAGGCTGGAGTGCAATGGCTCGATCTCGGCTCACTGCAACCTCCGCCTCCTGGGTTCAAGCAATTCTGCCTCAGTCTCCTGAGTAGCTGAGAATACAGGCGTGCGCCACCATGCCCAGCTAATTTTTTGTATTTTTAGTAGAGACAGGGTTTCACCATGTTGACCAGGATGGTCTCGATCTCTTGACCTTGTGATCCACCCGCCTTGGCCTCCCAAAGTGCTGGGATTATAGGCGTGAGCCACCGTGCCCAGCCTAAAATTTTTATTTTAAACATTTTTCAGCATGCTAAGTTCCTTGAATACATGCTTCCTTCCCTTACTGCACTTATAATCTTTTGACTGAAACACACTAATTGTTTAAGATCATAATCAAAAGAGCAACTGCTAGGTGTGACCCAAGTTTGAAACTCTTGAACTTTTAAATTCCAAGTGAAAAATGATTGTATTCTGGGTAGAGTTGCCCCTAAATACTTTCATACACAAGATGACCAAGTACACATCACAAATCAGTAGTGAATAGCTACACCTAAAGCCCTGGAAATGAATATTGAATAAACCCAGTTTGCATATTAACTAAAACAAAACTAGCATATATTTTAGAAGAAAGGTCTAGTAACCCAAGGAATCTAGCTTCTTAATAAAATTGTTATTTTAAATATGGGCTAAATTGAACTGAGTTCACCCACAATTACCCATAGATTTAATGATAAACAAATAGGCAATGATCACAGTTCCATTAGAGTAGCTGCTAAACATGCCTGGATGTAAACCAGAATGTAAGCTAGAAATTGGCTTACTGTCCAATATGAGACAAAAGTCCTTAGGGCCCCTGCAAAAACCTATGCAAAATCTACGAAGTTTGTGGCAGCAGATGGAGGGACTTTCTTAAGTCACAATAGTGTGCTCTATATCACAACAGTGGTATTCAATAGACAGTGCCACCACTGTAACTACATAAATTGTTAGCAAGTTATTCAAATGTTTGAAATTTGAGGAGGAAAAGAGAAGATTGGAAATATATTTATGGGGCCAGCAAATCATGCTGTGGCCCTCAGCATATCCCTTTATATTGGTGGCCAATGGCACTGGAAATTCAGAAAAGCAATCTCGCCACTTCAATTTTGGAAAGTGCTCTCATAAATGAGGCATTTTCCTCTAAGCACTAACCCCCTGCTTAGCTTTTAGAATTCCTACTTTTAATCCTTATAAACCAGTTTTAAATAGTTATTCACTCTACATAAAATATATTTGCTGACAGCCTAGTAATTCTCTAAATGATGTCACCAAATCCTCAGACAGGACTAAGCCTCTAAAAGAACCTCCTCATTTCAACAGACAGAATGAGACCCCATTGGAATGCCAACAGCTGTGGCCAAAACAAATATCATTTCTTCTAAAATTAGTGTGCTTCTATTATAGTGTCTTCAGGCTCTTTCAGGGGAGGGTCTTGGCTGTTCATCAACACTTCCCCAGACAGTTAATATACTAGTTCTACAGACTTTGTCCCTGCAATAAGTCTGGTATGATTAATTGACTCACAGCACTGCTTACCAAAAAAAAAAAAAAAAAAAAACCAAAAAACAAAAAACACTGCTGACAGTGATTGCTAAATGCCAAAATTTGAAAAGATTATATATGACTGATAGCCCATTCTGCCTTGTGAACTAACTGCCTAGAAGAGTTGGAAGTGGTGAAAATTGGGACTGGAAAAGTTGAAGTGGTGAAGAGCTATTATTTACTTTTCACTGTGCCAGAACACTATATATTATGCAGCAAAATGAGCTTAAAATACGTTCCATAATCTGCATGGGATCTATTGGGTAAAACAACCTGAAAACCATGAAAATGACCTTAGGACATGTCAAAGCAACATTCTAGTCAATGTCTCTACAAACACTACTTTACACTCTCAAGGATGGTTCTCAACCAGAAACAATTTTACTGCCAGGAGAAGTTAGGAAATTGGAGATATTTTTGGTTGTCACAGCTGAGGAGGATAAATAAGATTTACTGGGACCTAGCAAGTAGAGGCCAGAGATGCTGCTAAACATCCTGCAATGCACAGAACAACCCCATGACAGATAATTATCTGATCCAGAATGTCAATACTGCTGAGATTGAGGGACCCTGCTCTAAAAACAGTACTATCCAGTAGAAATTTAATGTGAGCCACATATGTGTTTTTAAAATTTCTGTTTTATTGTGAAATATAGAAAAAAGAAATAGGAAATTAAATTGATACCATTTTATTTAACCTACTATATTCAAAATATTATAATTTCAACCTTGAATCAATATTTTAAAATTATTTAGATATTTTACATTCTAATTTTTTAGTACTAGCTCTTCAAAATCCATTGTCTTTTACATGTGTAGCATACTTCATTTCAGTTTAACCACATTTCAAGTGGCTAATGGCTACCCTATTGTAAAGTGTATTTCTCAGGGTTTCGAAATATATATTTCAGTTTGTTTGCCTAGAAAGAGCTGCGTCTATCCAATTTGTAAGACATGTGTGAAGTCCTCTCCCAAGCTTATATTAAAAACTTTTCTAGTTCTAAACAAGTGCCATGACAGACAAAATTGAAGATGCTGTTTGGAAAGCCTCAAAGGGTCATACTAATGGAGCAAGTGACTTTAAAAAAACAGAGTTGTCTACCACAGGCTGGTGAGTATTGACCTTATTAACTGAATGCTAAATGAAATTGAATAGGACATGGCTGAAGAGCAATTCTGAATGCTTGGAATATAGAGCACATGAGTCCACTTATCCACAACATTTGAATTCTTCAGAATGTATTAAAATTGGTTATCTAACAGAAATACTGTAAGTTTTAAAGCCTCTTTTTCTTCAACCCAAAATGTAAAACAACTTTTGAACAGCAAATAAAAAAGCTTCAAGTCCCAGATCAATCAGTCAGCAACAATTATTTAGCTAGCACTGTACATGGACCATGATATTATGCAATAAAAGGGGATTAAAAACAGCTCCTTTGAGTTTCTTACAATCCGCCTGGGAATGAATAAATGATAACATATGAAAACAATTTTAGGACATTTAAAATGCAACATTTGACTGAACGTCTCTATAAACCCTACTTTATAATCTGGGGCATTTTTAAATAATATAGTTCCCTTCGTTAATGTAGAAATAGCTGAATATCATAGAAATCTATTAAAATTTACTGCTTCTAAATCAGTCTGCTAAGCCAATTACAAACAACTGAGTGCAGGTTTGTTTTGGAGCACACAAGTGTAGTTAGTTAGTTTTTTACTCTTTTAAAATAGTTCCTCATGTTATATTTTCAGAAAAGGAAAATTTCATGGTGAGATTTCATAAAAATACCTGTGACCACACGAATGTCACAAAATAGAAAATCATTCTTTTTCACCTCTATTCTCAAATTGTAAACAGATTCAGATGCGCATACAGCAATGACACCTTTATGAGGTAACAGGTGAAACCACACTTTTATGAGGATTGGAGGACCCAAACCACAAGATAAAGTTTGTATCTTCTTTTCTCCTGAGTTTAAGGCCAAATATATCCTTAAAGTGGAAAACACACTTTCATTTGTAAATATATTTATCTAGTATTTTTGTAAACAAAACAAGAGTCTGAGAGTAGTTCTTAGAACTTTTAGCCAAGTATAGAAATAGTTGCGAATGTGGGCAAAAAGGATACACACTGATTCACTATGCTGAAAAATCATCTCAATCATCTAGCTAGCCAAAGGTAGCTAGAAATATTAGATCTGTGCCAAGTGTACCTGAAATTCATTCCACTTAATCACATTTTAATTCAATGCTTCACATGCTGTTTTCTAAATGAATAAAATTATTAGTTACAAATAATGAAAATCACAATTGGGTAAATAGACTTTAACTAAGGTTTGAAATTTTTCTTTACAATTCAACAATGAAAAACAAATAATTATCCTCAGCAAACGAATGCAGGAACAGAAAACCAAACACCACATGTTCTCACTTACAAATGGGAGCTGAACAAAGAGAACACATGGACACAGGGAGGGGAAAGACACACTCTGGGGCCTGTTGGGGGAGTTGAGGGAGTGGAAGAAGAGCCTTAGGAAAAATAACTAATGTATGCTGAGCTTAGTACCTAGGTGATGGGTTCACAGGTGCAGCAAACCACCATGGCACATGCTTACCTAAGTAACAAACCTGCACATCCTGCACATGCACTCCAGAATTTAAAATAAAAATAAAAATTTTTTAAATGGGACAAAGGACATGAATAGATATTCTTCCAAACAAGATATATAAATGGCCAATAAGCACATAAAAAGATGCTCAACATCACTAACAATTATGGGAGATTTAAAAACAAAAACTTCTAGAGTGACATCAGCAAGATGGCTGGCTACAGATACCTGGCACTCATTTCCCCAACAAGAAAGGACCAAAGCAATGAAAAAAACATCTAAGATTTGAATGGAGTGTTGAAAGGTGAGTGCTGGAGAGACAGCTGTGGTGATTGGAAGCACAGAGGAAAGTGTGGATGCAAAGTCTGCAACCTCATCTCCCTCACCCAGATCAGATCAGTTCGTAGACAGGAGGGACTTCCCCTTCTGGGGAAAACGTAAGCAGAGGATCCCCACCAGGCCCCATTGCCATTGCAGACACCTACAGTTCTTACTACAGGAGAACCTCACAGTCCTTGCAAGCCCTGAGCCCAGTTTAGAGAGCTGCCAGAAATTCACAAAGCTGCACTGCTCCTGATTAGGAGGGTAAGATGTGCCCTCCCTACCCTGCAGACGCTGCCTGTGAACCAAGCTGCTATAGCACCATACTATCTTGAGATCAGAGTCTCATCTGGAGTGTGCGCTCCTCTGGGAACAAGTAGCCACTGCACTTCTCTATCACTGGGGCTCCATCTTTATTCCAGCAAGCTCAGAAGGGTGGCTGAACACCACAAACCCAGCTTTGCAGAGTCTAGGCCCAGGATCAACTGCAACTCTGGCCCTGCACAGCAGGAAAACCAACTCCTGCTGTCTGCACTTCCAGCTAGAGAAACAGTTTGGCAACCCTACCCAGGGCAAACCCACCCTTGAGCCAACCAAACTGATGCTTGCCTTCTCTCCCAATCAGGAGGGGCCCCTGAATCATTGAGCAGATAGCATACCCATAGGGTAGTGGCACAGCTGCACACCCATCCCCAGGGCCTGAGAAACAGCCCCATGGTGTCTTCCAAACATGCCCCTGGCATACCCAAAGTCCCTACACCAACGATCAGGGTCTGAGTAAAGTCTTATAGGCAGCCCCTGGCAATGCTCCTCCAAGCCAGCTGAGAAACTCTGTGGCCCACATCCTGGGCCTGAGAAACAGACCTCCCCTGGTGGACACACCCCCAGGCCAGCAAAGAAGCTGCATGCATATGCCCCTAGCCTTAGAAACAGCCTATAGGCCAATCCCAGTAAACATGCCTCCAGACCAGCCAAGCAAATATGTGCCTGTGCCCCTGGCCAGTGTAATATTCCCAATTCCAATGGTCAGATCGCAAGCTGGCCGTCATGTGCACTCATGCTCCTTTGACTTGAGAAATAACTCAGCTAGCCCACCATGACAAAGCCACACCACCATCACCACAAAATCTCAGCATAGGCCACTGAGAAAGTCACAAAGGTCACCGGTGTGAATTATGGCTGAAGGAACTGCATAGAGACTACACTACTACATCTACCTGAAACCAAGGCCAATGTACCCCATCAAACAAGCACCTCAAGTCACATTCATAATCAGTCTTTCCCTATAAACTCTATTCTATAAAATTGGGACAGGCAACTGTTCCACCCGATGCATAAAAATCAACATAAAAGCATATCAAATATAAAAAAGCAAGAAAACCTAATGCCTCCAAAGAAATAAAATAATTTTAAGTAACAGAACACAATCATAAGTAAATATATAAATTGCCAGAAAATACGTTCAAATTAATAATCTTATGAAACTCAGTAAGGTACAAAAAATACAAATAGACAATTCAATGAAATCAGGAAAATAATTCATGATTTGAATGACAAATTTCACAAAGAGATAAATATGATTTAAAAAAGAAAAGAAAGAAATCTTAGAGATGAAGAATTCAACAAATGAAATTTTAAAAATCAAAAGCTTCAACAACAGAAGAGACCAAGCAGAAGAAACCATTTCTAAACCTGAAGATAGATCTTTTGAAATAACATAGACAGACAAAAAGGAATGAAGAAAGCCTATAGGATTTATGCAACACCATTAAGCAAACAAATATTCTCATTATAGTTGGTACAAAAAGAAAAGAGACGGGAAAGGGGTAGAAATCATATTTAATGAAATAATAGCTAAAAATTTCCCAAGTCTTTGGAGATAAATGAACATACAGATGCAGGAAGCTCAAAGAATCCCAAGATATTTAACCCGAATAGGTCCTTACAGTCAAATTGTCAAATGTAAAAGACAAAAAAAAAAAGAAATTCTAAAAAATTCTAGAAAACATAAGAAAAGTGTCAAGTCACACATAAAGGAATCCCCATTAGACCAGAAGCATGTTTCTCAGCTGGGGCTGGGAGAGAATAGGCTGATATATTCGAAGTACTGAAAGAAGAAAAAAAAATCAGCCAAGAATGTTATACCATGCAAAGCTATCATTTAGAAATAAAGGAGAAATAAAATATTTTACAGGTAAGCAAAAACTAAGGAAATTCATTAAGATTAGACCAAACTTACAATAAATACTCACTGGAGTCTTATAGCTGAAAGTGAAAAAATGATAACCAACATCATGAAAAAAAAGCAAAACAATAAAATTTACTGATACAGCCAATACACAAAGGAAAAAGAAAAAAAAAAATCAAATCTTGTTACCACAGAAAGCCACTCAATCACAAAAATAAACAAAATTGAAAGCAAGAAACAAAAAATATACAAAACAACTAGAAAATAATCAAGAAAATGATAGGAGTAAGTTCTTATCTACCAATAATAACCTTGTATATAAGATTAAATTCCACCACTTAAAAGTTATAGAGGGGCTAAGTGGATTTAAAAAAATAATTTAAAATACCCAGTGATATGCTAGCCACAAGAAATTCATCTTCCTTGTAAAGATATGTATAGACTTTATATTCCATGCAACCAGAAACCAGGAGTAAGCCAGCCAGTATAGCTATACTTATATCAGATAAACAGATTTCAAGTCAAAAGTCATAAAAATAGACAAAGACATCATATAATAATAAAACGATCAATACAACAAGGGAATATAATAATTGTAAATATATATGTACCCAACTGAGGACCACCCAGATATATAAAGTAAATGTTACTCCTTCTAAAGGGAGAGGTAGACTCCAATATAATAATCGCTGGGGACTTCATTCCACACTCAGCCTTGGACAGATCATGTGGATAGAAAATTAACAAAGAAACATAGGATTATTTAAACTGCACCATAAACCAAATAAATGAAACAGACTTATGAAGAGCATTTTGCCCAACAGCTACAGAATACACATTTTCCTTACCAGCATGTTGAACCAGGGCTGATCCTATATTAGGACATAAAACAGGTCTCAAAAATTTTTTAAAACTTGAAATTATATCAAATATCTTATCTGACCTCAATGGAATAAAACCAGAACCCAATAACAAGAGAAACATTTGAAACTATACAAACACATGGAATTTTTTTTTTTTTTTTTGAGACAGAATGTCACTCTGTCACCCAGGCTGGAGTGCAGTGGTGTAATCTTGGGTCACTGCAACCTCAGTCTTCCAGGTTCACGCAATTCTCCTGCACTGACCTTCCGAGTAGCTAGGGCTACAGGCACACACCATTTGTATGTCCACATCCAGCTAATTTTTTCTACTAAACACATGGAAATTAAACACCATGTTCCTGAAGAATGAACGGGTGAAAAAGAAATTAAGAATAAAATTTTAAAATTCCTTGAGACAAATGAAAAAAGAAACACAACATAATACAAAAACCTACAGTACATGGCAAAAGCACTAATCAGAAAAACATTCAGCAGTAAATGTCTACATCAAAAATTGAGAAAAACATCAAATTAACAACTTAATGATGAATATCAATGAGCTAGAAAAGAAAAAAACGAATCCAAAATGAATAGAAGAATTTATAAAGATCACAGCAGAAATAAGTGAAATTGAGATTAAAAAAATAATAAAGATCAATGAAAAGGTTGGTTTTTTGAAAATATGAACAAAATCAACAATCCATTAGCTAGATTAAGAAAAAAAGAGAGAATATCCAAATAAATGAAATTAGAAATAAAAATGTCACAATTGATGCCACATAAATACAAAGGATCATTAGAAACTACCATAAACAACTATTTGCCAATGTATTAGAAAATCTAGAAGAAATGAGTAAATTTCTGGACACATGCAATATACAAAGATTGAGTCCAGGAGAAATAGAAAACCTGAAAAGACCAATAATGAGATTGAATCAGTAATAAAAAGAGCCCCAACAAAGAAAAGTCTAGGACTAGATGGTTTCACTGCTGAATTCTATCAAAACTTTGAAGAAGAGTTAATACTAATTCTTCTCAAACTATTCCAAAGAATTGAAGCAGAGAGAGAACTCTCTTTAACTCCATCTACAAGGCCAGCATCATCCTGATAACAAAACAAGACAAGGACACAACAAAAAAATAAAACTACAGACCAATATTCCTGATGAACATAGATACAAAAATCCTCAACAAAATACCAGAAATTTAATCCAACAATACATCAAAAAGATTATACACCATGATTAAATGGGAGTTACTCCAGAAATTCAAGAATGGTTCAATATATGCAAATCAATAAATGTATTACATCGCATCAACATAATGAAGGACAACAACCATATGATTAATAAAATAGATGCAGAAAAGGCATTTGATGACATTCAGGATCCCTTCATGAAAAGAATTCTCAATAAACTAGGATAGAAGGAAAGTACTTCAACACAATAAAGGCCATATATGACAAACTGACAGTGAACTTTATGCTAAATGGGGAAAAGCTGTAAGCTTTGCCTCTAGGCACTGGAACAAAACAGGAATGCCTACTTTTGGCACTCTTATTCAACATGGTACTGGAAGTCCTAGCCAGAGCAGTTAGTCAAGAGAGAAATTAAGGGCATCTGAATTGAAAAAGAGAAAATCAAATGGTCTCTGTTTGCAGATATAACCTTGCATACTGAAAAGAAACTAAAGATTCTACAAAAACAAACAAACAAAAAAATGTTTAGAACTGATAAGCAAATGTATTAAAGTTGCAGGATACAAAATCAACATAAAAAATCAGTAACACTTCTATACACAAAAAGCAAATTAATTAAAAAGAAATCAAGAAATCAATCCCATTTACACTAGCTGTGGAAAGAATGAATACCTAAGAATAAATTTAACCAAGGAGGTGAAATAACTTTATGAGGAAAACTACAAAACACCAGTGAAAGAAATCAAATTAGATACAAACAAATAGACTTTTCATGCTCATAATAGAATAATTAATATTTTTTAAATGATAATCCTACCCAAAGCAACCTATAGATTCATTTCAATCTATATTAAATACTAATGACATTCTTCACAGAATAGAAAATAAATCTATTTGTGTGGAACCAAAAAAGGCTTCAAATAGCCAGAGCAGCTCTTAGAAAAAAGAAGAAACTGCAGGCATCAAACTACCAGAATTCAAAATATACTATGAAGTTATAGTAACCAAAACAGCATGGTATTGGTATAAAATGGGCATATAGACCAATGGAACAGCATAGAGAACCCAGAAACTAATCCATGTATGTACAGGCAAATGGTATGGACAAAGATATCAAGAACATTCACCAGGGAAGAAACAGTCTTTTCAATAAATAGTGCCAAGAAAACTGACTATCTACATACGGAAGAATGAAACTAGACCCCTACCTTTTACCCCATACAAAAATTAACTCAAAATGTATTAAAGACCTAAATGTAAGAGCCCCAAAATGTAAACCTACTAGACGATCACACAGTGGAAATACTCCAGACCATTGATTTAGGCAAATATTTTATGGCTGAGACCTCAAAAGTACAGACAACAAAAGCAAAAATTAACAAATGGGATTACACCAAACTAGAAAGCTTCTGCACATCAAAGGAAACAATCAACACTGTGAAAAGACAATGTACAGAATATGAGAAAATATTTGCAAACTATTCATCTAACAGGAGATTAATACCCAGAATATGCAAAGAACTGAAACATCTCAACAGCAAAAAAATTCAATCTAATTTTAAAATGGGGAAATGGTCTGAACAAATATTTTTCAAAAGAAGACACACAAATGGCCAACAGCTGTTTAAAGAAAAAAACTCCTTAACATTAATCATCAGGAAAATGCAAATCAAAACCACAGTTAGGTACCTTAGTTAGGATGGCTATTATGCTATTGTCAAAGAGACAAGAAAACAAATACCGGTGAGAATGTAGAGAAAAGGGATTCTTAATCACTGTTGGTGTGAAAGTAAACAGTGCAGACATTATGGAAACAGTATGGAGTCTCCTCAGACAACTACAAATAGGACTACCAAATGATCCAGTAATCCCACTACTGGGTATTCATCCAAAGGAAAGTAAATCTGTATATCAAAGAGACATCTGTACCTCCATGTTTACTGGAACACTAATCACAAAAGCCAAGACATGGAATTCACTTATGGATCCAACAACAGATAAATGAATAAAGGCTGCATGCTTTCACACAAGCTAAATAAATAAATAAATAAAAATTTAAAAGTTTATCTCCTAGAAGTAAAAAGTAGAACAGAGGATACTGGTGTCTGGCAAGGGTAGAGGGAGATGGGGACGTGGATGGATTTGTTAATAGATATAAAATTACAGCTAGATAGAAGGAATAAGTTCTAGTGCTCTATAGCACTACAGGATGACTATAGTTAACAATAAACTATAGTTTCAAATATCTAGAGGGAATATATTTAATGTTCCCAACACAAAAAGTGATAAATGTTTGAAATTATGAAGATGCTAATTACCTTGATCTGATCACTATACGTTATATATATGGAAATATCACAATGTACCCCATAAATATGTACAATTATATGTCAATTTAAAATTAAATTAAATTTAGACAGAAAAAATATTGAGATGAATGACAGTGATGGTTGCACAGCAACAATGTAAATGTACTTAATGCCTCTGAACTGTGCACTTAAAGACAGTTAAAATGATAAATTTTGTGTTATGTATATTTTACCACTGTAAAGAAAAAAGAAAACTTCTGTAGAAGAGTCTCAATTGAGTGCATACAGAAGTCATTTACTGTGTTCTGCTTGTGTTCTTACTGAATTCTTGACCCTTATCATTTCCTTGTGCCCCAAAGAAAGAGACTGAATAGAAAGCCTGTTGTATTTGTGTTTTTCCCTATGCGTCAAATCCATGGATCAACTACCATTTCCACTTGATGTCACACAGGCATCTGAAACTCAAAGTATTGCACAACTGAATGCATTGTCTTCTCTCCCATGCCTACTTTCCCTCTTCTATTCTCTACTCAGATATTGGCATCAAAATTGCAAAGTAAAACCTTTGGCTTTGGCCACATACACTTGTATGTCAAAACCACCACAGTCCAGCTTGCCAAGATACTGCAGGCATGGGTTCCAGTAGCACATGGTGTATCACGCTGTATCTCAATCATCAAATCAAAAAACTGGGGAGCTATACTTAATTTCTCCTCTACACATCCCTGGATCTAATTCCTGATGAAAAATTCATTCCACCTCTTCAGACCTCACAGATCTGCCCCACTTATTCATTCTTTCCAGTATCACTTTAGCACCTAACCAGTCTTTCTATTGTTAGTTTTGTCTTCCCCTAATCTATCCTTCAATGTGTTATCAGTGACCTTTCTAAAATACATATATGTGTATGTACCTTTCACGTCTGAAAAACTAAACTAAGGATACCTGCTACTGCCATTACAGCAACTCCTATTCCAGGAAATAGGAACATAGACGGAAAGAATGTAAAATGGAAGCTGAATGACGTGCAATATCTGTTGACCAAGGTTACATCACTGGGGTAACATCCATATGTATTGCTGATGAAGCATTTACAAATGAAATCGCCTCTGTCGTAATTTGGTCTCACAGAATAGTCCATTTTTTTACATTCAATTTTTTCCCACTTATTTATATTCTTAATTTCAAAAATATTTAATTTTCTAATTATGTTTCTCACAAATTCAAGAAAATAACAAAATCTACAAATAAAATGCAACAGCATCTGTGATATCACTAAGCACTGAGTGCATCTTATAAAAAGATAATTACACTCCCAAGGGCTATGAGAAGGTGCAATACACCTTGGCTGCTGAAACCCACATCTGTAGAACCCTGGGAAGCTGGACTGTGAGTGTTTGAAGTATAAGCATATGTGACTAAAACCAAAGGTTTTACTTTACAATATTCTAAAACTTCTCAAGTGTGATCAAATGTACAACCAAATAGGTAGTTTAAAAAGAAAAAATAAATGCTCATTATCCATAAGTAATGATTTTTGGTTTAAAAACCTCAGTTGATTCAATTGAGAAATGATTAGAAATAGAGTCAAGAAACAGCTAATCATAAGATAAATATGCCAAAGACCCATTGCTTTCTTGAAAACCCACAAAAATATATTTAGAAAGTATGAGAAAAAAATCCCCATTCTCAAAAGCAACAAAAACCAAACTATCCTAAAAAAAAAATCGCCTTTTTAAAATAAATGGGGATGAAACGAAATATATATCATGGTTCTGCTTAAGGATATTGGATTAATTAAAAGTATAATGCAATGATTATCAAAATTTTAACAGGATTTTCTTGGTAATGAACTTTATCTGAAAGAATATATTTGATATATTTTAAGAAAATTCAGAAAACCTCTTACTCTCCTCAGTTTATTTTTTTCAGAAAATCTTAGGCTGGCTTTTAAGTGCCTTGCCTAATATATACCTCTGGCATTATCACACTTCACTGTAGCTGTTCATTTTCATGTCTTTCTTCCCTTGGACTTCTTGAAGTCAGAGTTAGTATCATTCATCTTTCCCATCACGCAGCACAAATCCTGGCTCAGGGAACATTCAATATGTTTGTGGAGTAAGTGATTTTTAAACTGGTTAAACAACTACACCCAGAGAGTTATAGTTAACAGATCGATGTCACTCTGAAGGGCGGGCACCAGTGCCATGAAAGGATTTTCTTTGCCCTGCCTTCATCTCCATTTTCGTCAAAGATTCAATGAACTTGTATATGATACATGTGCTATTTTGTGAATGATAGGAGTCAGGGAGGAATAAATACTAACTAGGCAGAAATAAGAATGCTACTGTGTTCTGATTGGCTGGAAAAATAGATTTAATTTAGAAGAGTGCATTTCATTAAGGGCAAGTGTAAAATTGTGATCACACACATTCATGCACACATACACAGCCCTATGTGAATAAAAATTGGAGAACGCAGGACAGGAGTAGATTTTTTAGAACAAAGTTGGAGCCTTGGAAGCCACATACAGAGATGCAGCCTCCAAACTCTAAAACAAGATGGATTTTTTTAATGGTCTAAATGGTCCTAGACCCATCTTGAAAAGCAAAAAGAAGTTATAGTGTTTCCAGATTTAATAACAATCTTCAGGTTTTTATGGTTATATTTGTTTGGATTAAAATCACTTAATATTTGATTGCCATTCTATATTTCTGTGGTATCAGTTTGTGTCCTCTTTTTTTTTTAAGCAGAAATATAATTTTGTACCACTAAACAATTGCCTCTGTGAGCCATGCGAAAATTAAGCCTTTCCCTGAATCTTCATGTAAGCATGTAAGGACTCGACCAGATACAAAACCAGACATGAACTTGTCCTTCAGCCTTTCCCATAACTATGAGAATAGCATTGTTGTGGCCAAATGTAGACACGTAGACAAGGAGCTTGTTCTATTGGCACACTGGTCTTTTCTGGAAGCTTCTCAAATGTCAAGATATATGATAGGAGAGTTGCTCCATCAAATAAGTTTTCCTTGAAGACCCTCTCAGAACATCAGGCTGCGGCAATGCCAGGCACTGCTGTTAAACAGAGAGTATGTGAGATTTACCAAATAAAAAAATCAGACCTGCCCTTTATGCTGTATCTATTTCCCTCTTTCTTCCATTTACATACATATTGCCACTACCAATACAGCAGAATACAGTGGAGGCACGTGCATAAAAACTCTAACTTAACATAAGCGAATGATGCCTCAGGTTTATTTTCATTTTAGATATATGTGAAATTTGCCCTTTTAAAAGGTAAGTTTGAGCATTAAGTTATTGATACTTTTTCACTCTATCCCATGGCCATTATTCATAAGTGATATAAGTCAAAAAATGTGGGTTTCTTCAAACCTGTAGCTACCAGTCTGCATGCCTCACAGAACAAAACTACTTCCTATAAACATTTTCACATACAAACAAATTTTCCTGCGTACCAGAAGGAATGCAACAGAGAGAGGCAACCTACCATTACACTTCCAATAAATGCAAGTGCACAAAATAGTTCCTGAACTGTTGCCACGGATTTCAGCAATATCTTTTGGTTTACCAGACACATAATTGACTAGCTCAGACTTGACTAAAAAAATAAAATAAAATAAAAAATAAATGCTAAATGTCTGGTATGTCTGTAGAAGAAAATGCCAACAATATCATGTGCTACACTGTTAACACTATGAAAGAAAGAAGAGTGCTAGAGATAAAAATTTTCCATCCTTACTTTCTCCCTTAATGAATTGTTCTATTTTCAGACTGTATAAATATAGTGTAAATATCATCTGGTATCTACTCTCTCCCTGATGCAAACACCATCGCGTGGGTTGTAAAAGACCAAAAACCTCTCCAAAATATCTAGATATTTATGGGGGAGGGAAAGCTGGAGAAAAAAAAGCTGGTACTTCCTTGGCTCTGAATGCCTGCTTCTGCTTAATTTACTCATTTACAACTCTTTCTGTTGGTTCTGACCCTAATCCACCCAACATGGAAGGAAACCTTTCCCATAATTTTCAATCCAAAAACAAAAGAAAGCCCTCGAAAAATGGGTGCTTATGACAGACTTTACTAAAGGTTGAGGAGTTGGACATTACAGTTACAGAAACAGACGCCACTTTACTAAAAATTTAACATTCTAGTGCTTAATAACCCTTCAGACACCCCAACACCTTGGATTTTTACTCACTGCCTTTACCCTCTGTTATTTCCCAATATTGCATCATCTCCCTGGCTATTCTGCTCCTCTCCCCTTCCATGAACATTTCTCTTTCTCTACCCCTCCTTTCCTATATCTTCCCAATTCCAGTGAAGTCTCTGCATATCCAACCACCAAAATTAGTACTAAGGCTACCTTAGCATATTCAGATCCAATATGGTGCTCAGCAGACCAAAACATATCTTCTATTTACAGTATCCACCTTCCTCTGAAGCCAGTTGTGGTTGGTCTTGGCCATTTCCCCCACTTAATTTATAATATATGTATTTGTTAAAATAATTTGGAGCAGGATCTGAAAATCGGGAGAAACCACTTGTCTATTTCTTTGCATATCACAATTTTTTACAAATATAAATTTTAAATTAACCTAAATATTCAAGGTAAGTGGAGTGAGTCATATCTCTCCTTTTGTGCTTATGGTTGCTTAATTGTGAAACGACCAACATATAAAGAACCAGGGGATCAAGTCTGATTGAAACTTTTTCCTGACTTTCTCACACTGTCAGCCTCCCTGGCTCAGTATCTTGAAGTATCCCCTCAAGTGTAACTATCATTAAAGGCTATGGAGGACAAAAGTAAGGTAGTGTCTTAACATGAGTGAATTGTGACAGTTAAGAAAATAACATTGTATCCAACTTCAAATGATTTGTTAGTACATAAATGTTACCCTAATTATCTTTTCTTCTAAATTGTCTTCTGGCTTTTTACAGGCATAAGCAGCATTGATTTTTTTACACATTTTGTATTTACATACTGTTGTATTTTGTAGTCATGTAATAAATTATGCTGACATAGATGGGGGCACAATCTCCTATTTTCAAACATTGTTTGTCTCATGTCTTACAGATGCTAGCATCTGATTCTCACATATGAAGTGAATCTAAATGGTCTCAACAATTTTTGCCATGGTTATTATTCTAATGATATCAGTTTCCAAGAAGTTTCACTTTGACAAGAAAGAAGGAAGCATTTTGCTAAAGAGAAGAGAGTTCCCAGATTTATCTTTTTTTTTTTTTCATCTAGCCAAAACCGTATTTCTGACTGAAGGTATTTCTTATTCACTTACCGTGTTGTTCAACTCATGGTTTAGAGATGCCCTGGAGGTGAAAATGACTGCTTAAGGCTTATTCCATCCAACCCTATGATTCACCAGTCCTATGAGCCATAGTTTGTAATCATAACATAATGGAAGATATTATTTTATTAAAGGAGAAGCTATGACTTGTCCAAAAGTGAAATATATATTATAGTAAATATAAGGTGAATTAGGATACAAATTAACACTTTCCTTTTGTATGAACAGGATTTGAGTGAGTCATTTTAGATGGGAAAAAAGAGACTAAAAGTTTAATTGATTATTTAAAACATTTGGTTTATTCTTAATGAGTAAATCATCCTAAATTTTGTGTTTTCTTTGTTCTTAGGGAACTGAGCTTTTGAATAGAAGGATTTAAAAACTTTAATATTAATTAAAATGTATTTTGTCTCTTTAGTTACTTTGGAAATATATATGTTTTAAATTTCTTTTTATAGTAGATATATTTCCACTTCAATAACCAAAAAAAATTATTGGTATCATATAAGTACAAGCATTTAAAAGAAAAGCAAGTAATTTGTCAATATGATGAGTAGCTAAATTTGAAACTCAAACACTTTAAGAACCAACTGACTTACAGTAATTGTGTTGTATTTTTCCATTACAGACAAGAGCATTTTGGACTACCTTATTATAAATTCAGAGTCCAGGGAATTCCAATGAGATAATGTCATTAACCTTGAGTACAAATAATCAGTGGCAAATATTGTAATATGATAATGTGAAAGTTGCAAGAAGCTCATTCTCAGACTCTATTTAAAAACCTGCTAAATAAACAATAGGATGAGGCACAGTGCAAACTAAGGGAGCAGAACTTTAAGGCATGTTACCTAAAATAGAAAGGTTTTTAAATAACTCTAAGAGATTAAGAGTGAGCCCTCATGCTTAACTGCTGTTAAATTAGTTCAGCATGTGAGCATTTATCATGTATCTCTCTCCTCTGCATCATGTAAGTGACCAAAGATAAATGTCAACTTTCATCTCAATGATTTTCATTTGGTTTTTTACTTTGCCTATTGTATCATTTAAGTCAGTGAAATTTTCCACCATTCTGAAAGCATGCAGCTTCCTCAAAAATGCTCCATTTCCACAAGCTGCACACTCTACTGTGAATGAGAGAAAAATGTTGACTCTTTAAAGGGGCAATGCCATAGGAGAAAAAGATCATTTGAGCTGTGCTATGTATGTTTACACCTCCAGGCTGCCAAAGCCTCCTTGATATTCATCAGAAATGCAGCTGTAATTAGGGAGAGTAAAAGAAAATCAACTTCAGTTTGCTAACTGACCTGAGGCATCTGATTTATGTACATGTTCATTTTGTTAAAACATGCAAGCATAGAGCTATTGGAGGCCATATGCCATTTGTTATGAAAAGCACATTCCTTTAGTGTTTGTAATGAAAACCATATGGCTTTCTGAAAGTTAATTATATCATAAATATGCCATAATAGTGAGGAGTGTGGTCTAGCATTTGCTGGAAGAAACTTCGAGACTGGTTTTGGGTCAGTTTCTCAGTTGATTCAATTCAGCATCTTCGGGAAGTCACATGCCCACTGTACCTCAGTTTCCCAACACTGAGAGTGATGATAATAACATAGAACCTAAATAAGAGAAGAGAACTGAAATGTTTTCCTACTTAAAGGTAAATAAAAAATACAAACTATAATTTAGGTCAATAAACAAAGAGTAAAAAGATTCTTTTGAAATGTTATCTGGATAATTTATCAAAATTGTCTCCTCCTCTTTCCAGTGCTTCTTTCCCACCACCACAAGAGTAATCTTTCTGAAACACAAGTCTGATTGTTTATTCCACTGTCATACATTACTTGCAAAATAATGCTTGAATTCTGTATAAATGGTCCCCAGGCTGCTGGTCTAACCTGACCTGCCACCAGTCTTTCCTTGCCCTAATCACATAGACGTACACACCATGCCCTAGAAAGGTTGCACTCATTACACCAACTATGTCCTACATTCTATTCTTCATTTAACTCATGTGTGTGTCAAGGCCCAGACCATCATTTTTCCCAAAGGAAGGACTTTAACTCCGTTAGGCCATTGGTAGTTCCTTGTTCTGAGCTATAATAGCACTTGCTGTATACCTTCATAAGCACTTACTACATTGTAGAGTAATTATTTTTAAACACACCTCTCTCTTCCCACCAGAATTCAGGCTCCTAAAGGAAAGGGTCTACGTTCTGTAAAATAGCAGGTGCTCAATAAATAGTTTATCCTCCACTTTTTAAAGTCAGAGGTAACTAGCTGTTTGACCCAGAGGCCTAGTTGTTAACTAGTTTCCATACCCATTTTCATCTCCAAACCCTCTCTCTCTGTTAACATTTTATAATAGTCAGAAAATGATCCCAAGGGACTCATAATGTTCTTAACTATTGGAAACAGTTTTCCACTGTGCTATCCTTTTGATGCAAGAAAGTAAAATTATTTTAGAAAGGTTTTCAACAAAAACTAAAGTCAAGTGTTTTCTGTTTAAACTTAAGCTGACTAAAAAATTAAATAAAACTCAAGTCTTCATTCCCCAAGTATGCCAGTTAAGCATGGTTTTATGGAATCTTCATGCAGTATGGAAGCTAAAATGAAACAAGAAGCCAACACGTCCAACAATGACATCCCCACCTTGACATAACTGAAGATAGTTGTGCTTGCCGTAATAATAATGACCCTAAATTGTCTAGCATTAAATTCCCACCCCAGTGATACAGAACATTATTCTAATGATCTAGTTTGATTTTTTAAAATTGGTTTGGTTATGCTTCTGGTTTATACTTTAAAGAAAGAGAAAAACCTCTCTGAGATTCCATGGGAGTGGGATTTTGTAGAAAGCAGGCGTTCAAAGAATCCTGTTTCAGGAACTAAATCATATCCACATGTGCTAAGAGTAGCAAAAAAGCAAGAACATTTATGTCTGTGATATGTTCATGTGACTTAGAGCAAAACCAGAGAGGAATGTCTAATGTCAAAGAGGACACTGGGTAGAGTCTGACTTATAAATTTGTTGGGAGCTGCTTTATAAGAAACAAGCTTTAGAATCTGACTTGAGGACAAGCAACAGGGAAATAATAATAATTAATAATAATAATAAGGGCAGGAGGTTATTGATGGAAATGAGCTCCAAAATTTTAATTTCCCCAAAATAGTTTCCAGACGGTTAAGACTATCTTTCTATGTATGACATTTTCAGGCATTAAATAAAACACAATTTACTTAGTAAATAACTAAATTAAAAGCTATACATTTGCCTACATGATAATTTCTCAGTAAGATACCACATTCATTTCAAATGTTGTCACTGTTGATACTAATCCTTTGATGCTCAAGACACCTGCCTGCCTGGGGGTGAGCAGTATCTTCTAATTTCATCAGAACTTCAGATTTGTCACCACCCCTCAGATGCAGAGCTCTGAGTTATGAGGATGTAACAATCCTGTGCTTTGATATCCACTCTCTTCCCAGAAGGAGAGTCCTAACCAACTGTTTGAAGATGTTCTCCCTTCTTCTTTCTGCATCATAGGATGCAAGTTATGAAACTATTGCAGGGGAGAAGAAAGAAAAACTACTAACAAAGGAAATAAGGTGGCATTTCCTGATTCTCCAAATCCTTTGTCATCTTACTGGAAACAGACCCAAACTAAGGCTCAGAAGACTGGAGGCTCCTCCTCAAGCCTTCCTCTCTGCTAAGTTAATGAACCACTTTTTACATCTGTGAGTCTTCTGCTTTCTTAATAGAAGTACTAAGAGTATGAATAACCCTATTACTATAACAGGTGAACTTATTAAAAGTCTATTATATAAAAACATTGACTTGAAAAGGATCATTTTTACTACCAAGCCATGTATTTATTCATTCATTCATTCATTTGGCAATTATGTTTAAATGCCTACTATATATCAGATAATGGGTGCCAGAATTTACTAATGACTGAAGCACAGTCCCTATCCTTGCTGAGTTTAAAGTCTAATAATGAAGACAAGGGTTGACTGAATAATCACAAAACAGATAATTACAAACTGATATATATATAGAATTACAACACATAATTATCATGATCCAGAAAATACTGTATTTTCACTATCGAATGCTGTTGTTTGTTCTCTAATTTGCGTATCAGCTCATTTTAATCATCAAGAGATTCCTGAAAAATACTTTTCCAGCATAGCATGCTATTTGTAAGTTGAGGCTTTTAGATAATGATTCGAATTGCAATTTCCAGACGAAGCTGAGTCCACATTTAGTGAAACAGAAGAAATCTGAAACCAGAAGATAGGAAGGCAAGACCTAAAGGATTTTCCTAGAAGGGCATGGGACATATTTACAGGAAAACCATCTTTCAGCCTTTTGAATATAAAGATCCTACATCTAACCTGAAGGACACAGCATTAAATGAAATTAGCCAGGAAGAGAAATACAAATGCATATACAATACAAATGCAATACAAATACAAATGCAAGAGAAATACAAATACAAATACGTAACCTCACTTTTATGTGGAATCTAAAATGGTCAAATACAGAAGCAGAGAGTAGAATGGTGGTGACCAGGGGCTGGAGGCAGGAGTGAGGGGAAGATTCAGGAGATGTTAGTCAAAGGATATAAAATTTCAGTTAGACAGGAAAAATAAGTTCCAGAGCTCTATTATACAACATGGTGATAATAGTTAATAACAACATATTGTATACTTGAGAGACATTTTGTGTTCCCACCACAAAAAATAAAGGATAAGTAGATGAAGCAATACATATACTAACTTGCTTAATTTAGCCTTCCCACAATGAATATATATCCCAAAACATCATGCTGTACACTATAAATATATACAACTTTTATTCATCAATTAAATAAATAATCCTACATCTGTGGTATTACTAACAGCTTACCCATTACATTTACTATACGTCAAGGTATTGTTCTAAGCATTTTATAAATATTAACTTGTATAATCGTTGCAATAACCCTCTAATGTAGGTAATGTCAGTGGTAGTGAAATTATTACCATGTTTCAGATGAGGAAAATGAGGTACAGAGGGATTACACACAGCCAGTAAGCAGATCTTTGATGCAAACCCAGTCTGTGCTCCTATCCACCATGTTCTACAGCCTCTCATTTATACAAGTGTTCTGCTGAAACATGTCAAAAATTATAGTTTTTTGGCTCAATCATATAGATAGCATGTTGAAAATATATCTCCACCTGCTTTTCATATTCTAAGAATAAATTCTACTTGATAATTCCTGATCAGAGTCATATTTAAAACAAAGCAAAACAAAACTTTCAATTATTTTCAATCAGAAATTTAGTCTACTTGGACTTTTTAAAAAGGAATGTTTCATAACTATTTTTCAAAAACGAGGTTCAGTTCCTCATGCTTTAACAAGATGCTTCTTTATTATTGCGGAGTACATAGCACATAGGTTTGATAGACATTTTACCATGAAGGAAATGATTCTCCTAAAATTTGGTACAGCATTATGTCAAATGGTGCCATTAGTCTAAAGTTTAGACTATAAATTAATGTGGAAAAATCAAACCTGAAGTGGCCCCATTCTATCTTCTTAGAAATGTATCTACAGAAGGTGTGTTGATGAATACACCCTTGTCATCTCAAATCATGCTGCTTCCTAGGTTTCAATCATTCCAGAAGATTTCAAAAGAGGAAGAAAAAGGAACAAAGTAAAAGAGACACAAATTTAGTGTGAAGAGTGCCTTTTGAGTTTTTTAATGGTAGAAAGAGTCTTTTTGAGATGAAGATTAAGAAATGATTAGAAATAAGATTCCTTATTTGATGTGAGAATTAGCACATAGACTGTTTTTGGAACTTAAAATTTCAGAAGCCCATTTTGAAACAAAGAATTACTACAAACACTGCCAATCATTGATATGCTTCCTACTGCTTATCAAACAGACAAAATAAGAATCTTTGAGGTAACTGCTATCAAGCTGTGTTTGAGAACAAGAGTTTTACTACTATACAGAAAATTGAGAAGATAGAAAATTGCATATACTTGTTAAGATATGTCACCAGCTAAAACAAAAGTAACAGCTAGAATTTATAAATACTTTTCTTCTGGGTAGATATTATCTGTTGGGTCCTCATTTTGTAGATGAGGAAAAAAAAACACTTAATTCAAAAATGACCAAGTTAATACTTTAGAAATATGAGTATAGCAAAATACATGAATATACAGTGATTCCTTAACATAGAACTCTAACTTGCACCTCCTAAACTTGTCAGAAAACTGTTAGCTTTAAGCAGGTGCATCCTTCTCAGGAAGGGGAAGGATCAAGCTAAACAATGGTGATTGGTTGTCAGCAAGTCATATGTAAATGAGGCATATGAAAGGATGGGCCAGCATGCTGTTCCTCTACCCCATTATCACCTTGAAAATAAGCGTCTTCATATAGTCGAGAGTTGCAACTGGTGGACCACAGGCGACATTCAGGCCACCTTACATACCCTTCACCCTACTCTTTCGTACCATACATAACTTAAAATGCTCTCAGCAAGATACTCTAAGCAGTAGACATACTCCTTTTGATTGAGGCAGAGCTGTTTGCCCAAGTTTTTGTTTGTTTTCAGAGTTAAGCTACTGAGGTTAAAGCAACATGAAAGACTCAGCTTTCTCAGCTGAAAAGGGATAGAGATGATATAGGAATTAAAAGGATGCCAAAGCTATTTCTTCTATTTTGTCAACATATAACTAAGTTTAAAGGTCTTAGAGCATAGAAACCTAGTGACTAGGTTTCAATTTGAAGGGCAAAATTATTTAGAATGAAATGCAGTCAGCCACTGCATTGAATGATTGACAGTCCATTGAGGCACATCTCCATCTTTTAACAGAAGATCTAGGAAGTGATACAAAATAAATAAAAGTTCTCATCTTTACTCTAGAGGAGTTCAGCAAGTCTGGGAACTGCCCGTGAAATAGTCACAAAAATTTTCAAAGCAGCAAACCATAAAAAGCAACTGCATATGGCTTAATTAAACTGGGTAATGAATCACAGCCAGTATTTGTCAAAAGTCAGGCACTGCACTATGTGCTTTATATACATTTTATCCCCATTTCACTGTGAACAAATTGAGGCTCTAAAAGTCTTATGTAACTTGTCCAAAGTTACACATATGTACAAATTCTACTCTCTCCCTCTCTCTACTATCACTCACTGCCCATAAACAATGTACTACATTACTAAAAATGAAGGTAGCATAGTGACATTGAAAGTTACAAAATATTGTTAAATTAAAAAATAATAAAAGTTATATCTATCACAACCATGAAAAGTTTATACGCAGGTAGGGGAGACTTGGAAGGAAACAGAGAAGTTAAAGAAGTTATGTTAGGGTGGTAGGATTATAGAGGACTCTCAGAAAGTTCTTTTTATCTTGCTGCAAAATTAGGTGAAGTGTATTTAAATTTGATAGAAAGGTGTTGAAATCCATCAAGGAAGACTTCCTGGATAAAGGCACTTTTCATCACTGTTTCAGAAGAAAGGGGGTTTCATGTTGGCCATAAGGAGGAAGAAGTTGTCAGAGCAGTGACAAGACAGTTAATTCAGTATTTCAAAGTATACACAGTAGTCACCTTCTTATCCCCGGTTTCAGTTACCCAGGATCAACTGCAGTTTGAAAATATTCAATGGAAAAATGCATAAACTATTCATAAGTTTTAAATTGTACACATCCTGAGTAGTGTGATGAAATCTTGTGTCATCCCACTCCATCCCTCCCAGGAAATTAATCATCTCTTTGTCCAGTGCACCCGTGCTGTGCAATATGTATGTATGGGAAAAAGCACGGCATATATAACGTTCGGTGCTAACTGCAGTTTCAGGCATCCACTGGGGGTCTTGGAACATATCCTCATGGTCCCAGAGAGATACATGTTAAACAAGGCTGCCGTAACACAAAGATAGTTGCAGGAAGGTTAAGCTGAGATGTCTGAATTTTACAAGTTAGAACATGAGAAGTCACGTGATAAAAGGATGTGAGAAACTTTATTCTAATTGCTGTGTAGAAGATGGTTGGGAGGAAACACAGACCAGAACAGGGAGACCACAAGAAGACAGTGAAATAAGAAAGACGTTAGGATGTGGTGTGAGCTGAGCGTCGGAGCACAGCTATCTCAACTACCCCACAAATAGTCTCAGATAAATGCATCCACTGCTCAAAATTCTCCATCTTTAAAGTGAGGGTAGGGAACCTACAACCTTGGTAATCCCATGAGACTCGTACATTACACCAAGGCTGTCAAAGGCATAAAGCTCTAAAGGTATGCAAATATTATGAAGAGAGAATACTCAAAGTATTTAAGTGTTGCCTTCTCTCTGCTCTTCAGGAACCCAGGAAAGTTTTGAATGAGTCTCATATGAGTGGGCATGCATGCCACACCTATTAAACACACAAACAATATAGTTAAAGTGAAATGCTCTGGCTTGCATTTCATCATCAGCAACAGATAGAGTAGAGCTGTAAGTTTGTCTACCTAGGATGGTGGAAAAACTGCAAGAGGTAAATATATGTTAAAAACAGCTGCTATTTTAGAACCACACAACATAAGGACTTTGTGCATTCCCTTTTGTGTGACTTCAGACCATGAAATAAGCACATACTTTGGGAAGACATGCGCTTGTTCTAATTATGGAAATGACTGAACTGATCAAATTACTGGCAGCATATCTTGCGTTACACCAAAGAAACTATTCCAACAAAGGGCTTTGATTTGATGATTGAAAACTGCCAGCAATTTCTGCAGGACTTTGAAGAAATGGAAAGCTCAACTGATGAGAAAAGCATAAACAAGGGCAGTAGAAGGTCATTTAACCTTTATTATCACTGTGGTGGTAGTTGTTTTAGCTTTAGTTACCACTGCCTAATTCAAAGAAAAATAACTATTAAGAAAACGAGTTCTATTAATTCTCTGTAAACTTTGAACAGAAATCCTGATTTTTTTTCTGATGATGCTTCTTATAGTCAGATGTTCAATTTGTATCATATTTACTAGATTTTAAAACAAGCACTTTTCCAATTTAAAAGATTGAGGGAGAGGGACAAGGGAAAATATTGGCCTGATGCTGATCATCTGATTGGCTCATTCCCTGTGTCCCATTTCCTGCAAATAATAACAAAAAAATTCAATCTTTGCCTAGATTGGAGAATGAGAGGTGACTTCCCTGTGGATGTTTGGTTGAGGGAGGTGGTAAGTAAATCAACAAGGTAAGACAACCCCTCAATCATTCTTGAAGCAGAAATGCTTTGTATTTCTTCAACGAAATAGAATGAGACTTATGGGAGTGCCTAGGGGCATGAAATAGAGAACTCAGTAGCCCAATGAACATAGCACACATTCTTGTCATTTCTGTTCTAGACAAGGTAATTAAAATATGCATAAGATTTTCTGCTCCCCAGTTATTTTTACTTCCAGGTAGATTGAACAGTCAGCTGATCCATCTTGTGGGCAATGCCCATTCACCCTTGACACTCTCCTGTTCCCCATTCTGTGTATCATCCCTTCTCACACACAAGCATATGCCAATAGGTGAGATATCAAAAGTAATAATATGGCCGTTTAGCTCTAGCATGCCTTTAAAGATGTTGAATTTTCAGTGGCAGATCTACAAACTATCCAATTTTCCCCAAAGAAGTAGCTTCTGTCAAATGCAGAAGGACACCAAGAAGTCACATCTTTGAATATGTTTTTCTTTTTGCCCTTTCTGGCCGGCCTATATGACAAAGAATGATGAACAAAGTCATAAATTTCTAATTGCTCATGCTTTACTAAGAAAACTGTACTGACTTGCATAAAAATGGCATGCTAGTTAACCCTCAGCAGTTAGTTTGTATATTCCTGCCTTCCCAGGCCAGCCTTCTTAGTCTCTCTGCTGACAGAAATTTCATTCCTTTCCTGCCCTACTCTCAAAATGTGTTCANAAAAAAATCCCAGAAATTGACTAAATATTGTTCTATTTCAAAAAGAAGTGAGGACTCCTTTTTGTCTCTATTACGACAAACCCAAGAGACTGATTCGTCTTCAGGGAAGAAATAATTTATGAGATTTTAAGTGGGTTCTTCTTTAGAATAAAGAGCTACATTTTGAAAGAGGAGGAATGAATTTATAATTATTGAATTTTGGGTTTCGAAAATAAAATAAAAAGCTGAATTTTGGGGAGAGGTCCTCTTGGTGCCTCTGAAATCATGCTCTCTGTATCCCGGAGTTGACGCAGGTGCCAAACGCCCCAAGAACTGACAGCAGTTCATCACTTGTATTTCATTTGCATCTGCTCCACTGATACTTACTTACTCGTTTTGTGGGTGTGTATTTATTTGCTGTGAGTTCAGTAGTTACAGGAAGCTTATGGGGTTAAGGTACTTAACCATGAGATGAGATGTAAGCTGCCTGTCCACTTCTCTGGATCCCTGAGCTTCCTTACCTATGGCTTCAGACACTGGGTCCCTTTCTCTGTTGGCATTACCACTAAAGCTGGAAACACTGACCTGAAGAACCCTGCTCCTTTATGTCTCCTTTATCAGCAAGTACTCTGGAGGGGGCAGGAGAGAAACACCATGAGGTCAACAGGATGCTTATAAAGAGTACCTTCCCAGCTCCCTCTTCCACCTCCCACTCTGCCAATTCCTCCAGATAAGAAGGAAGGAAGCACTGCTGCTTCCATGCATTTTCATGCAAGCAAAACCCAGTAGAACACATAATACTATGTGATCACCATCTCCTCCCTTCCCTCTCCAAACCTTCTCTTCCTGTGGTGCTCAACACAGGAAGTGCCGGTGTGTGTGTCACAGTAATTGTTGACACGAGCTTGGGAGTCCACCTGGGTACAAATCTCAACACCACCACTTATTCCATATGAGATACTAGGCAGGCTTCCTAATTGCTCTGAGCTTCACCTTCTTCATCTATAAAAGTGGAGAAAATAACTATTTTGCAGATTGATATGAGGATGAAATAGAATAATGCATGCAAAGCACTTAACAATATGCCAGGTACGTAATGAGCACTCAAGAAATGGTAGCCATTATTATTAATGGGACGACCATATATCTAATTGCTCAAAATTGTCAGGTACCTTAGACATCATTCCTCCTTTTTTTCCCTATAGCCAACCTGATCTTAAGCCCAATGAATTCTACAACCTAAACACAGCTGAACTCACTGCCTCCTCTCTCTCACTACCTTAATAGCTCAGGTCCATATATTTCCCTCCCTGAACTACTATTAAAATCTTTTAACTCACTTATATATCCAGTTTCTTCCTATTCCACCATTCTGCACATTTCACCAATGTGAATTTTCTAAAACAGAAATGTGCTCCCGACACTCAGTTAAGATCTTTCAGGGACTCTACACCTTATTTCTGCAATCTCAATTCCTCAGCATAGTATTCAAGGCCTTGCACCCCATCTCACCACTCCCTTGCCACTCACTATGCACTTTTTTCCCCCAATGCCATCTGAGCTTCTTAAAACAGGCCTCATGTCCACATGCCTTTGAACATGCACATTTCCTTCCTTTCTTTACATTACTAACTCTCACTTAGCTAAGTGAGAAACTTAGACTCAGTTCCCAGAGTTCTTTTCTGAGAAATCATCTTGATTCCTCATTCCTGTTCTGCATTGTTTCATTTTTTACATACCTGTCCTTCTCCTTCTGTTTAGAACTGAGTTTCTTGAAGTGAGAAACTGTACCTTGCTGCATTGCAAGTGCTTAACATAAATGTTGATTCAATTCGTTCAACAAACATTTACTGAGCACCCATCTCGTGTCATGCACTGGGCTGGGAGTTAGATGCACATGGGCCATCAGTGCATGGTCCCCTGCTGTTTTGTGATATTGATGTCATGGGAAAGTGGGAGCCGAGTCTGACTACTTTAGATAAAAATACTTGTGTGTACATGTCATCTAAATTTATTTTCACAACTACCCTATAACATAAATATTATCTCAGTTTTGCCCATGAGAAACGCAAAGCTCAGGGAGATTTAACGGCTCGGCCATATCATCTAGCTGGTGATTGGCATTAGGTATTAGGGGAGGCAGTGTTTCATGTTGGCTATGAGCTAGCTTTTGGAGTAAGACTTACTTGGGTTCAAATCCCAGCCTTTCCACATATGAGCTACGTAATGTTACCAAAATTACTTATCTTTGAGCTCTGTTTCCCCTCTTAGAGGAGGAAAATAATACCTACCTATCTTGATAGCTGGTGTGAAATCCAAATTTAAAAATGAATATGAGCTTTTAGTTCAGGGACTGGTAAGGTCTCTGGGTAGGGAGCAGATATCTCAGAGCCTGCATTCTTAATCACTCTATGGTCTTTATATTCTGAGGAAGCATTGGGACTGATTGAAGAAAAGTAGATTCTCTCTGAAATTGCACAGGGAGCCTAAGGCTCAGACTGAGAATGCCCTTATTTCCAGCAATCAAGGACACCAAGAAAATTGCCTGTTTGTCAACTACATTGTAGGTATCCCCTAGAGAATTCAGATCTTGCCAGCCATCAAATAATGAGACTTTGCAAAATGTGAAAGTGCTTTGGAAAATACAAATAGGCAGTGTTGTTTTTATTGCTAACAGTCTAAGATGGGACTCTACGTGACTCCAGTGAACTTGTCAAGTTGCCTAAAAAATCATTTCCTTCTTTCAACATTTCTTTGGCTAGTATAATCATGATTTTATATTCTGTTGAACTCATGCTACATCTAGTATGTTGTTAATCTTTTAGAGTACTTTGGTCCTGTTTTGTAAAAATGAGGTAATCCAATATAGATGTGATAAAATAGAATAAAATTTTCACAATGTATTATAATCTTAAGGCTATGGACAATTATAATGATAGTGGGCAATTATTAAATAGTAGACAGTAGTAATCATACTAGGTGTTAGGTACTTGGGTTTAAAAAATACATTAATTTATTTAATGGAAGAAATCTGAGATTTAAAGGGGCTTAAATTCTTTGCCTCAAGTCACATGCTGTGAGCACAGAGCAGAAATCAAACCTGTCACAGAAGCCAGCTACTCATCAGCCATTCTGTACTGAGCAGCAACTACATGGAAGGTCCTGGACTATCAGAAACCAATGTGAACAACACACTGCCCCATCCTCCAGGGGCTTATCATGTAGCTCCAACATATACCCCATCTTGCACAAAAGAGGAGATAAGTGAACACATGGGTAGATGTAATGGAGTAGTCAGTCACTAGATTTTGTCTTTCCTCGCTGAGTTTACTGCATGGTGGCACAGTCCTGTGCTCAGACAATAAAGTCATGTTCCAGAAGTTCTTATCTTCCAGACCTGTAACATATTGAGGGCTAGCAATCAAATATTATTCAAAGCAGGGTAAATTGCTGCCTGAAGTGAAGTATAAATGAAGTAAGAAAGAAACGCACAGCTGGAGAATCAGGAAAGACCCTGTGAAGAACATACCATCTGAGATTGCATAGACCTCCCTAGCCACGTCTTAGCTCCCAGCGTCACTCTGCTATTCTCATTAGAGTTTCCATTCTATTAATAATTTTGACCTAAGTCCCAGCACCTGTTGGAACTTTATCTCATAATCAAAGTAAGAAGAACTGGTTTGCCTTTCTGTCTTCATTTTTGTAAAGTTGTTCTGTGTGAAACATTTATTTTATATTGTTCTGACTCTTACCCTGACATTGTGTGACTGCCACCAGGGTCCACAGCTCCACAGATAACTGAGTCTAAGCCACAGAGACATTTCTTGTGAGGGCAAAAGGAATAGCAAGAGCTCCTGGATTCAGCAGGATTTCTCTTCCTTCTGAAAACAATGGGGACCTTAGATCAGTGTGTCTTCTGGGTTTGGACATAAATCATTTTGTGACACTGCATCTAAAACACATGCTTCATACTGAGACTAAGATTTTGTAAAGTTAAAGCTTATCATTTGGTGCCTTTGCAAGTAACCTTTAAAGATACCAACATTAAGATTCAGTAATAGGATAGCAATTACTTTTGACTTGAGTTTAACAAAATTTTACCTTAATTAGTTCTTAGGTTGATAAGCTACTCAAACAAGTTAATAATATCCTGAAAATGTTCAATAGGAATATACAAATAATAGCACTTACGCATAATTCTATCTAACTTATCCAAGACTTAGATCATTGCGTTCCCTGATGCTAATAAGTCTTCCTGGCTTTGAGTTATAGCTTAAAAAGCAAACGTGAAATTCAGGCACAAGAAAATATCTGCTTGAGGTTCTTGCAAGCTATAGAGACACAGCTTTTACAAAGTCCCCTTTGTAGGGTACCCTCAGCACTAGGATGTGCCAGAAACGCAAATGGCCAAAACTGCGTACTGCTCCCTCTGAGATCAGTTCCTATGCACTGTCTCCCACCAATCCATAGACTTCACAGTGACCAGAGCCATCTCTCAATAATACAAATGTGGTCAGGCTCCTTCCTTGGTTAGAACCTCTCTATTACTTACAGAATCAACTCCTGACTCCCTAAAGAAGAGGGTCTGCCACAGTGTTTCAGCTTGAGTTTCAGCCTCAACCCCCAGACAAACTCCTTCTTATGTCTGTGCCCTTTGCTCAGTGATATGGTTCGGTTCTGTCTCCCCACCCGACTCTCATGTTCAATTGTAATCCTCAGTCTTGGAGGTGGGGCCTAGTGGGAGGTGATTGGATCATGGGGGAAGTTTCTCATGGTTTAACACCATTCCCCTCTTGGTGCTGTCATCACAATAGTGAATTCAAGTGAGAATTGGTTGTTTAAAAGACTGTAGCACCTCCCCCATGCTCATGGTCCTGCTCCTGCCACATAAGACGCCTCAGTTCCCCTTTGCCTTCTGCCATGAGTATAAGTTTATCAACACCTTCTCAGAGGCCGAGAAGATCTTGCCTTGCTTCCTGTACAGCCTGCAGAATCATGAGCCAGCTAAACCTCTTTTCTTTACAAATTACCCAGTCTCAGGTATTTCTTTATAGCAGTGCAAGAACAGAGTAATACAATCAGGCTACCCCTCGGTCAGTGCCCTTTGCCCAGGCTCTCTCAGCCTACTGTGGCTTCTCATCTGGGAAAACATTTCTATTTATGTTTTAAGAACAAATTCAGACATCACCATCTTGAGATGGCTCTCTGTGATCCTTCCACACGTACATCCTCCTCTGGGATCCTCTCCTTCTTGCTGCCTGCTCCATCTGTGACACTTCTTACATAGTGCCATTACTACCTGTTGACAGGGCTGCCTCTCCCCTACACTCAGAATTACCAGAAGCCGAGTTTTCTTCCCTAGCCCTTAACAAAGTGCTTTACACACAGCAGATTCTCAATAAATATCTGTTGAGAGATAAAGACCAATGGAACAGAACAAAGGCCTAGGAGGCAACACAACATATCTACAACCATCCAATCTTTAACAAACCTGAAAAAAACAAGCAATGGGGAAAGGATTCCCTGTTTAATAAATGGTGTTGGGAAAACTGGCTAGCCATGTGCAGAAAGCAGAAACTGGACCCCTTCCTGAAACCTTACACTAAAATTAACTCCAGATGGATTAAAGACTTAAACATAAGACCTAACACCATAAAAACCCTAGAAGAAAATCTAGGCAAAACCATTCAGGACATA
>NW_016107317.1:10496425-10500582 GCF_001604975.1 Cebus imitator
GTTCTACTATAAGGACACATGCACACGAATGTTCACTGCAGCACTGTTTACAATAGTAAAGACCTGGAACCAACCCAAATGCCCATTGATGATAGACTGGACAGGGAAAATGTGGTACACATACACCATGGAATATTATGCAGCCAGCAAAAATGATGAGTTCGTGTCCTTTGTAGGGACATGGATGAACCTGGAAACCATCATTCTCAGCAAACTGACACAAGAGCAGAAAATCAAACACCGCATGTTCTCACTCGTAGGCGGGTGTTGAACAATGAGAACACATGGACACAGGGAGGGGAGCACTACACACTGGGGTCTGTTGGGAGGAAATGGGGGAGGGACAGGAGGGTGGGGAGGTGGGGAGAGATAGCATGGGGAGAAATGCCAGATATAGGTGAAGGGGAGGAAGGCAGCAAATCACGCTGCCATGTGTGTACCTATGCAACTATCTTGCATGTTCTTCACATGTACCCCAAAACCTAAAATGCAATAAAAAAATAAATAAATAAAATAAATACCTGTTGAATAAAGAAATGAATGAAATAGGTAAAATTTATCTGTAGCCTTCTTCTACCCATCTGCTGAGCCTTCCCTTCCTCTTCCCACCAATGTCCACACCACTGTTAATTCCCTGTCTCCAGCCTAGCTGTCCAGTTTTGTCCTAATAATCAATATCAAATACTGCTCCCAGGAAAGGTTTTGATAAACACAAGGCTGACCCTCACATTGGGTTTTTACAATTTACTAGGTGACAAAATCATAAGCCAAAATAATAAATCTCTGATTGTGGGATTTCTTTAGCCTTGTAAGAGGCTCTGTCACAGTCTCTCTGCCTACACTGTGGCATTTTGTGTAGTGGCTGCCTTTTCATGATTGTTAGAGGTGCCAGAATCTCTATAAACCCTTGGCTGTATAATCTGGGGCCCTGGTAAATCCGTCTGCTTCAAAGTGAATGGTCCAGCCAATCTCCAAGAACTGCCAAAGTATTGAAGCTGCTTGAAAAAAATAAATCTTTCTGTTTTTCTAATAAGGCTTCACATTTGAAAGATAAGGAAGCCTTTGCCTACAAAATGATTTAAACTCAGCAGAGGTAATTTAAACACTGAGTGATTTTATCTTTCTTATTTGGTTAACTATTTAACGTACAGTTATTAATATTTCCTAATGGGGTAAGTGAGAATGAAATCATTAAAACCCTAATAGGAACTGAGCAAAGAATTCTTTCCCAGTAGCCTTTCAGAAGATAACCAGTCAAACAGTGACAAAAAAAAAAAAAAAAAAAAGAAAAAAAAAAAAAAAAAAAAAAAAAAAAAAAAAAAGATGATCTCAGAAAAATAACAGAGTTCAATAAACATCCAGCTCCGTTTCCCAGGAATTCTGCATGCTCCTTCTGAGTGTTTTATAAGAGGTCTTTTTAGGAAGATAAAGGGTAAATGGTAAGTTCTATCATGCCTGTTCATCAGAAGAGGGAGTGACCCTTTTGGGAGTGACACACACTGCCCAATATCCTTACATGTAGGATGAAATAACTTGTGTTTGAAATATATCAACAGGAGTCTGCCTGCCCAGCTACCCTCATGACGTAATGGCCCTGTGAATTAATACCATACTGCTGAGCAGAGACAGAGAAGGAGTCACCTAGCCATTGGGCAATGAAAGTTTTCAGTCTGCTAAGTTAAATCGGAGAATAATAAGATTTTACCAACTTTCCTGGCTGAGTCTGCTTCATGGTGGCAAAGCCCTGCACTTAGGTGGTACAAAATCGTGTTCTGAAAGTTCTTAGTTTCCAGACCATAACAATATCATACCATATGGAAGACTAGAAATCAAACTATACCTTTAAAACCCCAAACACTTTATATCAGATGGTGGCATTACTGTGTGGGGATAGACAAAGCGGTTGACTTATAAAGTTCATCAGCTACATTGTCAAATCCAGAACCCCACAGTGATGGGCAAACAAATACAAGCCACCTCTTCCCCTACCCAACTGAAACAGATTATGATTCAAGGAAGCAATGTTATATATTTCAATAGCTATCAGACACTCGGGCCACCAGAAAAGCCCACTTATATCATCTGATTATATGTTATACTAGATTATGTATTGGTTTGGAGCAGAAAATGGTTCTGAGTTCCAACTCAGGCTCTTGAGTTTGTCTACACACCCCTTTTAGTGAAAATAAGATTCCTTTGCTTCCTGACTTCTCCACCTCCCCAGAGTGGAGCAAAGGTCTGGCAGTTGAGACAATTTCCTGAAATCATTTAATGCTGGAAGAAAGATGAGGAGTATTCTAGTCCAATTCTCTGATCCAGTGTAGTAAAAATTAAAAGAGCTCATGCATGTAGAGCCTGTAACACAATAACTAGCATATGCTAAGCCCTCAATAAAAGTTACTATTAATAGTACCAATAGTAATATCTCAGAGCTGTTTAGTGGAACTGGAACCTGTCTGTCTAGATGCTCAACCTTTGCAACAAACCCAGTGGCCTCTCACTGTGAAAGGACTACCTAGAGGGTGAGGCTTTGAAAAACTGTTTTAGAAGAGCCAATTATTTCCAAGCTATTTATTTTATTGTAAATTCCACCATTTTTATGCTCAGATAGTTCAATTTAACAATATCAACAGATAAAGTCTGATTTATTTTAGATTCCCAATTATTTTCCCATTTCTTTTAATAAAAGGAGTCCAGACATACAAAGCAAATGTGCTAAAGAAAATCCCTAAATGATTACTTTCATTAAAATTGTGTTTACTTGAAAATTAGACAATAAACCTTAATATCTCAGGGCTCCAGCTGTACAGTTTGACAATAACCAGCACCTACAGATACATTTTAGCAAATACACTCCCACAAGATGCTTCAGGCTTTACAAAATGCCATGGTTGCTAGAAAACAACTTGGAACCAATGACCTTCTAAGCCTTATCCAAAAGCAAGCAAAACAAAACAAAATGAGGAAATTACTCCATCCCCCAACACAAGAACAGTAAGTATTTTCCTGTTTCCTGCCTAAAGAAATGGAGGACCTATCCAACATAGTTACTTTTACTTTATTCAGTCATCAAATAAATGGAATGGTTTGATTCTAACAAACCAGAAAAGTAAGTGTGGCTTCATAATCTCTCTGCCTAAAGGACATCATTATTGCCTAAAATAAATCAAACATTGACATTTCAATTTAAGTAGCAATAATAATAATAATAATGATACTGGCCAGGATCACAGGGAGGCATTTTGTTGGGGGAAAATGGGTTCCACAGTCAAAATAATTTCCAAAAACTTATTCAAATGTAGTTAAACTGATAAAATTAGCCACATTTCTTTACTACAGTATACTCCAAGGCTTCAGTTCCCTAATGTGAATTATTTCTCCAGGACAGTAAAATACTATGTATCAATTTGCAAACATTTCTTTGCAGAGAATCAGTTGGAGCTGATATTTCCTACAGCTCATTTTGGAATGCTCTTAGATTATAGGCAGGTATTGAAAAGCACTTTCTAGTATTAAAGTAACCATATTGTATGGAGTACATTCTGACAGTAGATCCTTAATACCTACCAGTTATATAATCTTAAAATATATATTACTAACCATTGTCTATAGAAATTGAATTCACATTAATAGTGAAAAGAAAATTCACCACTTCTTACCAGAAAGATTATAGTTTGTTTACCACATACATTTAATTATTATTAAAGCTTTTTATAAACACTTTTTCCTTCTTCAGGTAACTGCAATTAAAGTTGACCTTGTTGAACTATTGTAAGCATCAGTATAGATTTTTAAATGTATTTTTAAGTTATTTTCTCATGAAAGTGCCTATGTATCTGTATAGAAAATTTAGCAAATGCAGAAAAGTTTTCTTTTAAATAAAATAGTAACTGATAACTAATAATTTCACAGCCTAGAAATAAACCTTGGTATGTTCCCTTTCACAGTTTTGTCTTTCAGTTTTTTCATATACTGAGCATTTTCCCTTGTCATTAAAAACCATATAGATTCAAAGCATATTACCCATGGCTAAACATGGTGGACTGAAATCATGCATTCATCTTCTTTGTTTCCTATTAAAAAGTGGAAAGTTACAAAGAGAATTCAAGAGTAGGCAATGCCATTTTGTTTTTCTTTTTTCTTTTTTTTTTTTTTTT
>NW_016107317.1:10506222-10513625 GCF_001604975.1 Cebus imitator
GGCTCCGGGGCGCCGACAAAGCAGCCGCGCGGGGCAAAGCAGCGGCGCTGGCCGGCGCTGGCCGGCACAGCCGCGCTGGCCGAAACAGCTGCGCTGGTGACCGTGGAGCACCTCTGCCCGGGAATTTCCTAGTCTGTGGGCAATAAAAACACGGCGTCCACTCACCCTCTGCGCTTTCACTGGGAGCTGCAATCCTGAGCTGTTCCTAAACGGCCATCTTGGATCCACCCCCTGCCATTTTGTTTTTCAAGATGAAAAGTAGATAAAGGCATGGTGATTGCCTTAGTAGAACAGAAATAGCTAAAATTCAGTCTCTACAGCTGGAGATTTTATCTAGATATATGTAAAAAAAAATTCATTCCGGAATCTTCTCCAAAGAGTTCCACAGAAAGTGAAGATGAGACATGAAGCAGAAAAGGACTGGCTTCAAATCTGTATGGGATTAGATGCACAGGTCCTACTGACTATTTCTTCTCCCCCATCCCCAAAACATGGATGGTTCATTCTTTGGAGAAAATAAACCAGAGAACCTCCTAGACGTGGAAATGCGGAACCCAGCAATGGTCAAGAGAGAGGGTAAGGATGATCTAAGAGACTAAAACTGGGAGGTTGAGTGAAAGCCTACAAATCAAAAGATGAGACCCCACCACTGTCACCCCCCTTCAGAACACTGGCAACAAAGCTGATAACTGCAAGGTAATAAATTGGAGAACTATTCTATGAATAAACAAAACTAAATAAACCTACATACTTAAAAAGTCATTTTTACTAATATTTGTGGCCCAACTAACAGAAAAGGTAACTGTCTGTCCTATTGTCACAGGATCTCTGAGGCATCACTTTTCTGGCTGGAAACCTCTGTGCAGCTGCTACAGCACAGCAGGCAGCTCCAGGTGCTGGCATGGGCACCGGCTCTCTGTGAGGCTACAGCTGAACCAGACAAAACATAAGCAACTTCCATGGCTGGCACCAGGGAGCATGGTGGTGCCTGGAAGACTCCTTCCTTGGAGACACCAGGGTCCCAAGGAAGGAGTCACAGCCCTGGCTCAGGGAGCTCCCAGGCCTGGGCTCCCCAAAGGACCACAACTCTTCTCTCCTCTTCACCTGCAACATGGCAAGCAAGGGGCATGTCTCAGCCCTGTTTGCATTATAGCTCTTTTAACCTCACCATTCATGATTTCTTGTCCAGCAACCAGGAAGAATGATGTAGTCAGAGAAGTGGAAGATGAGGAAGAGGAGCTTTATTGAGCAACAGAAGAGCTCAAAAGGGACCCAGAGTGGTAGCTCCTTTCCACAGCCAAGGTGTCCCAACAAGTGTTCAGTTCCTAGCAGAGAGGGTAGCTCTTTGTCTCTCTGTCATCTACTCTACTCTGGCTGAGGCTGGGGCTTCTATGGGCAGCAGAGGGGAGGAAATGCCTGCCAATTAGTCCATGGGCAGTCCAGAAAGGGCAGCACACTCCAATCTGTGGGACTGGGAGCCTGGTACCCAGCATTCAGGCCCTCACTGGGGACCCACCCCTTTCCCACCAGAAGCCTGTCTGTTTCCTGCTGCTGTCCATGGCACCCAGGCTGCTCACACCAATAGGCACCAGCAAGACTGCTCCCAGCCACCTTCAGTGACCCCCTCAGCTTTCCTGCCCTCAGGCTTGTCTGCATTCAAAGTCTGGAGGGGGCTGAGGCAGCAGGGCCTGTTATGTCAGCACTTCCCTCAGCACAGGCATACCCAGCTAGACTGTGACAGTACTAGACTCAGTCCCAACCCTGCTCCAAGATCAGAGAGGGCGCTGGGAGTGCAGAAAGGCCAGGCAGCAGGAGAAGGCACCTCGGAGCCTGCAAGGGCAATCAGGGCCTTCCAGGGCCCCCAAGAGTGCAAAGAGTCCCAGTCCACAACCCAGACTTGGGAAGGCATGCAGCCTCAGCCACACCCCCTCACAGCCTTGGGTAGGCACTCCAGGTCCTGGCTGTGCCACAGCTGGCATCCGGGGCAGGGGTCACATTGCCATGAACGCTCCGATTTTCCCAGCCGAGCCCCACAGCAGTAGCCCCCAGAGCCGTGGGCTGCAGGAGGGCTGTCTGCCTCTTCCCTGAGACCTCCCAGCAGCCACTGGTGTGACAGCAGTGGCTGCACCAGGCAGCCTACAGCTGCCATCACTGTCATCTACAATAATGCTCTGAACTTAGCTCCCGGCAGCTCTATGATATCTCACTCTTAACTGTTTGTGGAGAGACAAAACCTCCAGACATAGGAGGAAAGCTTCAAATGTAAAAAATGTATAGACATTAAAAACTAAAACTTAACGGAACCCCAAACATTTAAGGAAAAAGGGTGAAACACAAAAATAAAACCGTGATAAACATCAACCTGGCATTTCGAAGCCATACCAAGACGGACGCTGCGTGGCCCGGCAGCAGCTCCGGTGGTGATTCCTGCTCGGGCCTGATGCCAAGGCCCAGACAGACCACGAGGGTGACGCTGGGCCAGAAACTTCTACAGCTGTTGAGAAAAAGGAGAAGCCGCTTCCAAGACTTAATATCCATTCTGGATTCTGCTTTTGGGCACCCATTGTTGTGACCTATTATGCTGACTTCTTTAAAACCTTCAAAGAAAGCTTTCACACTAGCAGCTGGTTTCTCTGTGGCAGTGCCTTGTTGCTTGTCAGCTTACCAGTTGCGTTTTACTGCATAGTCTCTCTGGAATGGCATTGTGGAACTGGAGAATATGATGTCAAGTATCCAGCCTGGATACCCATTACCACTACCGCCTTTATTGCAGCAGGAATTTCCTGCAACATTACTTTATGGCATGTGTGGTCATTTTTCACTCCGTCATGTCGTTTACCCAGTTTATGGGGATTATAATGTTTATCTCACTCCTTGGATGATTTCTGGAGGGTCTTCTATGTTGACCAGGTTAACTTTGAACTTCTGGGATCAAGTGGTCCTCCTGCCTCAGCCTTCAAAGTAGTTGGGACTGCAGGCCCACACCACCATACCTGACTAGGCATGTAAATTTGAAGTGAATAAACATCCAGCTAGCTGAAAGCATGGCAGACCCTAACAGAAAAGCAACTACGTTGTGTGTTTTTGCAACTATGAAGTGAATGGTTTCCTGGGAAAAACTGTGACTTTGTATAACTGTTGTTAAAACCAGAGTAAATTACAATTCACTTGCAAAAACAAACAAAACAAAAACAAAATCAACCTATATGCATAAGAAAAGATACTGCAACCATGAAATACAAAAACAGAATCTGTGTCGGGGGACACAGGGAGTGGGGAAAAAAACTCAGAGACGTTTTTTATTTATTATGGAAATTTTTAAATACTACAGAAGAAAAATCAATGGGAAGTTCAGAATATAATGAGATATTTCCCAGAAAGTAGAACACAAAGACAAAAAAAATGGGAAATGGAAAGAAAAAGAAATAAAATTAGAAGGTTAAGCTAAGAAGTTCAATACCTGACTAGTAGGAATGCTAGAAAAAGAAATAAGAGAAAACAAGACAAAGAATGTGTATGAGAGAATAATAATTATATTTTTAAATATATAGTTTTTTTTTTTTTATTAAGTAGACTATTTTCCAGAACAGCTTTAGGTTCACAGTAAAATTGAGCATAGAATACAGAGATTTCCCACATACTCCCTCCTCCCCTACATACACACATATACATACTCCCCTACTAACAACATTCCCCACCAGAGTGGTACATTTATTACAATCAATGAATCTATATTGTCACCCAAGGTCCATATTTTATATTAGGCTTTAAATTTGGTTGTGTACATTCTATGGGTTTTGAACAATGTCTGACATGAATTCACTATGATAGCAACATATAGTTTCACTGCCCTAAACATCCTCTCTTCTCTCTCTATTCACCCTATGCTCCCCACTAACTCCTCACAACCACTGATCATGTTACTGTCTTCACGGTTTTTCCTTTTACGGAATGCCATATCATTAGAATCATACAGTATGCCTCGTCAGATTGACTTCTTTCACTTGGTAATATGCATCTAAGATTCCTCCATGTCTTTTCATGGTTTGATAGCTTATTTCATCTTAAGCACTCAATACTATTGCATTGTCTAGATGTACAACATGTTATTTACCCATTCACCTACTGAAAGATATCTTGGTTGCATCCAAGTATTGGCAATTATGAATGAAGCATCAATAAAAATCTTCAACTACTTTTGGCAAATACCAAGGACAGTGATTGCTATATTGTACAGTAAAAGTATGTTTTGTTTGCTAAGAAACTGCCCTACTGCCTTCCAAAGTGGCTGTACCATTTTGTGTTACCACCAGCAATGAATGAGAGTTCCTGTTGCTCCACATCTTTACCAGCATTTGGTGTTGTCAGTGTTCTGGATTTTGGCCATTTAAATAAGTGCGTAGCAGTGTCCATTGTTGTTTTAACTTGCATTTCCCTGATGACATATGATGTGCTGCATCACTTCACATGCATATTTGCCATCTGTATGTCTTCTTTGATGATGAGTCTGTTAATTTCTTTGGTCCATTTTTAGGCTGAGGTGTTTGTTTTTTATTGCTGAGTTTAAAATTTATCTGTATATTTTGAATAACAGTCCTTTATCAAAGATGTCTTTTGCAAATATTTTCTTCCAGCCTATGACTTGTCTTCTTATTTTCTTGGCAGTCCCTTTCATGGAGCAGAAGTTTTTAATTTTACTAAAATTCAGCTTACCAATTCCTTCATTTATGGATCATGCCATTGGTGGTGTATCTAAAAAAACAAATTATTGCCAAACTCAAGGTCATGTAGATTGCCTCCTATATTAATCTTCTAGGAGTTTTATAGTTTTGCATTTTACTTTTAGGTATATGATCGCTTTTGAGTTTATTTTATGGTGTAAGAATTGTGTCTAGATCCTTTCTTTTTTTTTTTTTTTTTTTTGTTAATGTTAATCTTAGCTGTTTTTATTCATTGCTTTCCAACAGTATTTTATTTTTTAATTTTTATTTCCACTTTCCAAAACAATTTTAATATTTAATTCTATCAACCTGTCTGTAGTTTCACATAACTATGCTCACTTCCTTCACNTTGCGTATGAATGCCCATTGTTCTGGCATCATTTGTTGAAAAGACTATCTGTGCTCCACTGTATTGCCTTTGCTATTGTCAAAGATTGGTTGACTGTATTATGTGGGTCTATTACTGGGCTCTCTATATGAACATTGAATATCTCTCCACTTATTTAGTTCTTCTGTGATTTCTTTCATCAGAGTTTTAGAGTTTTTGTTCATATTTTGTTAGATTTATACCTAAGTATTTCATTTACTTGCATGCAAATGTAAATGGCATTGTGTTTTTATTTTAAATTCCACCTGTTAATTGCTAGTATATAAGAAAGCAATTAACTTTTGAATATGAACCTTCTATCATGCAACCTTTCATCACTCAGTTCTAGGATTCTTTTGCTGATTTTAGATTTCCTTCACAGACAATCATATGATCTGTGAGCAATGTTTTATTTCTTCCTTATCAATCCATATATCTTTTGTTTCCTTTTCTTATTTTATTGCATTAGTTAGGACTTCCAATATGGTGTTGAAAAGCAATAGTGAGAAGGAATATTCTTGCTTTGTTCTTGATCTCAGTGGGAAAGCTTTGAGTTTCTCAGCATGAAGTATAGTATTAGCTGTAGGGTTTTTGTAGATATTTTTTATCAAATTGAAGAAGTACTCCCTCTATTCCTAGTTTTATGAGAGTTTTTATCATGAATGGGTGTTGGATTTTGTCAAATGCTCTTTATGAATCTATTTACATAACTATGTGATTTTTCTTCCTTAGTGTGTTGATGTGGCAGTATTCCATACAATTCCTGGAGAAAAGTTGTATTCATACATTGCATTCTGTAGCAGTACTACCTGCTAGGTTGTCTGCCTCCAGATCAACTGGTTTTGCCAGGAAGCCCAGTTCTCTCTGTGCCCAGGAACAACCAAAGGCATTTTCTTATCTAACCCATTATCAAAACAAAACTTGCTATTATAGATTCAGTTGGTAAATAACACACTCTCCCACTCAAGACTTTAGACAAAAGGGCTAGCACTCTTTCATAGCTTCCCTGGTGTTGTAAGCCACAGAGCAGCCCCTGATTTTGGCCTCATCCCATTTTTAAGTGCTTCTAAACTTACTAGACTGGAGAAAAAGGATGGTAAATAATTTTCATTCCTCTACCAAAACTAGTCAATTAGTAGAGCTCACTGGAGCACCACGCTGAAAGAATTGAGACCTGGTCTAGGCTCTGTGGAAAAGAGGGTACATCGTAATCCTGCAAGAGATTATCTTTTTTATATTCAGCAATTCCAAGTCTGATTTAACTATGATAGCCACTTTTTAAAGAACTTATCTTGGGAATAGTTTTTACTGAATATAGTCTAAAAAATTATGTGCTTTACATTGTACACTGCTCCATGTCTTAATAAGCTCATCCCTGGAGTCACAAAGGAACATGGCACATTGTGTAGCAATTCATACAGTCAGAGGGGTCATGATCATATAGAGGCTGTCTTACTAATAAAAATAATCCAGTGTTTAAAATTTTGCTGACACTCTTTGTAGTTAGACATCACTCTTTATGATGAAAATTTCAGTCTCTGAGCTCTCCTCACTTACTGTATTCCTAATGGAGAAACCTGTATTCTGGGGAAACCTTCTTAAAGATTGACAAACAGAGAAATTTGGGTCTTCTCCTACTTAATTAGCATAACACAAAGATGTCTCTAGAAATATTTCTCAATACAATATGATTTTTGTAATGAAAATCTGAAGTGCTCAAAAGAGAAGAGTTCACTCTTTAGAAGTTCACACATGGATTAGTCCCTGTCATGTAACATTAGATTTGCGTGTTTCAGTAGGTCAGCTGTTAGCATTGCTGCTCTAGGGAGGGATAGAGCAGGGGGCAGGGACAGGGGATTGGGGAGGTGGCCTCTCAGCTGTTGCATGTGGCATTGCACCTGTGTGCCTACTCAGAGCTTTCTGAAGTTTGGCCCCATCCAGAATACTTGTAGTTACTTGCATGCTGGTAAAGACAAACAGATTGATTTTTAGTTCTGGAAAAAAAAAAAATGCCTAAGGGCATTTTTCTTCTTGCTTATTTTTCTTCTTGGACTCTATAGAACACTTATTATCAACTTTTCTGGAATTTAGGCAATCCTGGGAAAAGTATAGGGATTTATTCTCTACTTTTTATTGGTACCCTCCAACCGAGATTTATTTTTTCCCTAGCAAAGGGGTCCTAAATCCACATGCCTAGAAAACCCAGATGACCTGAACTTTTCAGTAAATCTATGCTACACTCAAATCCCTGACCATGGATGCCCTCCTGTGCCTCTCTTTTCTCATTCTGGCTGACTTAGTGTCTCATCTTCTTT
>NW_016107317.1:10513705-10533116 GCF_001604975.1 Cebus imitator
TCTAAGTGAAACTTATTTCTGTTTTTAATTGTTTGTACCCTCTTTACTATTTTTAGGATCTCAATCTGGAGAATCAGTGAGTGGTAGCAGAACTTCCATGGACACTGATATCAGATAGACTAGGACTCAGACTCCAGTGTATCCAGTGTCTGGATTTAGGCAAATTATTTAATCACTCTGAGCTTAAGTTTCCTCATGTGTACAACAGATATTTTAATAGCTATTTTGCAGGTCTTGTGGAGAAATGAATATGTGAAAAAGGCCTGATGGGTAGATGCTGAATAAATGGTATCCATTATTGTTGTTACTTTAATTATCATTGCTTCAATCTGCCAGTGATCACTGTCTATGTACTTTTCCTCCTCACCATGTTATTGCCCATCAACCTATCCCTTCTCTGTCATGGGCACAAAAGCACTGATCCAAAGCCTGAATTACTAGTTATCTTGGTCAAGACCATTTGGTTACCGCCCAGGAAAGAAGAGAACCTCCCTTCCCATCCACTTGGCATAATGGGTTACATTATTTGCCAAAAGTCAACTAATGAGACCAGGAGACTTTGTCATAATCAAGCTACCACCTCCTGCAACCAAAGTGAAAACGTGAAGACTTCTGGGCAAGACTTTGAGTGAGGACTTCAGGTGTTTATCAATTACTTCAATTAAGGCTAAGCCCTATTCTAGATAGCTCCACAGCAACAGACTTTCTTCTCTTGCATTTTAACTGTAGCCAGTGACTCCAAACCATTCCTCCTTGGGGAGAAATGAAGAACTCCTTGTTCGGTTTAGGATTTGCAAACCTGGGGAATCCTCATCTTTACTAACCTATTGTCCTGATTCAGCACTCTAGAGAACTCAGTGTCCCATGGGAGAATGTGACACAGCTGCAGCTTCCAGACAAACAGCCACCTCCCTTGTCAGAACAGAGAGGAAAACCAGGCCTCTGGGGCTCTGAGCCAGAGGAATTTAGAATGTATTCTCCCTCTTTGGTCAGCCACTTCCCTGAGCCCAAAGGACTTCCTGCACCTGCTTTTCTCTGACCTCTCTGAGAAGTCACAGTTCCTCAACAAGCTAGCCACATTTAGCATCCTTACCTACCTGAATATCTCCTACCCTAGCCTCCTCCCACCCCTATTCCCAGTCTCTTTACTTGCTCTTTCCTATGTGTGGAGAAATCTGGCATAGTCCTTCCTATTCTGACCTTCTACCCTGAAAGGCACAGATGGAGAGATACTTCTTGGCTGAGCAATTATCTTGACACCAGCCACATTTGGGGAGAGAAGTGGAGAGACCACCAGTTTTTAGGACTTCTCTACTTCTCTATGATTGAGCCCTCATCATTAGGACTAAATTACTGAAACTGCTAGCAGCAGGGTTGTCGGGTCTCTCAGGAAAACTATACTAGATATTTCTACTCTTTTTGAGAAAACCTGCTCTCCCCACTGGTCTGAAAGAGGCAGCTCTATCCTCCCCTATGACCCTAACTGCATGGGCCATGACAGTTTGGATCATGATGAACAACTGACCAAAGAGGACTCAATCCTTTACTAGACAGTGACTTATGACTCATGTGGTCCAGCTCGAACAGATGAGCTGGGCCAATCAGACCCTCACAAATTGTGTATCAACACACACACAAGCCAGTTGCTATCAGTACTGTCAGGAAGGCCACTAGAATCATACCCAAGATGAGAAAGCAGAGGAATTTGGTCAAGACAGAGCAGGAGGGAGTAGAAGCATGAACAGAGGCAGGGATGGGAAAGCCATGATGATATGAAGAGACAGAGCAGCCCCAGCTGTGTCTTCTAGCTCCCAGCCCCACCCTGTGAGACTGACTCTACCTTTCATCTTTGTCCTATGACTGTCATTCAGTCGCCTTCTGGTGGAAGCTAGTTCAAACAAGGTTTTGTTTGTTTACAACCAAAAGAATCTTGACTGAAGCAGTTTCTCCAGAATAGATTCCTGTGTCTAAACATTTTCCCAGACATGCTGCATTGTAGTCTGAGTCTCCTGTTAGTTTGTCTAAATAATAAACATAGCCATCACTTTCTGAATGCTTTCCTTGTGCCAGGCAGTGTGCTAAGGGCTTCATACGCATTTGTCTCGTTTTTTCTCATAGCGATGTGCTAATAGTATCCTTGTTATACACGTAAGAAAACTAAGAATTAGAAAAGCTAAGTAAAATTGGCCAAGGTCATGCACTTTCTAAGTAGGAGACCCAACATCTGACTCTGTGCTCCTAAGTATCCCTAGGATATTGTCTTCTGTACAGTCAGACTGGCAGAATGAAGCCATGCAGCTCCAACCTGCAGGAGTGTAGCTGTAGGCTCCGCAGGCTCTCCTGGGAGGAGCCAACATCCCAAAGCTGTAAGCCAGTAAGGATGTCCAAGGTGGGACTAAGAATTATAGAGACCACCACAGGCATTGGTCATAATACCCACTGTCCCAGCAGTGGGCCTCAAAAAAGATCAGATGTGTAAATAACTTTTCCAATCTCCAGCTCACTATAGTATTCTAAGAGGAAGTGCAGAAAATTAAAACATATTAGCAGGCCGGGCACAGTGGCTCATGCTATTAATCCCAATACTTTGGGAGGCCAAGGCAGGCGGATCACCTTAGGTCAGGAGTTTGAGACAAGCCTGGCCAACATGGTGAAACGTCATCTCTACTAAAAATACAAAAATTAGCCAGACTCGGTGGTGTGCACCTGTGATCCCAGCTACTCAGGAGGCTAAGGCACGATAATTGCTTGAACCTAGGAGACAGAGGTTGCAGTGAGGTGAGATCACACCACTGCACAGGGCAACAGAGCGAGACTCCATCTCAAAAAACAAGACCAGGCACTGTGGCTAACACCTGTAATCCTGGCACTTTGGGAGAGCGAGGCGGGCAGACCACGAGGTCAGGAGATCAAGATTATCCTGGCCAACAGGATGAAACTCTGTCTCTACTAAAAATACTACTAAAAAAATTAGTCAGGCATGTCTGTGGTCCCAGCTACTCAGGAGGCTGAGGCAGGAGAATCGCTTTAACACAGGAGGTGGAGGCTGTAGTAGGCTGAGATCACACTACTACACTCCAGCCTGGGCAATAGAGCAAGACTTTGAATCAGAAAAAAAAAAAAAAAAAAAAAAAAACCATGTTAGGAAAAGCAGATATGACTGCAAACTTCCCTACAGCACTGATGATTTTTTGGGGAAGAATTCCTAAATATATTAAGTAATACAGAGGTGAACTTGTTTTTTTAAAAAAATAATTCTCCTTTATTTACCCCTTGGTAACCCTAAACATATTTTTTAATGAACATTTTCTAAAAATAATGTCCTAGAGGTTATCTTTATTGTTAGGCTTCTGCTTCACTGACACACAATCCACAAAACTTATTTATTTGTACAGGAAAAGATAAAAATAAATGCAAGTTGACACTTAATGAAGTATAGATGGTAGCATGGTATTTATTAAGTTTTCCAAGCCCCAATTTTGATCAAGCACTATTAATTATCCTCCAGAGTATCTTCTAGGATAATAGAAATGACATTAAATGAAGATGTTTTATTCAAAAACACATTGACCTTTCCAGGACAGATAAATGACTGATATTGGGGGTCAGCGTATAATACTCCTATGGGAAGAAAGACAACAATATGTGCAAATAGCAATTAAATGTGCTCAAGAAGTTGTTGCGGTTTTGATTTTTTTTAACTAGAGCTGTAATTACAGGGCTACTAAAGATGTAAAGTATATAGTTAAGCTTTCGTCAGCACTTTTATTGTAACTTAGTGAGATTAGTCATTTTCATTGTTCCCTTTGTATGCCAAAAATGGAAGACAGCTGTTTGTGCACTAAAAACTTCTTTTTAAAGGACAGTTCTCTCTGGTTATCAAGCATATTTTGCCATCAGGGAAACATATTTTAAAGCTTTTGCACTGTCAAAATGAAGTGTGTAGGAATGATTGCTTTAGCTGTTACTTCTAAATAATGACAGGAAGATTTAACATGTGGAAATACTGCTCGACGATGACATAAAATATCAGGCTAGATTCACAACTATTCCAATTCCTGTCTCTTCCTGCAAGATGTATCCCTGACGGCAGTCATCAGTCCCTGAATTCATTCCCTGAGCTTGAGAGTTCTGTAGAGGTGTTTAGGGCCAGTTCTGTGGCAGCCCTCATGGAAAAGTCTGAGGACTGGTAACCTACATCATGACCAGCCCGTCACCCAAGAACACAGCCAGCTTCTTTTGCAAGGTTGTACCCATTTAGATTTGATTTCGATCAAATCTAAATCTGAGAGTTGTGACTGACTTAAGCCTATTCATCTTTCAAGGTATAAACCTCAAGAATTTTTTTCCACGACTTCATTAAATATTTGCCATCTAACAGACCAAAAAGCATGCAGTTTAACTACATTTTAAATAAAACTCATGTGTATCATTTTTTCTTAGTTGCAACATGTCAAGTTACCAAGAGAGGTAATATTTATATCTCTTCTGTGGATGTTTTAAAGATCAACATTTTTTTAATTCCAGACACTCAATTATTTTGTTCCCCTATTCAACAAATAATCTAATAGGAAATCTACTGGGCTGCTTTGGAGAAGGAATTTTTTTAATAGTCTGGACTCTGAAGGTTATACTTTAGTTACTGAGTAAGACCTAAAAACATAAAATAATTAAATAACCAACACTAATCAATGTATTAAAAGATGTCTATGGCATGGATGGAGAGGTGCAGCTCAGACCTGCTTTTAAGAGTCACTGCCCATCTGTCAAGACCGTGGAGAACAGACAACCTCCAGCTGTTAACCTCTTCAGCTTCCAAGACAAGGTTACAGTCTTCTCAGGGGGCATCTAGACAGTAACTTAGCAAGGCAATAGTACAGGACCTGGCCATTTCTGCCCAATGAGAGTCCCTCTAACATGCCCTCTGCTACAGGACTCTCCACTGGACTGCAGGAACTTTATAAGGTCTGCATGCCATTTGATGGCTCCTGTGCTCAATCCCACTTCTTTTTCTTTCACCACAATCACTTATCAATAAACCTTTTGCAGTCCTAACTATGTCCCAGAGTCTGCTTTCTGGAGATCCTTACCTGCAACAGGGTCAAAATATTAGCCAAAGTCAAGAAGGGGTTGGAACCAGGACTCTGCCATTAGCGGAGGTGAAGGGGAGTTGGGAGAGGTATTAAAGTTCACCAAGGGATTTGTGACAATTAATGAGCTTTTAGTTCAACTCCCTTAAATGATACCTGTATGTGGAAGGCCAGGGAAGACCAGGAACCAGTGAAAGAGAGTTCAGATAAGACCACTCCAGTGTAGGTTAGAGAGGAATGGCACTCCAGGAAGGAGGATGTGGCTCTCCACCATTCCTCTCCTGAGAAAGAGACCTTTGTAGTGATGTTGTGGGGCAAGTTCATATCTTGCACTGAGAAAAGCTCAACTGGAGTCCTAGCTCTCTCACTGAGAATCTGTGTGACACTGGACAGGCCACTTTACTTCCCTGGATATCCTTCTTTTACAAGGTCTGATGTTGATTCTCCTGCCCACCTCACAGTGCAGTGAAGTGGAACTAAGTGAGATAGTTTACAGAAAAGCATTTTATTGGCTGAACAGCCCTGTGATAACTAAGAGAGGATAAGGTCTTGTTGCCATGCCACATATGAAGGGCTAGGAGGAAGCATGTATGATGGTGGCGACAGAGCACCACCACCACCTCTTTCAGATACCAAGGGAGGGTGTGCAGAGCTCATCCCTTCTGAGAATGTCCACTCCCCCTCTCCTCAGCATTGGCACCCAAAGTCTAAGGACTTACGCTCTAGATACATTTAGCAAATCTCTTCCTTTTCAAATGTATATCACTTATTCATTTTTTATTTTCTTCCTAATATATTTATAATTTAATCTGGTGATGTTAGGACAAAATATGCACTTAACACATATTTGGACTGAATTGAACTGATCCCTTAATTATTTATTCTAGTGGTCTTTAAATGCTTTGTGATAGCTTTCACAAGCTGCTTTTTAATATGGTAACAGCCCGTTCTTTACGTCAGAGTGAATGTCACTAGGTGTTAAAGAACACGTTAGCTACCACATTCAATAGGAGAGAATGACTTAGGACAGCAGGAAAATAAAGATTCATGGTCTTTAGTTTGTCTTCAGTGAATTTTTTAGAGACAAAAATTACCTGTGACCCTGATAGTTACTATGACGTATAAATTGCATTCTGGACCTGGGTGGGAGGGGAAACATAATGCCTTTTATTTTGTTCTTGTTTCGTTTTTCCTTTTTTGTGTTCAGTGTCTCTTTCCCAATTTCTTCAGATAATAACACTCCCACTTCGGACAGAGACTATACTCCCTATCCCCAGTTAGTTCTAGTGGAATTGCCAATCACAGCAACTATGGTTGACCAGGATGGGCCCGCAACCAGGATGGGCTCCATCATGGTACTCATCCCCCTGGCCTATGTGACTGTCCCAGAAAGTAGACATAACTCAAGCCAGCTAAGTGAATTAACTTATAGATGGACATTCAAAAAGTGGCGTTCTTTTCATCCTCTGTAGAATGAAGGGTGGGCTGGTGTAAATAAACTTACAGCTATCTGGGGTCAAACTCTTCCTTTTTCTTACCACACAGAAGTCTGTGTGCAGTGGTAGCAAATGAGGCCAAATTCCAAAAGGAGAAAAGAGGCAACAAGGAAGAAAGACAGGGTGGTGGGGGAGGAGAAGAAAGAAAAAAAGGCAGGATTAGAGAAAAGGAAAGAAGGAGTAGGAAAGAGACAGGGAGCTGAGACAGCAGCTTTTATTTCAGACTATTTCAAAAGTCAAGAGCAGAGCTAAGAATAGATGTTCATAACAGCCAATCCAGTTTTCAGGCCATATACACATGCTCCCTGACCCCCATGCAGGCTTTCCAGTAACAGGGGTTATAGAGAGAAAGAGAGGTAGACAGATGGTTATAGACAAGAAAGAAGAGAAAGGGTGTAATAGAGGAGTGAGGGAGAAGAGGAAAGAGGACAGAGGGAGTTCAAAAGAGAGAGACAAGAGGGGAGGAAAGGAAAGAAGAAAAGAGGAAAGAAGAGCAAAGATGACTAACAGTGTATAAATATACTACAGAAGTGACTAAGTGAAAGGTTTCAGTATTATCATGTTGACTTACTTGCTAAATCCCAAAGGAATACTGAGAAAGTACATTTTGTGATTGAGAAAATAACATACTTTCCTACACTGGAGGGTACAAATCATCATATAGTAATTTTAAGATCATTAACTTGAAAACTTTTTAAACACTACACAAAATGGGCAACATTACTATTTTTCCACATGTGATTAAATAATTAGGATTCTTCAGTCAGAAACTACGTCCTTATATTGCTGTAAGTACCTTCGGCATAGTAAGTAATCAATGTTGTAAAATTAACCTGGGCTACATGGACAGAATAAACACAGTGAAATTTGAAGTTTCTCAAATTGCATCCCAAAGGCTGCAGCTAAGACATTATACAAAGTGAGAAAACACATCTGTCTTTGGCTTACCCAGAACTAAAGGTTGGAGAGGCACCCACACTTTCAGAGCACTGAGAAAGAACACAGCTGCAACTGGGAAGAAACATTGGGGAGCCACACAACCAAACAAGAGTCTACCAACTCACCAATAAGCCTAAGTGTCACCTTCTGGATCACACTCCAAAGCTTCAACACCAAAACCACCCCACTAACATACACCCCTCTGAAACCACAGACAAGAAGTCAGCTTCAAATACAGACTCTCACAAAGCTGTGGCCTAGTGAAAACACCCAGAAAAGAAATCTGTTTGACTGAACTCAATCTATACTGCAGTTAAAGGAGTGCCCACATCTCATGCAGAGATGAGAAAGAACCAATGCAAGAATTCTAGTCACTCAAATAGTCAGAGTGTCCTACATCCTCCAAATAACAGCACCAGCTCTCCAACAAGAGCTCTTAACCAGGCCTAACTTGCTGGAATGACAGAAATATAGAATTCAGAATATGGGTAGGAATTAAGTCCATCAAGATTCAGGAGGATGGCAAAACCCAATCCAAGGAGAATAAGAATCACAATAAAGTAATACAAAAGCTGAAGGATGAAAGAGCCAGTATAAAAAAAGAATCTAATGAGTCTGATAGAGCTAAATAACACAATATTAACAGTAGAATAAACCAAGCTGAGGAAAGAATCTCAGAACTTGAAGACTGGTTCTCTGAAACAAGACAGTCAAACAAAAATAAAGAATAAAAGAATAAAAAGGAATGAACAAAATTTTCAAAAAGTATGGGATTATGTAGAGGAAAAATCTACAAAGCAATGGCATTCTTGAAAGGGAGGGGGAGAAAGCAAACAACTTGGAAAACATATTTCAGGATATCATACATGAAAATTTCCCCAACCTTGCTAGAAAGGCCAACAGTCAAATTCAGGAAATAGAGAGAACTCCCGCACAATTCTACAAAAGAAGATCATTCCCAAGACATATAATCATCAAATTTTCAAAGGTAAGAATGAAAGATTGTTAAAGGCAGCTAGATAGAAAGGGCAGGTTACCTAAAAAGGAATCCTCATCAGGTTAACAGTGGACCTCTCAGCTAAAACTCTACAAACCAGAAGAGATTGAGGGCCTATATTCAACATTCTTAAAGAAAAAAATCTTCAACAAGGAACTTCATATCCAGCCAAACTAAGCTTCCTAAGTGATGGATAAATAAGATCGTTTTCAAGTAAGCAAATGTTGAGTGACTTCTTACCACCAGATCTGTCTTGAAAGACAGAGATCTTGAAAGGAGTGCTAAACATAGAAAGGAAAGACCACTACCACCTAATACAAAAACACTTGTAAACACACAGACCAGTGTCACTATAAAGCAACCACACAATCAAGCCAACATAATAACCAGCCAACAGCACAATGACAGGATTAAATCCACACATTTAATACTAACATGGAATGTAAACAAGCTAAATGCCCCCACTTAACAGGCACAGAGTGAGAAACTGGATAAAAAAGAAAGAGTCTATGGTATGTATGCTGTCTTCAAGAGACCCATCTCATATGTAATGACAATCATAGTCTCAAAATAAACGGATAGAGAAAAATCTACAAAGCAAATGGATAATACAAAAAAGCAGGGGTTGTAATCCTACTTTCAGACAAAACACATTTCAAATCACAAAGATCAAAAAAGACAAGGAAGAGCGTTACTTAATGAAAAAGATTTCAATTCAACAAGGCCTAACTATCCTAAATATATATGTACTCCACTCAGGAGCACCTGGTTTTATAAAGCAAGCTCTTAGAGACCTACAAAGAGACATAGGTTTCCACACAATAATAGTGGCCTGCCTTGGTAATAGCAGACTGCCTCGGTAGTGGTGGACTGCCTCAGTAATGGTGGATGCCCTTCCCCACACAGAGCTGGACCACCCCAGGTCTAGCTGCACTTGCTGCAAAACTCTCAATCCAGAGTGCTTCAGATTGCTGGTCTTTGTGAGGGTAGGGCCTGCCAAGCCAGATCACCTGGCTTCCTGTTTCAGCCCCTTTTTTTCAGCTGAATGGGCAGCTTTGTCTCCCTGGAGTTCCCAGCACTAGTTGAAATAGCCACCCAGATTTGTGTGAGTTTTTGCGTGGAGACTCACTGCACCAGCTAAAACAGCCATGATAGAAACTTGTGCTTTTCAGCCCAGGAATCTCCTGGTCTATGGGCAGTAATATCTCATTTGGAAATGTGGTGATCACTCACCCTCTGTGTTGTTCTTGTTGGGAACTGCACTCCAGAGCTGTTCCTATTCGGCCATCTTAGATCCCTATCTCTGGGTTTTTTTTTTTTTAATAAATTCTTTTATTATGACTTATACAGACCATTCATAACATCCTTGAATTTTCTGGTTTGTCCTGAACAACCCTCTTTCATAAACAACCAGTCATTTTATTCTATGTCTAAATTTACCATACAAGATTCTTTCTCATATAAAATTATTTGTCTTTGCATTTTCCAAAAAAAGATAACTCTTTACTTCTATAAATTTCTTTATATTTCTCTTATATCCTGATTCCTTTTACCATGTTTTATACATAACCTTTACATAAGCTTTGAATTTGACAAAAATTGGTCCTTTTTAAAAAGGACACTTTTCTTAGAAAGAATGTTTTCCTACAATATATTTTTATTGGAAAATATCCAAATTATAAAATATCTATTATTTAATTTAACTTTAGATTCTAAATTATGAAAAGTTCATCTACAAGTATGTATCCTATTGCATTTAACTAATTGTTTTATTTTATTCATTTACCTAGATTAGTTATGAAAACTGTGATAGTCATCATTTAAAGTTATGAAACTTGTCATTGCAAAATTCTGAGACAGTGAAAAAGATATGACCTAATTGACTCCATCTTGCTTCTAACTTATAAGTTGTCTTCGTTCATTCTTGAACTTTGGGAGGAACTAGTTTATAGTTTAGCTTTGAAACAGAGATGATAACAGTCCTTTCCCAAAACAAACATTTTACTGTCCATGGACTGGACTGCCTAAAGCCACAAGATTAGAAGTTACGGTAATTTTACTAAATAAGTTAAGATATAGCTATTTTTATTAAACCAATATCAGTATCTTATTTATTAAAGATTACACAAGAAAAGATCATTCTGTCTTATAGTCAGCCTGTCTATAAATTGCACAAGCAAGGTCACTAAACAAGCAAAGATTTTTCTGTCTTATATACTTTATAGTATTTGGCAGGGATAAGTATGAAATTACATGACTAATAAATGCAAACAAAAATGTATGCTAGCAATTTTTTAAACATTTCTAACATTACCAATAATTTTAAAGCTAGCTTATTTATTAAAGATTTTACTTAAGTCATATAAACTTGAAAACACATTTGACTAGTCTTTTCTTTTTCTGATAATGTTTTTGGTTTAGTGCTTTTATTTTTCATAAGGCCAATTATTTATAACTCTTTTATATATTTTCAGTAGTGAAACATTGTGTATACAACACATAAATACATAGACATATCAGGCATGCCAATAGAAGCACATTTTATAGATTCATAAAGTTTTTTTTTTTTTTTTTATATCTTAGACTTTGAGATTCTTGATAACTTGTTTCACAACCCTAGGTAGTTATCAGCTAAGTAGCCTTAAGTTTGCATATTAAAGGAAACAACTCAGGTAAAAATCAAACAGCAAAATTTACATCATAAGGTACAGAGAGAAAAGATCTGGTGGCACTAGAGGGAGATTAAAGACGGATGCCAAATCAAACATAAAATTATTTAAATCTATTATAGGATTGCATAGGTGGCCAATTTTATTTATATAGGGACTACGTATCTGTTAACTAGATCTCTGAGCTCTGGGCAGAGTCCACACTCAATCCTGGGTCTCAAAAAAAGGAGAATTATTTTGAGGTTAGAACACATTATGCTTTTACAGTGCACTTTAAAAAATTGTTTTTTAAACAAAGACATTTCTAACTGTCTAAACTGCAATCTTCCTTAACAATCCCAGAGTAGCCTCTATTGCAATAGCTATTAATAAAGAGAACAAAATTCAGTCAACTGAGAAGGAAAAATCCACTTTTGCTCAAAAAAAAAAAGACCAGGTCCCAGGAGAGAAAAAAACAAAAACATGAAGGCTTTTAAATACAAGCACACACATACACATACACACACATTTTGGATGTTAGCTTTTAATTAAGCTGACTTTTTGAGATCCCTTTGGAAAACATTTTTAATTTCATAACTATTTTGACCCAGGACAAATTGCTGTTATTTCAGAAGTACCAACTATCAAACCAGAAAGGGCTTGATTTAGGAAACAAACCCAGGATGTCACGGTGGAAATAAAAAAAGAAGGCAGAACCTTACTATAGAACTGCAGCGTGTGGCAACAGCCATTACTTTTAGTTTGGCCTGACTAGCAAAAAGTTGGCCTCATTATGTATATAAAGCCCCTTTCATAATCAAAAGTAAAACTCTTTCCTTTTTTTCCCTTTTGCTGGCCATTTTTCTCCCCCACCGCTTCAGAGGCATTGTTCCCAATAATTTGGAACTTTCTTTGGATTTGACCAAGTCAGACAGAGTAGATCAAACCCAATGGGGAAAATGACCAAAACAACAACAAAAACAGAAACAAACAACAAAAACGAAAAACAGTTAAGCAAAACAAATGATGGTATGACTTATATGATCACTGAGCACTCTATTGGTAAGGTGAAATTAAGACCTGCACAGATTTTTAATCTTAACTTTAGCCAAGACAAACCCCAATTTAGTTACTTACCTAGAGATGGGTCTCAGGCTGTAGACTGCTCTCTACCATCCTAGAAGCAGAATAAAAAAGAAAAAGAAAAACCTAATCTTTCTTGTTGGAAGCAAGCTCAAAGGGAAACAGGAAATCTTGTCTTATTGGATGCAAGTAAAACTCAAAAAAAAAAAAAAAAAAAAGAGGAATTGTAGAGCAAAATTAACTTTAAATCTTGACCAAATTTTGGGAGATCAGGGATTCTCTGGTGGGGGTACTCTCAGATCTCAGCAAATTGTCCCTATTGGTTTGAGCCATAAAGTTAGCTCATGCTGGTGCCAAACACCAATAGGAGATTTGTCAAAGGTCAAGAGCATCTCCACTGGGAATCCCTCTGTGGTCAACAAAATGTAAACCCCGAAAACCTAAAACAGGTGTCAGTTAATTTTGAAAGTTTATTTTGCCAAGGTTGAGGACACACATCTATGACACAGACTCAGGAAGTCCTGATGACATGTGCCCAAGGTGGCCAGAGCACAGTTTTACACATTCTAGGGAGACATGAGACATCAATCAACATATGCAAGATGAACACTGATTTGGTCTGGAAAGGGAGGACAACTCAAATCAAAGACAGGAAGACTCAAATCAGGGAGGGAGCTTCTAGGTCACAAGTAGATAAGAGACACATAGTTGCATTCTTTTGAGTTTCTGATTAGCCTCTCCAAAGGAGGCAGTCAGATATGCATTTATCTCAGTCAACAGAGGGGTGACTTTGAATAGAATGGGAGGCAGATTGGCCCTAGGCAGTTTCCAGCTTGACTTTTCCCTTTAGCTTAGCGATTTGGGGGCCCCAAGATCTATTTTCCTTTCACATAGCAAACCTCCATATGTACCCCCAAACATCAAATATTTTTAAAAAGAAATTTAGAGATCTCTTCCACAATTCTGGGACCCCAATGCCAGAAAACTTCCAAATACTTCACACTCAAAAAAATATGAGCTTTCAGATCTGGGCTTTGCCCTACTGGATATCCCCACTCCATTCTAAGAAATAAGAAGGAATTGCTAAAATATGAGGGGTTTCTGTCAATAAACCTCAATATAATGACTGAATACTTCCCAAGAATTACCTCTTGTCAGGCTCTGGTCAAGGAACGGAGTCTACAGAAATTAATATAAAATGTAATCTCTGACATCAGTGATTTCATGAGGTAGCACAGGACACTAAGCCAATATTAGCCACTTGATCAGCCTTTCAGCTGTGCCTGCTCTAGCCTTTAAAATGAGAAAGAGTGTGTCCAGATAATAAACCAAATGTTTACATGTGTGGAAGGAAAGAGTATCGCTAGGGGTTTTTTTTTTTACTCTTAATCACTTATTTGAGCACACATAGTACCCGGCAAGAAAAAAAATCTCTTCTCTGTCTTTGCAACACCAGAAATTTGCCTTGCAAAAGGAAGGGTTTCCTCCCTAGTTTAGCTTTGCTTCAGTTTCACCAGTGATTGTTCTCAAAGGTCCCAATATCAGAATCTCTCAACATATTTTTCCAAAAAAAAACTATGATAATCTTATGTCTTTATAACATGACCACTTATGGGTCCCAACAAAACTGAGAAAAATAATAGCTTTCTTTAATTCTTCTCTAAGAGCACTCTTCTCTACTCTCATTGTCTTCCAGATATACATCTCTAACCCAGAACTTCCTGATCACCAGACCTATAATGACTGCTGGACACCTTTATTTGACTGTCAAGTGGCTGCCTTAAGTTCATCATGCCATAGACTGAACTCACTGCTTCTACCCCACCTTAATCTTTCTATTCTCAATAGTTAGCTACATGGTTCACTGGTTCTATCCTCTTCTTCACTCTTTACTCAGCATTTGTCAGTTTCTGTGAAATAAACCCATAATGCCCTACTGACTTATTGTATTCATCCACATCTTTCAATTGCCACTAGCGCTACTTTGGTTCAGTCCACTGTTCTCTTTTGGACTGCTGTTATTCTCCCAACTAGTGTCTCCACTTCTAGTCTTACCTTCTCTGATCCAGTTTCCAAAGTTATTTTTACAATTTAAAAATCTGAGTATATCTTCTCCATTCAAAGCACTTTAATAGGACCGCGTTTATCGTCAAATAAAGCACTTCACATAAATAACTATGATTTCATTATATGACCTGTTTATCTCTCCAGCTTCACATAATGCACTCCCCACCTTATTGTCCATAATCCATACTGTTCCAATTGTAGTTCTCTCAATGAAAAAAAAAATACTCTATTGTCTCTGAAATTTTGCACATGCTGGCTAAAATATTTATTCTTTGTCTTTTTTGTCTGTGCTCTCTCCTAGTTCCACTTTCCTTTTTTCCTGCTTACTCTTCCAAAAAAAATTTTCCCTGTTACCGACAGTACTACAACTGTGTTGGTGTCTCTGAAATTTACTCCCATACGGTGCTTGACTTACTCAATATTTTATCTCAAACCCATCGAACTGACGGTAGATGCTTTGGAAGGCAGAATCATGACATGTTTGTTGTTAAGTTCCTGATGATTAACACAGAGGCTGGCCCAGAGTCAGACATCAAGAAAGATCAATAAAAGGAGAATAACATCAGTAAGATGGCAGAGTAGGAAGCCCTGGACCCTCCTTCTTCCCACGAACACAAATTCAGCAATAATTTATGGACAAATTTCCTTTGTGACAAATCAAAAGCTAATTAAAAAGTTCCTGCACCCTGGAACAGCATAAAAACAGACACAGCAGCCAGGCGCAGTGGCTGGAAGACATTACATTAAGTGAAATAAGGCAGTCACAGAAACACAAACACTGCAGGGTATTACTTATATGTAGAATGTAAGAAAGTCAAACAGATAGTAAAATGGTGGTTTCCGGAGGTTGTGGGATGTAAAACATTAGGAAGATGTTAGTTAAAAGACACAAAATTTCAGTGAAAAAGTAGGAATAAGTTCAAGAGATTTATCATACATCACAGACACTACAGTTAATAACAATATATTGTATACTTGAAAATTGCTGAAAGACTGAAGTGTTCTCAGCACAAAAAAATTGTAAGTATGTGAGGTAATGCATATGTTCAACAGCTTGATTTAGCCATTCCATAATGAATACATATAACGAAACATAAATTTGTACACCATAAATATATATAATTTTTACTTGCTAATTAAGGTATTTTCAAAAGAAAAGAAATTCTGACATATGCTACAAAATGAATGAACCTGAAAACACTGCGCTAAGTGAAATAAATCAATCACCTAGAGTATTTATCTTTTTGTGACTAGTTTATTTCACTAAGCATTTGACTTCAATTTTATATAAATTTATGGTTTATTTCACTTAGCATTTGACTTCAAATTTATATGGAGTATTTAAAGTAGCCAAAATCATAGAGACATAAAATAGAATGGTAGTTGCCAGGGGATAGGGGGTGAAGGAAATGTGGAGTTATTGTTTAATGGGTATAATTTCAGTTTTGCAAAATTAAAAGTATTCTGGAAATGAATGGATGGTGATAGATGTACAACAATATGAATGTACTTAATACCATTGAATGTACACTTAAAATGGTTAAGAAGGTAAATTTTATGTTACATGGATTTTACTTCAAGAAAAAATTTTAAAAATTAAAGGAGATAAAAACAAAACAAACAAAATTCAAACAAAATTTCAAAGAGTTTATCTTCAATAGACCTAACTTGCAAGAAATGCTAGAGTTCTTAGAGTTGAAACACAAGTACACTAAGCAGTAACACGATAGCATAAGAAAACGTATAAAATTCATTGGTAAAGGTAAATATGTAGACAAATACAGAATATTGCATTACTGTAATGGGGTGAAAAATCACTCCATTAATACTAGCATAAAAGCTAAAAGACAAAGTAAGAAAAATAAATATAACTAAAAACATGTTAAAAGATTTACAATATGAATACACATAAACTGTGACAAGAATAATATATGAGGGGTTAAAGTGTAGAGTATGTGATTGAACTTAAGTTGTTATCAGCTTAAAATAGACTGTTATAACCATATTTTATGTAAGCCCCAAAGTACATATGTAACCACAAAGAAGATAATATTTTATGTAACCACAAAAAATACCTACAGAAATTATACAAAGAAAACAGAGAACAAAATCAAAGCATATTATGTTAGTTTATTTGGGCTGCTATAACAAAATGCCTTAGACTGGGTAATTTATGAATAACAGAAATTTATTGCTCACAGATCTGGAGACCAGAAAGTCCAAAATCAAGGCATCAGCAGATTCAGTGTCTGGTGATGTGTCAATCTCTGCTTCAAGGATGATGCTTGCTCACTGCACCCTCACATAGTAGAAGGGGTGAATAAGCTCCCTTAGGCCTCTTTTATAAAGGCACTAATACATTCATCAGGGTGGAGCCCTCATGATCTAATCATGAGGGCTCTAAAGAGCTCCACACTTTAACATTATTGCACTGGGTATTAGGTTTCAACATATAAGTTTTGGAGGGAAACAAACATTCAGATCATAGCACATATTAATACAAAAACTTTACAAAACACAAAGAAAGCAAAAGAGAAAAAGAGAAAGGAACTACAAGACTGAGAGAAAACAACTAGCAAAATGACAATAGTAAATCCTTTCCTGTCAATATTACTTTAAATGTAAATTGATTTAACTCCCCCAGTCAAAAGACAGTGATTAAAGAGTTTTTTTAAAGACCCAACCATGTGCTGTCTACAAGAAACTCACTTTAGATAAAAAAAAAACACACATCAGTTGAAAGTAAAAGCAAGAAAAATATTTTCCATTTAAATGGTAATCAAAAGAGAGCAGGAGTGGCTGTACTTATATCAGAAAAATAGACTTTAAGTCAAAAATTGTCAAAAGAGACAAAGAAGGACATTATGCAATGAAAATGGTTCACTCCATAGGCCGTAATTCCACTACAAGAGCACTTAAATATATAAAACATTGACAAATGAAAGGGGAAAACAGGCAGCAATACAATAATAGTAGAACTCAGTACCCAACTTTCAATAATGAACGGAATATGCACACAGAAGATCAATAAAGAAACAGAGGGCTTGAATAGCATTATAAAACAAATGGACCTAACACACAGGTACAGAACGTTCCATCCAACAGCAGCATAATACACATTATTTTCAAGTACACATGATTCTTTCTCCAGAATAGGTCACAGGTTAGGTCACAAAACAACTTAATAAATTAAAAAAGATTGAAATCTTACCAAAGATTGACCATTATGGTCAACCTTTTTTGACCACAATGGAATGAAATGAGAAATCAGTAGCAGAAGGAAAACTGAAAAATTCACACATATATGGAAACTAAACAACATACTTATGACATACTCACAAAAAACAATTGAGTCAAGAGGAAATCAAAAGGAAATTAGAAAATATCTTAATACACATAAAAATGAAAACACAACATACCACTGCCTATAAAGCGTAGCAAAAGCAGTAGTAAGAGGAAAGTTTATAGTGACGAACATCTATATTACAAAAGACAAAATATCTCAATAAACAACCTAGCTTTATACTTCAAAGAACTAGGTAAAAGCGATAAATTAGTTCCAAAGTTAGCAGAAGATAGGAAATAACAGACTATCACACAGAAATAAATGAAATAGCAAATATTAAAACAATAGAAAAAAATCAATAAAACTGAGAGTTGATTTTTTTAAAGATAAATAAAAGTGACAAACTTGTAGCTAGACTAAGAACAAAACACTCAAATAAATAAAATCAAAACTGGAAAGAGGAAACATTACAACTCTTGTCACAGAAATAAAAAAGGATCCTAAGAGACTGCTATGAACATTAGCCAACAAACTGGATAACTTAGAAGAAATGATAAATTCCTAGAAACATATAACTTTTACCAATAATAAATCATAAGGAAATACAAAGTCAGAACAGACACATGGCTAGTATGAAGACTAAATCCATAATCAAAAACCTCCCCAAAAATAAAGCTTAGTATCTGATAAATTCACTGGTGAACTCTACCAAATATTTAGAGAATTAATGCCAGTCCTTTTCAAACTCTTCCAAAGAATTAAAGAGGAGGGAACACTTCCAAACTTATTGTATGAGGCTAGCATTACCTTGATTCGAAAGTTGTACAAAGACAACACAAGAAAGAAAACCTAGAGGCTAATATTCTCAATGAATATATATTCAAAAAAGTCTCAACAAAGTACTAGTAAACTGAATTCAACAGCACATTAAAGGAATTATACACCATGACCATAAGAGACGCATCCCTGAGATGCAAGGATGATTCAATGTTAAAAAATCAAGTAATTTAATATACATTAACATAATAAAAAATAAAATCACATGATCTTTTTAATAGATGCAGGAAAAGCATTTGACAGAATTTGGCATTATTTCATGATGAAAACTGTCAACATATTAGGTACAGGAGGAATCTACCTCAACATTATAAAGGTCACATATAAAAGTTCATAGCTCACATTATACTCAATGGTGAAAAAGTGAAAGCTTTTCTGCTAAGATCAGGAACATGGCAAGGATGCCAACCCTTGCCACTTCTATTCAACATAGGACTAGATGTCCTAGCCAGAGAAATTAGACAAGAAAAAATTAACAAAAAGATTCAAACTGGAAAGGAAGAAGTAAAATTGTTCCTATTTGCAGATGATATTATGTTATACAGAGAAAACTTTAAAGGCTCAATTTTTAAAAAATCTGTTAGAATAAGCAACTAATAATAATAAATTCAGTAAAGTTGCAGTTAACACACAAAACTTAGTAGTATTCCTATACACTAACAACAAAAAACTGTTAAACAATTAATAGTGATAATCAAATTCAGTAGTCAACATAAAAACTTGATAGTATTCTTATACCCTAATAACAAATATCTGAAAAGAAAATTAAGAAAACAATTTCACTTGCAATAGCACCAAAAAGAATAAAATACATAAAGATAAACTTAACTACAAAGGTGGAAAACTTGTATACTGAAAACTACAAAACATTGATGAAAGAAACTAAACAAGACACAAACAACTGGAAAGCACCCCATGTTTATAGATTAGAAGGGTTAATACTGTTAGATCGTTCATACTACCCAAGG
>NW_016107317.1:10534529-10541672 GCF_001604975.1 Cebus imitator
AAAAAAAAAAAAACAAACAAACCAACCTATGGTGCTATAGTTGTATTAAAGTATAGTAATGTGATTACATATAGTACATAATATTTTATAATGATAATAAGCAACTATGTTGCTGGATTATATATTTAGTAGACTATGCTTATTATTGTTGTTTTAGGGTGCACTCCTGCTTATTTAAAAGAAGTTAGCTGTAAAACAGTCTCATGCAAGTCCTCAGGAGATATTCCAGAAGAAGCCATTATTATCATAGAAAAATGACAGCTTCATGCATGTTATTGACCTGAAGACCCTCCAGGAGGACAAGATGTGGAGGTGGAAGACAGGGATAATGATGATCCTGACCCTGTGTAGGCCTAGGCTAATGTGTGTGTTTGTGCTTAGTTTTTAACGAAAAAGTTTAATGAGTTAAAAAATTTAAAATAGAAAAAAGTTTATAGAATGAGAATGTAAAGAAAAAATATTTTTGTGTAGATGTGTAATATGTTTGTTTTAAGCTAAGTGTTATTACAAGTCAAAAAGTTAAAACAATTAAAAAGTAAAAATGTTACAGTAAGCTAAAGTTAATTTATTATTGAAAAAAGAAAACTATTGTTTAATAAATTTAGTGTAGCCTAGGTGTACAGTGTTTATAAAGTCTACAGTGGTGCAGTAATGTCCTAGGTTTTTATGTTCACTTACTGACTCACCCAGAGTAATTTCTAGTCCTGTGAGTGCCATTCATGGTAAATGCCTCAGCCTCCCAAGTAGCTGGGATTATAGGTACCTGCCACCATGCCCAGCTAATTTTTTGTATTTTTTGTAATGATGGGGTTTCACTATGTTGACCAAGCTAGTCTTGAACTCCTAACCTCAGGTATTCCACCTGCCTTGGCCTCTCAAAGTGTTGGAGGTTACAGGTGTGAGCCACTGCACCCAGTAGCACACTATATATTTTATATTGCATGTATATATATCTCTCTATGCAAACTCAATTTTATAATTTAATCACATTAGTAAGCCAATAAAAAATGTTTCTAAATTCTGAAGGAATATAAAAGTCTATAATAACTATTATTCTACCATATGTGCTATTTATACCTTTATGTTGTCAATGCTAAAAGATCTTTTAATTGTCCTTAAAACTGACCTTTTTGCATCATACATCAAAATCTCTAGTTAGTTGAAATAAGCTTACTAGCAACCAATGTTTAAGGATAACTTTCAGTATCTGATATTTATTGATACAAACACAAGAAGAGAAATTTTAATTCCGGATGTATGGGTGAATGTTTTATTAAAAAAAAAAAAATTAAACACCCGTAATCCCAGCACTTTCTGAGGCTGAGGTGAATAGATCATCTGAGGTCAGGAGTTGGAGACCAGCCTGGCCAAGATGGTGAAAACCCATCTCTACTAAATATACAAAAATTACCTGGGCATGGTTGTACGTGTCTGTAATCCCAGCTACTTGGGAGGCTGAGGCAGGAGAATCGCTTGAACCCAAGAGGCAGAGGCAGCAGTGAGCAGAGATTGCACCACTGCACTCCAGCTTGGGCAACAGAGCAAGACTCCATCTGAATAAAATAAAACAAAATTAAAATAACATAATATATAATAACCCATGAAAATCTTTCCTCTATTTCTTTTTAATAAATATGCAAGTAAGAAGACATTAAAGTTTTATTAGATGTTTCCTTTGGTAATTTTGATGTTGATTCAAAAATGCTTAAGATGCTTAGAAAATTATCAAATTGTGTTCTGCAGCAGAAAATAGTAAAAGTAACTTTAAACTTGCAAGTCTTGTGTGTTATCAGTGGCACCAAATGTATCCATGAAACTGCTCTGCTCAGGATGATGAACAAAGGAACTCATCTTCACCATCAGCACCCGATTCTTCCCCAGCCTCCACAAAGCATACCTGTTGGCAATCCTCCTGATTTCCATAGCAAATGAATTTTTAACAATATCCCATAGGAGCTGGAGTAGAATATACAAGTAGCCAAAATCAAAGCCTTTGTAGATCAGAGTGAGTCTCTTTCTGGGTTAATGGTAGGAGTCCCAGGAAAGGAAATTTGCCATGGACTTCCCAAAAATGAGGCTGCTCTTTCCACTAAGAGAGACTATTGTGGCCTTCGAAACATTAACTATTTACTTAAATTTAGGAAAAGTTACCAAAAACTTTCAAGCAAATAAAATTGAATCTACTTCAGAGACCAGTGATACTGGCTGAAAACCATAGTTTACATTCCATCTTCAAAGTGAGATAATGCAGGAATGCCAAAAATTCAGCAGAGCCTTCTCAAGTAACAATCTTGTCCTTAAGAAATCATTGGGATTTTGAGCTGTGGAATTTTCCACCCATTTATCCTCTCATTATCTATATTTTTTTCCTCAAGTGTCAGTTGAATCCTCTCACTCACAGTTGTACAAATCACAGGACTTTTTTTTAATTGTCATAAAACAGATACATTATTCATCTACCCAGTTTCATCTGAAGGGAATCCAATAAAGAAGAAATTTTATTTTCCAATACAATATTAAAGCTGCTTTACCCCACAAGAGACACAGCAGGAATTCCATCCATGATCTATGTAAGTACAAAACTTTTTGCCTATCGGAGTGTGTGTGAATTTAATTTTATGAAATGTAGAACTGTCTTTTCCTGTTATGCTTCATAGTACTTGTGTATGAATATGTAACAAATTCAATGTTTTTATTAGTTTGTGAAGCATTATGTACCATGATGATACCAAGAACATCCTGTGCTTTTCCTAGCAATTACTGAGTTAGAAGGACACCGTTGACATTTGTGCTGCATCCTTGATAGAAAGCATGTACATATTACAGGATTTGTTTCCCTCTAATGTAAATACAGTGGAGCAGAATATTCAAGTGGTGATTATACATAAGTCATTACCTTTGCCTCTGGATTATGGATTGAACTAGAACCCAGGTTAAGGTCATAATAACCCTCTCTTAGCAGACGCTTCTATCACTAATGAAAAGAGGGTGTGCCAAGCTCAACACACACACCTTTCTAATTGGCAGAATCCAATTCTGATTTCTAAAAGTCCTATATAAAAAGAAGGTAGAAATGATGTTAGCATTGATACAGAGGTACATAACAGCTCAATGTACAAACATAGGTTAATGGTGTAAGGATAAATCTTTCTTTCTTCCAGGAGACAGTTCACCACTCCGACCTGTAAAAGGATTGTGGGAGACATAAAGTAGCAGGGAGAAACCTCTATCTGTCTCCCAACCTACCCCTGTGTCCGCATGTTCCACCCAACTCTCCATGATTGAATAATTAAGTCCTTAGATAGTTACCATGTGTCCTTAAATAGTTACCATCAACCTTAAATGAAAACAAAACAAAATGTGGAATCAGTGCTCTTAGTCCAAAGATAAAAGATACATTATGGAAAAGATAGGTATGACTTTATAAACAAAACAGAACTTTCTCAACAATCTCATTAACCAATACTCTTTCATCGTAAGTGATCATGGTTATTTGGCGTCAGAAGCAAAATATGGAAAGATCTTTCTGCAGACAAGTAGAGACAAGGCATAATAAAGGGAGGGTTAGGTGTGTAAAAAAATGATGAAATTGACATACTTTAGTGTTTAATTCATAAGGAAGAAAATATATCAACTAGAGCAGGGATTTAACCCCTTCTGGGTGGAATGTCAAATACACATATAAACAATTATTTCTGTTCCTTTCAGCATCAATGCACATTAAATAGTTTGAACTTCTATCTCAGTACTTGGATTTGTTTCAAGGCTTGGTAAATACACTTCGTAAAATACTTTCACATATGAAAAGTTACAAATTCCAACATCTTTAACTGTATAAAAAGGTCACTGATTCCGAGTTGAGGAAGTTATAATTTGTGATGATTCCATTTCAAACCATACCCAAACCTACCATTAAACTCACAGCTGGCATCTAAAATGACAGATGGGGAGAATTTCTGGGACTTACACTTTATGGGGGATAAGAAGGGTGGTCCTGTACTAACTGATGTTAAAAAGGCCCTACATTCAACTACAGTGAACCCAGAAAACATTCCAACAGCATTACCCAAGTGGTGAGGCTGACCTCTTCTGCAGATGCTTGTACACAAGATTTGGTGTTTATTTTGAGACGTCACCTTCCTCTTTCCCCATTTCAAGTTGATCTTGTGTCCATTTTAACCTGGTTTTGTCTGTATAAACACATTGGGATAAAGGAAAGAACTGTAGGATTTTTGGACCTCCTACTCCTTAGTGGAGGACTTCGTATTACCTTTGACAAATGAGTTTGCTAAAACAAATATTTTAAGAAGTGGGAGAGAGAAGCGGGGAGAGCAGGGGTGGTTATTTAGCCTTCCTGTTTTTCCCTAAGTTAAAAAGTTTTGAAGGACTAGCTCATCCTATGTTTCTATACAAATAAAACTGATAACAATGTATGACTTTTGTTTATCCCTGGAAATTGAGCAAGGCAGGGAAGGAAGGGAACTGACTGTGATAGGACAGTATAGGTCCACAGAGCATAAGAGAGATGTAAGAAGATGTGATAAATTGCTAATCATGTAGAATTAGAGCAAACCCTCAAGGTCAACCACTTCAACCCAATTGTTTTAGAGTTGAAAATTGAGGTTCAAAGAAGGAGGATCTTTTCCCCAAAACAAATAACTGAACAACTAGAGTTATTACATAAAAATGACCATTGCAAACATTTTTAATAATAACAACAAAAATGTAAATGTAATTTATTGGCCATTTGCTAACTCTGTTACCTAGAGCAAGTTACTTAAGCTTTCTGTGCCTCAGTCTCAACATCTGCAAAATCAAGATGATAATGGTGTCTATTCTTAGGCTTGCTGGAAAAATCAAATCAGTTAATACCTGTAAAGTGTCTAGAACAGAACCTGGAAAGAGTGTTTGATAAACATCAATTGTTTATTATTATTATTACCACCACTACTACTAATTTCAGACAAGCCTCTTTCAAGTAAGTGAGATTTTGTTGATGAACCAAAAAATTCAATCCACTGTGGATCGGAATGTTGCTATGACATGAACACCAGCTTTTAAGGATACACTAGAGTAGAGTCTAGCATCAGCTTAGAGCCAAACAAAGGAGGGAAATAGGGATAGTCTTATCTCCATGACTAATACTCGCTCATTTTTAAAAGTACTTAAATGTCAATTTTCAAATTGCATTTTTTAAAACTCAAAGAATGGAATTGAAAACCCAACCTTTCTACGTCTGTTTTGATTTTTAGAAACCTTGACCAAGCCACTTTCTCTTACTTGGTTGTTTTCATATATGGTGTAAATAACAATCTTAGTCAGGTGTTGTGGCTCGTGCCTGTGGTTCCAGCTAGTTAGGAGGTTGAGGTGGGAGGATAGGTTGGACCCAAGAGGTCGAGTCTGCAGTGAGCCATGATCATGTCACTGTACTCCAGCCTGAATGACAGAGTGAGACCCTGCCTCTAAATAAATATATAATATAAAATAAAATAACAGTCTTTACCTGAGTTGTAAAGATTAAATGTACTTGAAAGCATTTCTGGGTTATAAATTTTGCAGAGAATTGTACATTCTTTAAATGCACCATGCATTACAATTATAACATATTTATATTACCTTGAGATCACTGGGGGGAAAAATGTCATTTTTGTTTTCTTTCAAGGATTTAGCATTGACCATGGAAATAGCATATGTAATCAGAATATTCATGGAAAAATGTGCTCAAAAGAAAGAACTCCGAGCTGGGAATTGGAGGTTTGGGTTCTAGCCCCAGTTTTCTCATGGACACCTTCATATGGCTTTGGGCAACTCATTTAGACTTCCTGGCACCATTTCCTTTTCTGTAAAACACAGGGTGCATTAACTGATCTCTTCTCCTCTAATTCTATAATTCTAAATGTCATGCATATGCTTACATGAATCCATGAAGCACTAAAACCTAATTAATTTCAGAAAATTATTTAATAAACAAAATGTCTCATAAGCAATTCAAGAGATCTTGGAACTGACTTTCAAAACATTGCATAATCATGTTCAGGCAAACACTTCAAACCCAGAAAGAACATCTTGGAATTGTTTCATAATTTTGCATTGAAGAAAGTCTGTGAATTAATATATTCACACTCATTTAAACATCTCTAATCTCTGAGGCCCTTAATAAAGAGAAAAGGGTATTGCCTCTTTCAAAATGAAATGCAAGTTTAAGAGGATGCTATATTTCTGTAACATTCTCAGCATCTCAGCAACTCACAATGCTGTAATAACAATGTTACTTTTTTTTTTTTTTTGAGACAAAGTCTCGCTCTGTCGCCCAGGCTGGAGTGCAGTGGCAGATCTCAGCTCACTGCAACCTCTGCCTTTCAGGTTCAAGCAATTTTCTCCTGAATATCTGGGATTACAGGTGGGCACCACCAAACCCAGCTAATTTTTGTATTTTTAGTAGAGATGGAGCTTCACCATGTTGGTCAGGCTGGTCTCAAACTTCTAACCTCATGATCTGTCAGCCTTGGCCTCCCAAATTGCTGGGATCACAGGTGTCAGCCACCGCAGCTGGCCAATGTTACCTTTTTTTTTTCTCACACTTCTGATTTGATCAATGTAACAACTTTGTGAAAGAGGCTGGACTCAGGAATTATTGTACCCATATTACAAAGAAATATCTTGGGGAGGAAATAAAATAACTTGCTTCCCACTTAGAGCTGCTGTTCCTCAGACTTGGATCTCCTGACCCATATGACACCTGACCCAACCTAGGAGTAACCCCTGGGCTGCAGCTCATGTGCACATTGACCACCTGCCTGCCGCATTGCTGTGAGCAAGATCAGTTCCTAGCAAGGCCTGGCTCAGTTCCCTGTCAGAAACAAAAAGTCCTCCTCTTACTTTCCACCCCAAATCACTGTCTGGGAATCTGTACAGAACTGAAGTGATGCAGTCCTTCTGAAGGACTTCCATGAATAAAAAGGTTCCCAGATAAGAACAATAGACTTATTGATGACTGAATCTGACCCTGCTTCCCATGCTCTGAGGTTTCTCCCTGCAAATGTTTCTTCCATAATCCAGTGGCTGCTTTGGAAGAGTTCTCCAGAACACTTTCATCAGGACTATTTTTTCATCCTATGATTTTGGCCATCATCCAGTTTATTA
>NW_016107317.1:10541702-10554253 GCF_001604975.1 Cebus imitator
AGAAAAAAAAAAAAATCCCACAAGGTTCAAAACATTTTATATTCATAGGAATAATTAGGAAAATTTGAGAATTATACCTGTTAGTCAATTAGGGAGTAACCAACTTGAAATCACAAATACAGGTTCCTGAAAACAAAGTGTAATTTTATGTGACTGACTTACTAGCCTGGGGATAGAAACAAGGCCATGATGCATTTGAAGGGCCTGCCCAGGGCTTGGTTGGTAACTAGAATCCAGCAGAACTGGTGGGCTTGGAAGGAAAGGATGGCACAGAGATTAGCTCCACCAAAACATGCCTGTGTTTGCATAATATTTATGTTTCCACCCTCACAATGGCTTCGTTTCACTTATTCTCCAAACTGAATGGCAGAGACAGCTACTTATTGTGGTACACATGGTTACATTGCTCCTTTTGCCAATTCCAAGAAAAGAGCATTGTCACTTTTTCTCTGGATATTGAAAACAAAATAAACATAGGTCTGAATCTTTGACTCATTTTTCTCTTAGAATGGAAGATATTGGCAGCCACATATATCATTTCACTTAATTCAGATCCGCAAATATTGAAAAAATTCTATGGGTAAGCCATTATGTTAAGAGTTTCAGGGGCCTAAATCTGAGCAAGACGCAACTCCAGTTGAAAAAAATGTTAAATGAAATAGGTGATTGCTGGTAAATATTGCAGGAAATAGGCATCAGAAAGAGATTGTGGGGGACCAGAAGGGATGGTGAGTCTTCAAATTACTGCTTAGAATCAAAGGTCGAATAACAGAAGTGAACCTCATGATCAGATACAACACAGATATAAGATTAGGGACCACATGAAATTTTCTTGCTCTATAGCACGTAACATAATTTTTAAAAAGCAAGAAAGAGAGGCACTTTGAAGTTTCCAAAATAGAATGGTCCTTAAGTCAAAGGGATAAGAAGTGGTTTCATGAAGGAAGTGGCATTGAAAATGAGCCTGGAAGGTTGAGTAGGCTTTTAATAAACTAGTAATATAACTATAGATATAGATATAAATTCATAACTTTAAATGGCACTTTTGCATACAGCATCCACTTTTGCAGACAGAAAGATGAGGTCCCTCCATGTCGGAAGCACACCATGAGCAAATACAAGGACTGGGAATCGTCAGACAGTCTTAGGAACTATTACATAATTTTCCATGCACATAACAAAACTTTAGTGAGTAACTACTATGTTCTAAGTCTGAAATATAGGTGATACAGGATTTTGAGGCATAGATATCTGCCTTCAAGTGTAACACAGTCTGTTGGATGGGCTGCCATATTATGTTCATATATGTCAGATGGTATTAGGAGATAAAGGTGAGAGGCTTATGCCTGCATCATGTTAAGAGGGTCCTTAAAAATAGGCTAAGGGTGGCCGGGCGCAGTGGCTCAAGCCTGTAATCCCAGCACTTTGGGAGGCCGAGGCGGGTGGATCACGAGGTCAAGAGATCCAGACCATCCTGGTCAACATGGTGAAACCCCGTCTCTACTAAAAATACAAAAAATTAGCTGGGCATGGTGGCGTGTGCCTGTAATCCCAGCTACTCAGGAGGCTGAGGCAGGAGAATTGCCTGAACCCAGGAGGCGGAGGTTGCGGTGAGCCGAGATCGCGCCATTGCACTCCAGCCTGGGTAACAAGAGCGAAACTCCGTCTCAAAAAAAAAAAAAAAAAAAAATAGGCTAAGGGTTAGTATTTAATTCAGTGACAATAGAGGATCATTAAAGATGTTAGGCTAAGAAGTAATATCATCTGGGTTGAGTGTACAATTTATTTAAAGTAAAAATATAGAATTCATTCAGAATAAAATGGAATGAGGAAAAAGACTGATTTAGAGACAACTGCAAAGCACCCAGGCAGGAGGTAACAGGAAATATGAGAGGAAATATGGTTAGAAATAAGAGGAAATATGGTACCACTCAAGAGAATTAAAGAGAATGAAAAAAGAGAAACTCAACTGAAATTGACAGTGTAGAATATTGACTTGTGTCGTAGGAAAAGAAAACGTTTGATATGGCCATGCTGCGTTTGAGATGCCACTGGTGTCTAGCCATCAGTTGGACATTCGGGTCTGAGGTACTTGGGTCCTGAAAAGAAAGATACATGTGGGCACTATCCTTATGGGAGTGATGGTTAAAGGCAAAGGATTGAACAAGATAGCTGAGGTAGCAAGTATACTTCTAGAAGGAGGAAGAAGAAAACATTCCAGGGGGCACACATACGTATAGAGAAGTAGAAAGAGAAGCATGTGAGGAGAAAGGAGAACTGAGAAAAGAATACCAGGGAAGCAGAGAGGGGCATGCTTAAAGGAGAGAAGCAACAATCAAATGCTGAGGAGAAGTCAGGGAAGCTTAGCCTAAGATGAGCACTTGGATCCAGTGCATAGGTCTCCGTCTGCCTCTGAAAAAGGCACTTCAGTGGGGCTGAGAATGGAAAAGTCAGCATTCAAGATAATGAACAATGAGTTGGTACACAGCAAGGAAGTGGACTCTAGGAAGTTTGATAGGATTATAGAATGAAGATGGAAATGACAAGGGAAGGATTGATGGGGAAAGGGTCAAGGGAATCAGGCTGGCAGTTAGAGGGGTTAAACTGACAAGGAAAAAGGGCACATACTCCTCAGAAGCAAATTAGAAAGAAGAAAGCGTAGCAAGGGGCAGTGAAAATACAAAGACTCTCTCCCTAGACCTTGTCGCCCACGCCTATGGGCACAATTACCACCTCTCCTGGAATGACTCACAAATGTCTATCTGCTGCCTTAACCTATTCCTGAGCTCCTGAGCTATATATAAAACTGCCTGCTAAAAACACCTGGCTGTCTGCAAGGCACCTCAACTTCAATTCAACGTACCCAAATCAAATTCATGACCTTTTCTCCCAAAAAATGTCATCCTGTACTGTTCCCTGCCTGATAAATGATATCATTATCCACAAAAATTGCCAAAGTCAGAAAATTAGGACTTACTTCTGCACCTCTATTGCTCTCAACTTCACCCCCCAACCAAAGGGCTTTTAATGTCTTTTCAAATCTGCTTTTTTCCCCTTCTAAGCTCTGCACTGCAGCTAGAGTGACCTTTTCAAAACTCAACTCTGAACATGTTCACTCCTGCTTAGATCCCTGCAGTGACTTCCTCTTGGGCAGGGCCACAGTCTGCCTTGACTGCTGAGGCCCTATGTTGAGGCCCTATCTGGCCCTGACTACCTCCCTGCTTCACCCCACATTCTCCCCGACCCACATAATTCCAGTTCTCTTCTACCTCTGAGCTCTGCACATGCTGTTCCACCTGCCTAATACTTCCTTCCCACCTTCCTTTCTACCTGGTTAACTTCTTCTTCAGGGAAAATAGGAGACAGTAGTATATTATGGTGATTAGGACTCCAAGTTTGGAATCAAACCGAGTTCCAAACCCTACCTCTCGACTCACCCACTGGTTGATCCTAAACAAGTTATATACTGTACCTAAGCCTAAGTTTCTCACCTGTAGGTTAACATAAGTCCATACCTCACAGAGATTATTCATAGAAAGCACTAACATCTGAGACTGGCACATAATGCCCATTTGGTAAATTTCTGCTATTTTTTGTTAATCCTTTTTCCAGCCATGGCTCAATCATCATTTCTTGGAGAAGCCTCTGCCCAGGTCACCCCCCCATCATCTGCACCCGCAGTCTCCTTTGTTGCACCCAACACAGATTTAATTCTGCACTTACATATAAGAGTTTCAGAATATACCTGTCTTCTCCATCAGAAGGCTCCTTGAGAGCAGGATTTGCCTGCTTTGCTCATGCAGGGAGCCCAGCCTCTAGCATAATGCCTGACACAGAGCAGACACTCTACCAATACTTCCTCAATGAAGAAATGAATGAATGAGCAAACCACAATAGCCCAGCTGTGGTTACAGCAGGAGTCGGTGTATCCAACTTGTCCTGTAAGCAACAGCCCAGTATTTGGTCATTTGGCCAGTGCATCCTTGCTTTAGTCGGGGCCTGATTAGCAGTTTGTCATCTCATCTATCAATGCACATAAATCATTATTAGCAATATCTATTTTTTTGAAACTAGATGAGTCTGAGGTAAAATTTGTATTCATGCAGGCCTTGTTGGCCAAGGACATTTGGTCTTCCCCAGTTGAGGCTGATGAAGATAATGACAGCAGGGATGATAATGCCATAATTAACAAAACTTATGAATATTAGCACATTAAACCCTAGGACGCTTTGGCCTAGTAAATGGAACATACAGAACAGAAGCTCCTGAAGGTCATCTCATATGCCAAGTGAGAAACAGTGAGAGAGCCCCATCACTTGCTCTCTTTGGCTCATCTTAATTTTCTGTGTTGTAGACACATACACACATGCCTCACCAGGTCCCGTGCCTGGATATGACCTTCCCTGGTCTTCTATTAACTGTGACACATGAAGTTCATGAGTCAAACCCCATAGTCTGCATCCCTGCTTCTCCCTCCCCCCATGTCTCTTCCAAAGAAGACCACTGAGTTGGCTCACATTTTGTTTTAGGGAATGTTTTCTGACTACTTCTCTTGGTGTCTGCTAATGGGCAAATACCAAATCTATGGGAAATTCCTACACAGCTCTCAACAAATATAAGGAAAAGCAAATAAAAGTTCCCTATAATTCTTTATACATTGCTTTTACAGCATGTAAACCCTTTGATTAACATCTGGCCACGTGCAGTGGCTCACACCTGTAATCATGGCACTTTGAAAGGCTGAGGCGGGAGGATAACTTGAGCCCAGGAGTTTGAGACCAGCTTGAGCAACACAGTGAAACCAATGTGATTCAGGAAAAATGACAAGCCAAGTCTCAATCATTTTAGAAGGTTAAGAATACACACCCGGGAGACAGGTCTATGCCTTTCTCTGAAGATAATTTTGACAGCTCCAAATTTAAAGGGGAAAGGGTGGGACATTGAGAAGTACACAATTTTCATGTAAGAGGCGGATAGGGAAAAATGTTGTTCATGTCTCTGGCTCAGTGAATCTGCATTTTTTAATGTAAGGTGATATAAACAAATGGGGCAGAGGAAAAATCAGATATGCCTTTCTGTCTGGAGGGCAGAGGGATGACTGCACTGGTAAGGATAAGCTATCAATTTACGTTGCCATGGTGAAATTGTGAAATTTTAACAGAAACACCTTAAAACACTTTGAAGCTCATTAGGAATTTCCTTGTGGGCAAAATATGGCAGAGGTATGTGGCTTTTCATCTTGTAGCCATCTTATTTAGGAACCAAAAAGGGGGAAGCAGGTTTACATAATCCAGTTCCCAGCTTGGCTTTTCCCTTGGACTTAATGAGTTTAGTTTCCCAAGATTTAATTTCCTTTCACACACCTATCTCTACAAAATAAATAAAAAGTTAAAAATTAGCCGGGCATATACTAATAGCTAGGACTACTAGCACACACTTGTAGTCCTAGCTATTCAGGAGGCTGAGATGGGAGGATCCCTGGAGCCCAGGAGTTCAAGGCTGCAGTAAGCCATGATCATGCCACTGGACTCCAGCCTGGGTGACAGAGCATGACCCTGTCTTTTAAAAAAAGGAAAAACCCTCCCTTTGCCTCTAATGACAAAGGGTCTTTCCCTTGGTGGAACAGCTTGGGAGCTTTGGGAACACCGAATGCACAGTATGTTCTGCATTGTCATTAGAATCTGTGCTAATGTTATCAATGGCATTTCTTTTATTGAGTACCTAGTAAATGTAGCAAACCAAAGGCCGAGATGCATTTACTTTACTTGTCATTAAATTAGGTAGTAGCTTCAATGCCATAAGAGTAAAATCTAATGAGCTTTGTACTCTTTTTAGAACAGGTAAGGAAAATTGAAGTGTTAGCATTCACAGATGATTTGGCCCTTTGTGTCCTAGTTTATCTTAGGAGTTCTGTTTGACCCCTGGCAGACCGTTGTCTTTAGTTGAAACAGTAAAGCGTGATTATCCACAATATGATAATGTTGAGAATAGCAAGGAAAACCTTTCATTTCGAGAACTTAGTGACCCTTTTTGAAGAAATCCATTATTGTCCAGCAATTTTATTACAAAAGCACATTAGTGCTTAAAAGTGTGAAGTGGCTATGGAGGAAAAAAGGTGTATGTAACATTAGATGCAAAAACAGACTGTAAAGTCATGTCTATGCTAAGATTGTAACTATGTGAAAATTAGATAACCTATTGACAGTAACTGGAAGGAAACATTAAAACAGCTGATTTTTAGACTGGCAAGATAAGAGACTTTTTTCTTCTTTTTTTCTTCCTTGACTGCTTTTATTGTTGTTATAGTATTATTTGTACAATATAAGATTGCCAGCTGAACATGTATATTATGCTTAAAATTATAATTCTATACCTATACTACAGACATTAAAAAAATTATACTCCACCTTAAAATTGAATATGGAAAATATGGAGCTTTTTGCCTTATCTTTAAAAACTATTATTTATTCTGTGAAATAAAAAAAGGGAACAACTTCTAAGACAGCTCCTAAAACTGGCAGAAAATAATTTATCTCCTTTGGCATCACTGACAACAGCCTAAAAATGTTTATTTCTTTAATGAGAAATGGTAGAACAAAATAACTTATTATTAAATTTTCTTTCTGATTATCTGGTAGACCAGAGAACATCTTTGAAAAACTCCCTTTCCTGAAAAAAAAAAAAAAAAAAAAAAAAAAAACCACCATACATTTGATGAATCTTTAGTGGAACTAGGCCAGAAAAGACTTCACCTTATATTTGCCTGGCGAGTACTAGTGCTTAAAGATAGAGAATGCTGGCTGGTTTCTAACAACCAGAATTAAATCCCTAAATTATAGGTCTGCAAATTCAACTCAGAAAATAACTATACAGTTCCCCTGTTTCTTAGCCCTCTATTCAGTACTTAGCCCCACAGGGACCTGTTGCCCGTAAACAAAACTGAATACAGAGTTAGGATAAATCTCACAGGGAATAGGCATTTCCTGCTGTCTTAAATTTCCATTTACTTCTTAAATCAAAAGACTCCTATCCATAAGATTTGGCTGCCTTTTCCTTCTCGTGTGCCATGAAGCTCAGGTCTTTCCTTGTATACCTTCTATGCAATCCAATCCAACAAAAATGTATCCAGCTGAGTGGCTTCCCAGAGCTGTTAGGTCAACAAGCTCTACCAGCAGGCTATGGAAATACCTATCGGCTTTTGAACACTGTGTCTCATCCATTGGTTAGCACAGTTTATGCTGGACATCTAAACAGTTCAATCAGGAATTGCTGGACTGCATGTTCCTAACCTACCTCTTCTCATGACTGCTTGTAAGCGGTCAGAGATACCAGCGACAAAAACAAGTAAGTCAAAGCTATGATAATAAGCAATATTCTGAGCAACAAATGAACTACCCAATATCAGTAAATTGACTGCCATGCTAAAAAGAGTGAACTTCATTCTGAGAGCAATGGGGACCGATGGGGAATGACTTTGAAAAGGAAGAGGATAATGTAACCTGGGTTTAGGATAAGAACTCAACCTAGAGGCAAGATGAATATAGATTTCAGAGGACAGAGATCAGAATTGGGGAACGAATAAAGGCTATCAAAATAGTTGAACTGACCCAAATCAAGGTAATGATGGTAGGAATAGAAATGGGATAGACAATAGAGTTTACATGGATAAAATGATGCAACAAATTTAATGCAGAGTAATGAAGAAAAGCACCGTGTAAAGACACAGTTAAGAAGGCATTAGAGTTTCTAACCTGGATTACTGAGTCTGAATGATGCCATTAATATAGTTGAGGAACCAGGAAGAAATGTTGGTTTAGGGAAGAAGACAATGAGTTTGATTTTGGATATAATAGGTTTAAAGTGTCTGAAGGGACATCCATGAGGAATGGCCCAGCAGACCACTAAGATATGTCAGGGCTAGAAAAGAACATTTAACAGTACAGACTTTGAAACTACATCCTGGTTCTGCCATTTAGAATAAGTGGCCTTGTATAAGATATTTAAACTTCTGAACTTTCTATTTATTTATCTAAAAAAATGAAGATAATTACATTATAGAATTTGGCAAGCATTAAATAAAAAACATGTGTGGAAAGCACTTGCAATATCCGACACATAGTAAGTACTCAAAAAATAATGATTTCCCATTGAACCACTACAAAAATCTCTTCCTGTTCTCATTGTTTCATACTTTGCCTCCTTTGGTCCACCTCTGCATGGCAATTGACGAGATCTTGTCATAACAAAGAGGAACTTCCCATCACTCCTCTGCCTAAAATCCTCTAAGGTATCCCTCTGAACCATGATCTATAAGGTCTGCTATTTCTATTCCTTGGCCCTTGACCATGCTGGTCTCATTCTACCCTCAGGGCCTTTGCATGTACTGTCCTCTCTGCCTGATGTGGTCTCCCCCAGGTTTCTCAAGGTTGGCTTTTTTCATCCTTTTGCTATTAGCTCACATGGTACCATCTCATGGAAGCTTTTTGGTAATTGTTTCTTCATCTATCCCAGGCATACTATATCTTGTTATTCTGTTTTAATTTTATCTATATGGCATTACTATTTGAAATGAAAAATTTAAATATGTTTACATGATGTTGTCTGTTCCCTCTGTTCAATAAGAATATCAGTTCCTTAACAGCTTGCCTGTCTTATTTCCTACTCTATTCCCAGTACCTGGCATAGATTAGTCTCTCCATAGTCATTGAATGAATGAATGAATGAAGGAATGAATGAAAATATCTGGAATAATTGTAGACCCTTAAATATAAAGTGTACATTTCACCTCCAGTAAGATGAAACAGTCTGACTCAGAAACATAAGCCCATGATGTTGAGCTACTGTAATCTGGATGTCCCACTGAGGTAAGCCAATTAACCTCTCTGGCCTCCATTGTCCTTCTCACTGTAAAAGAATGCACAATTGTCATTCTCTTGCCCAAGACAGATGCAGTGAAGAACAAGTGAGATGAAATCTGGCATATGTCTAGAGTTTTACAAGAGGAAGACATTCTATTTAACTTTTCAACCCATCATAAAGATGACTGACACAGGCCAAAATGCCATAATCAAAATCCCTAAAGTCACATCAAATCACTAGACTATGAATCTCCAAAAGGTCCTGAAACAATAGTCTATCAAAATTTCCACTGAGTTACAATGATAATGTAAATCCCAAGATCACAATTCACTGTGGTAGTTCCTGAAATATTATGAAAAACAAAGCCACTCCCCAAATGGATTAGTAATCACAAAGAAAATGCAAAATGCCTTCTGCCAGAGCATGATCAACACTGTGATTTCCAGACTCCTGGCTTCCCTCTCTCTGTGGACACAATCAATGTCCCCTTGGTACACAGGGGCACACTGCTGGAGCATTCAGTCAGCATCTCCTCGGAGGCTTACTCTTAGAAAAGCTTTTTGACATATACACAAAGAAACTGAAGAAAATATCTTAGTCTCAAGCTCTACTTCAGGCCCAGCAAATGGAAGCTGGCTTTGTAGGTAAACAACAGATAATGGCTCAGCTCAGGATAACTCTGACTTAAGCAACATCGCTCTTTAATTACCTACCTTCTATGAGAGCAAAGAGATCCAGAAAGCTCATCATACCTGGTATAGAATTTAAAAGAATGAGTGCTTCACTTAGGTGGCCCAAGTTATTTTGACTTTGTTGCTTAGCTGTTGCATAACTTTAGGCAAGTTATTCTAAACTTTCAAGCTTCAGATTTTAATTTCTAATGTAAGGATAATAGTACCTGTCTTTAGTTGGTTGTTGTAGGGATGAAAGAGAATAAAACGCTAAGCATACTCAATGAACACCATCTATTCATATGAACCAGTAGCTAATAATAATTATCAATAATACCTGAATCCAAGCTATTTCTTTTTAATTCATCCAGCAAATATTAATTGGGCATCTGCTTGATACCAGGCTTTGTATTAGAAGCTAGAGATACAAAAATGAACATGGTAAACTGATCCCTATCTTTGTGCAGTCGACATATTTTAAATAGGCAATTATGGTGTGGCATTATAAGTGCTATCATGGGAAGAGTCCAGAATGCACTGAGAACATCTGGATGGGACATCAGACATGGCCCAGGGAGTCAGGAAGGCTTCTCGGTAGAAGTGATGCTTAAGTTATGGATCAAGGAAGCCATCCAAAAGGCTGGGGAGGATGGAGTAAAGAAAATCCTATGCAGAAGAAATATTATTTGCAGATGCCTGAAGAATAGAGAGCAAGGCATTCTTAAATTGCAGAAATTAGGTTTGAGCAAGGCACAAAAGGCTAGTAAAAAAAAAAAAAGAGTTTTTGTAAGTTCTTGTTAAAGAGTTTTTGGTTTAATCAGAGAACCATCTGGAACATGGTAAGATTTAAGCCAAAGAGCGGATTGGTTGTATTTATGGTAACTCTATTTATGGTAACTCTATTTATAGTAACTAGTTGCAGTATAAAAAAATAGATTAGGCAAAGAAATCACTATGAGTCTATGAATTAAAGAGATATCCTTCAAGGATGTAGACCAGAGGACATATTCTACAGATATCTAGAAGGGACAATGATGGGATTTGGCAATTGATAGGAAGATAGACTGAGGGAGAGAAAGGGATGGAAAATGAATATCAGGTTGAATGGTAGTGCCACTCACTGAGATAGGAAGTACAGAAGAGAAGCAACCTTGAATGTTCAATATAGGATAAGCTGAGTTTAAAATGCCCACAGAGCTCTCAGATGGGATATTCAGCAATAAGGTGATTAAATCAGGCCGAATGATATGGTTCAGCTGTGTCCCCACCCAAATCCCATCCTGAATTGTAGTTCCCATAATCCCCTCATGTCATGGGAGGTGCTCAGAGGGAGGAAATTGAATCATGGGGGCACCTACCCCCATGCTGCTGGTCTTGTGATAGTGAGTGAGTCTGCACAAGATCTGATGGTTTTATAAGAGGATTTTCCCTCTTTGCTCAGCACTTTTCTCTCCTGACACCATATGAAGGATATGTCTGCTTCCCCTTCTGCCCTGATTTTTAGTTTCCTGAGGCCTCCCCAGCCCTATGGAATTGTGAGTCAATTAAACCTCTTTCCTTTATAAATTACCCCATCTTGGGTATTTATTTTTTATATATTTTTTGAGGCAGAGTCTCACTCTATCACCCAGACTGGAATGCAGTGGTGCAATCCTGGCTCACTGCAGCCTCTACTGCCTGGGTTCAAGTGACTCTCATGCCTCATCCTCCCACATAGCTAGGACTACAGACCCCCACCACCTCGCCAGTATAATTTTTTGTATTTTTAGTAGAGATGGGGTTTTGCCATGTTGGCCAGGTTGGTCTCAAACTCCTGGCTTCAAGGGATCCACCTACACTGGCCTCCCAAAGTGCTGAGATTATAGGCATGTGCCACCGTGCCTGGCCAGTCTCAGGTATTTCTTTATAGCAGCATAAGAATGGACTAATACAGACCCAAATACTTTTTGTAATCACCATCACAGCTACCTTCTTTTAGTATTTAATTCCTTTAGTACATGCCCCAATGATCTAGCACACAGGACTTCTGTTCCTCAAATATACTAAGCTCATTTCTACCTCTGGGCCTTTTTATCTGTTGTTCTTTCTACTGGGAATACTATTCTCTGAGATGGCCAATTGCCTGGCTTCCTGTCATTCAGATGTCAATGCAGACATTACAGAGAGATCTTCTTTGACCATCCAACCTGAACTCTTCCCAAAAGCGCCCTCAATCACCCTGTCCTATTGTCAGAAATTATCTTGTTCTTTTATTTATTTACTTCTTTCTTATCACTCACCCTCTAGAACTGCGCTCTTCAATACTGTATTCACTAGCCACCTGTGGCTTTGTGAATTTAAAGTAAACAGAATTAAATGAAATTTTAAAATTCTGTTTCTTCAATTGTACTAGCCACATTTCAAAGACTGAATAGTCGCATGTGGCTACTGGCTACGATATTAGGCAACATAGATATAAAATTTTTCTATTATTGCAGGAAGTTCTAATGGATTGCTTGACTCTAGAAAGCAAGTTCCATGTGAGACAATTCTATATTCCCAGTGTCTACAAGAATGTTTTCTAATCTGTAGGCCATGGTTCATTAGCTGATTGGGAAATTTAGTGGATTGTGGCCAATATAAGTTTTAATGAAATAGAAGAGAAAATAACAAAATATATCACATTAACATAAGGAAAGTAGGAATTATTATTTTTTATTATTATTTTTTGACAAAGTCTCACTGTCACCCAGGCCAGAGAGTGCAGTGGCATGATCTCTGCTCGCTGCAACCTCCAGCTCCAGGTTCAAGCAATTCTCCTGCCTCAGCCTCCCGAATAGCTGGGATTACGCGTGCCCACCACCATGCCCAGCTAATTTTTATATTTTTGGTAGTGATGGGGTTTCCCAAGTTGGCCAGGCTGGTTTCGAACTCCTGACCTCAGGTGATCTGCTGCCTCAGCTTCCCAAAGTGCTGGGATTACAGGCATGAGCAACCACACCTGGCCAGGAGTTTCTTAATGAAAATTCTATTGTGCATGTG
>NW_016107317.1:10555021-10557562 GCF_001604975.1 Cebus imitator
AAAGACACTAGAGAAGCAGCCAGAGAGCCGTCTTGGGAAGGAAGAGGAGCACATCAGGAAGGAGGGAGAGGTCCCAGTTGTGAAACAATCTAAACTTCAAGGAAAATAAAGACTTAACGTTATTAAAGACGTTGGCAAGAATAATTTCGGTGAACTTATAGAACGCCGAAGACTGACAGTAAAGGGGAGATGAATATAGACAACCGCCAGGAAGATTGGCTATGAATCAGAGGGAAGAAGCCACATTCAAGGCAGGGTTTCTGCTTATTTATTTACTCATAGGATGTTCTGAGTGTGACTATATGTTGACGTAAATGTTGGCATACTGAGAGAGGATAGTTAAAAGAGCAGAGTTCTTGAGAAGATGAGAGGTGACAAAATCCAGGTAAGAGGTGGGGCAATTGGCCTTGAATAAAGCAAGGAATGCTCTCTTGTTTAATGAGGAGGAAAGGGAGAAAAGGTAAATGCCCAGAGACCAACTGAAAGTCTCTATAGCAAAATGTTGCCATAGCTCCTCTCTGATGGCCTCTTTTTTCTCTAAGACACAGAAAGAGAACTTGTGCTCTGAATGAAGAGAGATAAGAAAATGTGTGGAATTGCCTCCACTTAAAAAAAAACAAACCAAGGTTGTATTTACATTTGGATGAGCATAAACCCTCAGAAACCTGTTCCTAGTTTTCCAAAATCAGTAAGCCAAAACTTCTCTCCATTGCAGTGCACCGCAGGAGTGGAAATACAAAATGTTGATAGATATGTATTCCAGTCAGGTGAGAAGAGGAGGGAACAGACCAGGATAAGTAGATTATGAGGCAGCACAGAGGGTCCACTTGAAGGTGGAGCCTATGAACTTTTAGTGACACCAGTTGGCAAATGTCATGGAAATGAATGGAAAATCTCTTACTCTAATTGAGCTGTTTAACACATCAGGACTTCAGTAATAAGAACCTGACTTCATCCCTCCTGTAAACACTTAAAGCTGAAAGAAACAAAACATCCAGCACAGACTAAAAGAAAAATATAAAAATATGGCCACTTTTGAGACTTATCAGACCCTCAAGTGCATAAAATCTAAAGCAAAGTTGTAGCCTTTCGGCATCCTCATTTGAGCCTTATGCATTTGTTGGAATTTCCCAATCTTGTATTTATAGGTGCATAAGACGATATTAGTATTACAAGATTTATTTGAAGTTAAACATAAGCCCTCAAAAACCTGTTCAGAGTTTTCCTAAATCAATTTTTTAAATGCCCTCTATCACTGTGTAGTGAGGTAATAGGGATACAAAACATTAAAATGAATTTCATTCCCAATGGTAAAAGCAAGTTATTATTTTTCTTTATCTGAAATGCTTGACTGCTCCATACCACCATGCTCATAGCCACACACCCCTACTCCCTTCCAATGAGTCAATATTTTCCTCTTCCCATAAGGCTCTTAACATCTCTGAGAGCTCCTCAGTGCCTTTATTGCAGACACACTGGCAATGGAATGCGCCCTCCAGAATCCAGTGTAGCTCTACAAGGCAGGGTCACATCTGCTTTGCAGCCACACCCTGCCTAGCCCAGGGCTGACCAAAACAGAAAGATCAGTAGATACGCTGAAGGCCCTCACAACCATCTGGTGGGAAATGCTGGATCCTTGCCTTACTCCACATACCCCCAAAATTTCAGATTCACCAATGTCAGAGACATATGAGCCAGAGCAACTCCATCTTGAATAGGAGCTGGATAAAATAAGACTGAAAACTACTGGGCTGCATTCCCGGACAGTTAAGGTTTTCTAAATCACAGGATGAGCTGAAAGGTCAGCTCAAGATACAAATCATAAAGATCCTGCTGACAAAACAGGTTGTGGTAAAGAAGCCCACCAAAACTCACCAAAACCAAGATGGTCACGAGAGTTACCTCTGGTCGTCCTCACTGCTTACACTCTCACCTGTGCCATGACAACTCACAAATGTCATGGCAATGTCAGAAATTTGCCCTATATAGTCCAAAAAGGGGAGGCATGAATAATCTACCCCTTGTTTAGCATATCATCAAGAAATAACCATAAAAATGGGCAACCAGTAGCCCTCAGGGCTTCTCTGTCTATGGTGTAGGCAATCTTTTATTCCTTTACTCTCTTAATAAACTTGCTTTTGCTTTGCACGGTGGACTCGCCCTGAATTCACTCTCACATGAGATCCAAGAACCCTCTCATGGGGTCTGGATAGGGACCCCTTTCCTGTAACCCCAATATGTAAAATAGAAAAATAAAGCAATAGGAGTACCAGGAAGGGAAAAAAATGGAAGAATTTTTTTATAACCTCAAAAAAGTGGAAAATGCCTTTCTAAATTTTTCCATAAAATTCAGAAGGTATAATATCAAAGATTGAATGCATTTGACTACGTAAAAAAAGTTTCTGTATATCTCAAAATACCATAGGCGCCGGGCGCGGTGGCTCAAGCCTGTAATCCCAGCACTTTGGGAGGCCGAGGCGGGTGGATCACGAGGTCAAGAGATCGAGACCATCCTGGTCAACATGGTGAAACCCCGTCTCT